>NW_006408769.1:2167251-2171758 GCF_000296735.1 Chrysochloris asiatica | reverse complement strand
AAAGGGCTGGTTGGTCCAAAGTGTGGTGAGACCTGGGGACACTTGAGCCCATGGACAAGGACATAGCCACAGAGGGCTAGAGCTGAGAGTGAAGCATCCAGCTGATATGAAGTGAGGGGAGATTCACAAGAATACCCAAACTTGCAGACAGTAGCCTCGATGGCTTGATAATTGGAACTCGACTAGAGGAAGATTACAAACAAACAACAAAAAAATTTTTTTTGATAAAGGAAACAAGGGTAAATTGCTACAATTTGATTAACCTGGCCTATACTCATGGAGGTAGTAACTCTAAATACCAACAGAGAGGGAAGGAGTCTTCACATCAAGTATTAATGCTATCCCCACTGTACACAGGGTAGATAGGAATGGGCAACTGAGACATTGGTTACCTAAAATGAGAGGTGTGATAAAGGCATGAAGTGACTGGCTTACAAGGTTTCAAGAGGGAATTTAGTTTAAGAGTGGGGTGGGGTGAAGAAAGAGTCCCCACTGAATAGTTTTCATCTTGTCTAGATGGGTCTGGTGAAAAGAGATGGAGATAAGATTCATATGATTCAATAGTGAATAACTAATATCATGACTAATTGCGATTGTCACAATTGTAAAGGTAGAAGTTGTTTAACAAAAACAGGGGAGTCGTTAATCTTATAGTCCAGAAACAGAGGACCCTAGGACCATCAAGGGAGAAGAGAACAAGCAGAATGAGGGACCTTATCCAAAGAAGCAGCAAATCCAGAGACAGAGGCAGAGATGGGGACATGGAGAGAGGGAGTGGCTGAGGACTCTAGATTCATGGGAATCTTCTATGGGTTCCACATTGTAAGAACCGGTGGCCAGGAGACAGACTTGCAGAATGTGCCCTTTGGAGGTATAAATTATTACATATACCTGAGTGTTTTATTTTGTTTTTTAAAAAAAGCTAAAGTGAATAGAGAGAAATACTGTTAACTGATGGTACATGGAGAGGATTATAATGATTGTAATGAAACAAGGTGTATGATTTGTTGACTGTAAAACTGATGATCTGCCCTGTAAACTTTCCCTGAACCCACAATAAAAAACTTAAAAAAAGAAAAGAAAAGAAACACATGTGAAAGTTGCATAATGAATAAGGAAGACTATAGGAGAACCAATGCATTTGAATTATGGTGTTGGAGAAGAATATAAAAAGTGCTATGGACTGCCAGAAGAACAAGGAAATCTTAGTTGAACAACGTGCAATCAGAATGTTCCTTAAAAGCTAGGATGACAAGAATTTGTCGTTCATACTTTGGACATGTTAACAGGATGGACCAGTCACTGGAGAAGGACAACATACTTGATGAAGTGGAGGGTCAGTGAAAAAGACGAAGAGACCCAATGAGATGGATTGGCACAGTGGCAGCAGCAATGGATTTTAGTATAACAATAATTGAAGGATGGCACATGAATAGGCAGTGTTTCATTCTGTTATGCATGTTGTTGTTGTTAAGTGCTGTTAAGTCAATTTTGACTCAGATCAATCCTGTGCAGGATGTCCAAGTTGTAGGTGGTGGGACTGAACCACTGATCTTTCGGTTCAAAGTCTAGTGCTCATCCTACAGCGCCACAACAGGAGTCTGTTCAACAATTGCTTCAAGTTAATAACTAGGATAATGAAGTGTTCCATATATCATAATGCCTAGGGACTATTACGAAGATGGAATTCCCACTAAGATAGTTTTGACCATCATAATAATGTTGAGTAACCATTTGCCAGTCACTAACCATTTTAACTGGCCACCATTGATCTGTCCAGTTTTTTGTGAAAACACACATTCTGATGGCATGTGTGTTGCTGGAACAACTATCACCAGTTCTTGAAATAGCAGCAGGGTCACTTGTGGTGGACATGTTTCAGCAGAGGTTACATACTCAGTCAGACTAGGAAGAAGAAACAGACCACTTCTGAATGGTTAGCCACTGAAATCCTTATGTTTATCAATGAAACAGTGCCTGATATAGTGCCAGAAAATCAGGTTTCTTCAGATTGGAACGCACTCAAAATATGACTTGAGGAAGAACTGCTTCTACAAAGTGGAGAGACCTTAGTGATGAGAATGAAGCAAAGATTTTGGGACCTTCATTTGCTGGTGGGGTATAACTCAAAATGAGAAGAAACAGCCACAAACATCCATTGATAATCAGAAGGTGGAATTATGAGGTATGAAGCTAATAAAACTGGATATTGTCAAAAATGAAATGGGGGGAGAGGGTTTCCGGTTGTTGATGGTGGCAGAGCAGAGTCAGGTAGGCTCTGTGGGGGAGGGGTTGAAATCCCAGGGAGGTGGCTTTCATTATACTACACCAGAGCTTTGGATCTACCATAAAAGTCTGAGCATCAGTTTCCCAAAACCACAAACAGAAAAATCACAGTATTAAGGAAAACATTGCTTTTGGAAAATCAGCACAGGACTCCCTCTGAGGCCATCCTGCGTGGGAGGAAGTCAGAGGGTGGGACTACAGCCAGAAATACAAAGTGCACCAGCACTAAAAGCAGGGAAGCAACAGTTTCAAAAGGAAGCATGGAGGCATTTTACACAGGGTTTTTTTTTCCCCCCCTCCCCTTCAATGTTGGGCCCTCTTTGCCCAGCCCAGACCCCTTCAGGTGAGTGGGTGCACACACCCCAAAAAGGTCCAGTGTTGAGAACACAGGTTCCCCATGTCATAGAGAGAAAGAGCCCCACTGCACGGGACTCCCTCTATGGCCATCCCGCCCTGAGGAAGTCAGAGGGTGGGACTACAGCCAGACAGGCAAAGGGCACCCATGCTAAAAGCAGGGAGGTTCTTGTCTCTGCTTTTAGATTGCCTCTAGTTTTGGACCTTTTGACCACATATTTTTCTTGGAAGTGGGAGCTTTTTTACCCTATGTTACTTAAGAAGTGACAGCAATCGTGGCCATATAGGCAAGCTAGAATCATACCCCATAATATTTCACCATTGAGACAAGAGCCAATCACATCTGATAAATATTACATGTGAAAAGGGAAGCTTATCTCCTGATCATATCCACCAGGAGACAGACAGTAAGCTTAATAACACAACAAACATCCATTTAAGCATTAAAAAACCACATAGTTTTTAAGAGTAACGCGACGCTTCCCTGACTAGGCAACTCAGGAAGGGGAGGCTCCAGGAAAAATGGGCAGAATTCCACATAGAAAACCTCTGTCTAGCAGACAGACAGCCTTTGAACAAACATAAGATCTTATATTTCAACATTCTGAACTCATTTTCTTAAAAGATCAAATTGCGGAGGAATTACAGGCATTTTAAGCTTTTGCCTGCCTGCATGCGGCTCCCGCTTCCGTGCCAGCGCCGGCGAGTGCCTCTGCCCCCTGCAGACCTTGGAATGCAGGGGAGAGCATCCCCACTTAGAAGGCTTCATTTCCAGAGAAAAGGAAGCGTAAACTAACAAAGCCGAACAAATAGAGAAGGATATCAGCATGGATATCAGGAAATTCAGGGTACCCATGGTACAGAGAGACTGAGAGAGACATACTTTGTGTCATCAAATACGGACACTGCCTCCCTGCAGCCATTAACCCCAGCCCTCTACAGCCCCAGCCTAGACCAGCCTTCTGCCAAGCCACCAAGGCTCAGGAACGCCCAAGGCCCAGACCCTCCCACTGAGGCTAAGGTCGGCTGTGAGGCCCAATCTTACCACAGACAGGTCACAAAGGCCCAGGTCCAACCAAGGCCCAAATCACATACCCGCCACCTCCAAGGTCCAGGGCTCCCAAGGCCCAACCCACCGCGTAGCCAGGTTGCAGAGGCCCAGGGCACCTGAGGCCCAACCCGCCGCATAGCCCAATTGCCGAGGCCCAGTGCCCCTGAGACATAACCCACCTGCTCGAGGCCCAAACCACCCACCCGAGGCACAATCCTCCTGCAGCCCGGTCGCTGACGTCCAGACCCCCAGAGGCCCAACCTGCCGGCCTGAGGCCCAAACAATCCGCCCGAGGCCCAACCCTCCTGCAGGCCGGTTGCTGACGTCCAGGCCCCCAGAGGCCCAGCCCACCCACGTGAGGTCCAAACCACTCGCCCAAGGCCCAAAGCACCCGCCTGAAGACCAACCCTCCTGCAGCTCGGTTGCTGATATCCAGGCCCCCAGAGGCCCAAACTGCCTGCCCTAGGCTCAACCCACCTGCCCGAGGCCCAAACGGCCCGCCGCCGAGGCCCAGGCCCAACTGAGGCTGAAAAGTTACTTTGAGTTAAGCAATAAGAAGCGTGAAAAGAGAAGACCACATTCTGACCACATCTTCCTGGAGGTAATCAGAAAATATAAAAAATTACCAAAATACATACTTAATTAATTATTAGGGCCACAGATAAACATTAAACATGTCCAAGAAGCAAAAGCAGATGACCATTTCGGCACATGTCCAAAAAAAGATAAAATATCTGAGACAAATGAACCAGAAGTAGACCTTCTCTCCATGCTGGAAGGAGGGCAGGCCTTGGAGATACCTGAGAAAGAATTCAG
>NW_006408769.1:2134087-2161246 GCF_000296735.1 Chrysochloris asiatica | reverse complement strand
AACCATGGCAATGAGACAATATATGATAGAATGAATGTAAAACTAATGTTCTCCCATGTAAACTATCACATGATTCACAGTAAAACATTTTAGGAAAAAAAAAAAAAAAAGATGGAGACAACCAAAATGCCCATCAATTGAAAAATGGATACGGGGTGCAGGATTGCAGGGTATACCCTTTGGTTGGTTGATGATACATGGAGGGGATTGTTGTTGTTGTTGTTGTTAAGTGCCGTCCAGTCAGTTCCGACCCATAGCGACCCTGTACAGTGTTTCCGAGGGTGTAAATCCTTACGGGAGTAGAAAGCCTCATCTTTCTCCCGCTGAGCGGCTGGTAGTTTCGAACCACTGACCTTAAGGTTTGCAGCCCAATTCGTAACCACTACGCTACCAGAGATTGTAACCATGGCAATAAGACGATATACGATAGAATGAATGTAAAATTAATGTTCTCCCATGTAAACTATCACATAATTCACAATAAAACGTTTAAGGGAAAAAACAAAAAAAAACGGATACAGTGCTGGAGGTGCTCACTTGTCTACGCCAAGAAATTTGGAAGACGGCTACCTGGTCAGCTAACTGGAAGAGATATATGTTTGTATCCATTCCAAAGATAGGTAACCCAGTGGAATGTGGAATCACCAAACAATATCACATGCAAGGAAAAATTTTGTTGAAGATAATTCAAAAACAGTTTCAGCAGTATATTAACAGGGATCTGCCGGAAATTCAGGCTGGATTCAGAAGAATCAATGAGAGAAAAAGAGCAAGATCCTCAATGAGATGGATTGACACAGTAGCAGCCACAATGGGCTCAAAAATTATAAGGATTTTATAGGACCAGGGAGTGTTATATACTGGGTCACTATGAGTGGAACAGATTCTATTATACCTAACAATGACACCAACAGGGTGTGTAAATGTTCAGATTTTTAAAATATTAACCAGACATATTTTCAAGGCTATTCTGCAAAACAAAAAAACAAAAAAAAACAATAACTACAAAAAAAAAACCCCACAGCTTTGGATTCCAAATTTTTAGACCAAACTTGTTTGTAAAGCGTCCCACTGGAGTTAAAAATAAATATTCTTACAGCTGGAGTTACTTACTCAATTGAAGAATGTCAATGAAATTTGCCTCTCTTGTCAGTCACTGGCATAGTAATCTCCAGTCATTTGGGAAGTACCTTCCTAGTTTTTCACTTTTAAATTAAAGCACATCATTTCAGACTGTGGATGCTGAGTATACTTTGGGACATATTCATTTTTCCAGTGATACCTTTGGTGATTGGTGGTGGATGTGTGCCACTGAGTCAATTTCGACTCATAATGACCTTATCTCCAGCTTCTGAGGCAGTAAATCTTTACAGGAGCAGAAAACCATCTTTCTCTGACAGAACAGTAGTGAATTGGAACTGCTAAGATTATGGTTAATAGCCCACTGTGAAATCGACTATATTACCAGTGCTCATATTTGGTAAGGTGGAGAAAAATAGGAAGACTCCCAGTGAGATGGAATGGCAAAGTGGCAGCATCAACGGGCTAAAGTGTGGCAACAATAGTGAGGTTGGCCCAGGATCCGGCAGTGTTTCCTTATGCTGTGCATAATAAGGTCCCTATGAGTCGATACTGACTCAATGGCACCTAACAACCACAATAACCAGTGCTCCTTTTGTTGTTGTTGTTAAGTACCATCCAGTTGGTTCTGACCCATAGAGACCCTGTGTAGGGTTTCCAAGGAACTGCTGGTGGGTTTGAACCACTGACCTTGAAGTCCAAAGCATTACCCTGCAGCGCCACACCAGGACTCCTATGAGCATCCATTTTGGGGAATGCAGCGTGCTGCAATTGTTAAGGACATGAATTCTGGCTGCAGATACATTGGATTGTGAAGCTTGAATCCTAGGTAACCTTGGGCATATTACTTCACCTCTTGAGTAGTGGATTACCCATCCACAAAACGGGTTTATTATTGATCTCTTTTCATAGTGTCATTGAGAACCCGGATAGTCTGAAATAAGAGCCTAGTGTTTGGTCTCACTGAATTGTAACTGCAATCATCACCGTCAGCATCATGATTAGTATCATTTGCTTGCTGTCAGGAGTGGGGTGTTCTGAGCAGGTCGGTGCCAGAGTTTATACTGAAATTTCGGTGTCTCCCACCTCCTTTTCCATGCGTCATCGGCTCCTTAGACCTCTCCACGTCCCACCCCTCTCCACAGTAGCAGAAGCGTCCAGGATACAAGTGCCAGAATCCCATCACTAGGAGACTGCTAATCCGATGTCGCCTCAGATGTGGTTAGTTTGGGAAGAGGGGGAGGCGGATGTTGCCAAGTTGCAAACACAGGGCAGCAAAGCCAAGCCGCCTGCAGCCTGCAGCCAGGAGCAAACGGAAAACAAATTAGTTCAATCCCAGAACGTAAACCGGTGCTGACAGAGATGCATGGAAGAGCCATGCAAAGAAACTTGGTGCAATTTCTCATTCAGTTAGCAGACGAAGCCAGGCCCGGAGGCAGCAGAGAGTAGGAATGCTGTAGGTAGCAGCAGGAGCAAGTCCTGGGCTGGGAGCCTCCTTGAGATTCTCTGGTGCATCAAGTGCCGTGGTGGAACGCCTGGAAGCAAGAATTTGCCATCAGATGTGGACCCTCCATCTGAGAACTCAAATTTGGGACTTGGAATTTTCACATTAGAGTTATATGATGCTCCTTTGGGGGAGTGGGTGCAGGAGAGGGTTATTGGTGGGGTGGGGAAGGCCTAAATAGATGGGATTTAAACAGTGCTCTAATTGGTTTCAGTGTGGGAGAAAGATGAGACTTTCTGCTCTAGCAAAAATGTAAAAGTTTCAGACACCCTATACAGGGTCACTATGAGTTGAAATGACTCCAGGACCTTAGCAACAATCGGTTTCAAATCCCTGGTGTGGGACTGTAGGGTAAGCACTGGACTCTGGTAGCATAGTGGTTACCAATCGGGCTGCTAACCTCAAGGTCAGCAGCTCGAAACTATGAGCTGTTCTGCGGGAGAAAGATGAGGATTTCTGATCCTGTTAAGATTTACAGCCTCAGAAACCCCCTGTAGGGTCACTATGAGTTGGAACCTACTCCACCGCACATAACCACCACCACCACCAGTAACCCCCGGTTGGCAGTTCAAACCCACCAGCCACTCCTTGGAAACCCTATACAGGGTTATTTTGAGTCAAAACTGATTCAGCAACTCAACATTGACATTTGTTTCATATGGTAAACCATATAAAATTGCCATTTTTGTGGTTCCAAAACATTACATTATTGGCAATTTTATATTTAATTTTTTAGATTGGAGTTCAATTCAAGTTATCATTTGAATCAGAATGTATTTGATTTAGTAATCTCTAGGAGGTCTCTCTTTTTAAGGTAGTAGGAGGGCACTGCACAAGATACTGCCACCAGGGACCCCAGCTCCAGGAAGAGGGCAGGCAATGGGGTACAGTCATCTACCCCAATCATAGTACAGAATATGGCACAAATCCAGATATGGAAGGATAAACGGGTGTCTAAATTCCACATATATTCTCTCCTTATGAATTTCTTTATTCATAAGCAAACATTCATTGTTACCTAATAAGTATTATACTACAGCAATTAAGCAAACATTCATTGATACCTAATAAGTATTGTGTTACAGCAATTAAGCAGATAGACATAGGTACTCCCCAATGCCATGCTAGTGAGTGAAATGGTTTTTAAATTGACAGTGGACAGAGGATTTATTCCAAACCATAACCAAACCATTTGCTATCAAGTCAATTTCAACTCATGGGAACCCATGTGTATCAGAGTACAACATAGGACTTGAAAACTCTGTGGAGTACAGTTCTACTCTGTATATATGCATCACCGTAAATCAGGATCAACTAATGACAACTAACCACCACCACCACAATGTGTTTGGAAGGGGTGAATGACATAAAGGATTACTAGCATGATGCCCTGAGAGGCCAGAAGAAGGAAAGCTCACCTTCTGCTTAAGAACAGGACATCCTGACCACAGGCTGGCCCATCTTAAATGTTCAACAGATGATAACCACTAGTATATTCTTCATTAGGATTCTGGTTCAGGTCATGTTTGGGAAATTACTGAAGTCAATCTGGACTGGAATACATCATAGTGCCAGGGGGTTTATTTATAACCTAGACAGCATGGGTACTATCAGTCAGAGCCTCATGTCCTCAGATCCTCCTGCTCAGAGAACAGGAAACTTGGTCCCCAGCTCTTGTTTTCAAAATCCCAGAGAAGACTTCTAATTGGCCTGCTTTGGATAACATGCCTGCCTCTGGACCAAACACTATGGTTATCGTCTCCTGCTAAAATAAATTGAATTACCCAACTAATATTTGGTTCTATTCTTATGGCTCAAGTCCTGGTATGGACTCCAGGTTAATGCACTAGACTGCAAGGTCAGTTTGAACTGCAAGTTGGCAGTTCAAGCTCACCAGCTGCTCCTTGGAAATCCTATACAGGGTTGCCATGAGTCAAAACTGATTTGAAGGCACTCAACAAAAACAACAATTCTTGTGGTCAGAAATGCTACGTTTGTGATTGGAAGAGCAGAGCTCACCAAACCACTGGGAGCCTTGATTAATTGAACGAGTATCTGAGTTCCTACATATATTCCCAGAACTATTAATTCCCACAACCACACTCTTGTTGTTATTGTTAAGTACCATCGAGTGGGTTCTGGCTCAAAGCGACCCTGATTAGAGCTTCCAAGGAGCGGTTGGTGTGTTTGAACTGCTGACCTTGTGGTTAGCAGTCCAACACTTATGATAGCACTACCAGTGCTCACAGTTTGGGAGGCTACAAATCCAAATTCAGAGTGCTAGCTCTTAAGAAAGGTCCTGTCTGCTTCCAGCATCTGTAGGTCCAGCTCTCCTTGGAGATCTCCATGTATGTTGGCATCAATCTTTCCCTGGATCTAGAAACTTCACAATGCAGGGACCCCAGCTCCAAAGGAAGCACTCCACTACTGGTTCTTCTTTCTTGGTGGTAGTAGTCGTTGTTACATGCCATCAAGTAAATTTTGACTAAAAGCAACCCTATGTATAACAGAACAAACCACTGACCAATTGAGTGCCATCCTCACAATCATTGCTGTTTCAGCTCTTTGTTGAAGCCACTATGCCAATCCATCTCATTGAAGGTCTTCTTCTTTTTCAATGACCTGTTTTACCAAGCATAATATCCTTCTCAAGATAGCATGTCCCTCATGATAGTGTGTCCAAATTACATGCCACAAAGTCTCCTCATCATCTCTTCTAAATAGCATTCTAGTGTACTCCTTGAAAGACAGATTTGTTCCTTCTTCTGTAAGTCCACATTGTATTTAATATTCTTTGCCAATGTCAAGACTGAAAGGCATGACTTCCTCCAGCTTTCACAAATATATGAGGTGATTGAAAACGTGATAACTTGGGTTAGTTGCCTCTTAGTCCTCAAAATGACATCTTTGCTTTTAACATTTCAAAAAGATCTTTTGCAGTGAAATTGCCCAGTGCAATAAGTTTTTGAATTTCTTGACTGCTGCTTCTATGGGTGCTGATTGTGGATCCAAGTATAAAGAAATCCTTAAAAATTCAGTGCTGTTCTTCGTGACGTTGTTTACTGGTCCAGTTGTGAGGTATAAGGAAGAAGGTTATGTAATCAGCATTTTGCAGGTTATAAATGAATCTTCCTCCAATTTTGATGCCATGTTCTTTATATATTCAAGATTATTTAATTATTTACTCAGCATACATTTTGAACAAGTGTGGTGAAAGGATACACATTTTTCTTGAGTTTAAACAACATAATATCACCTTATTCTGTTTGAACAGCTGTATCTTGGTCAATGTACAGTTCACACATGAGCACAATTAACTGTTCTGGAATTACCATTCTTTGCAATATTATCCATAATTTGTTATTATCCATAGAGCTAAATGCCTTTACATAGTCAATAAAACACAAGTGAACAAGTTTCTGGTATTCTCAGCTTTCAGCTAGATCTCACTATCCTATGTTTTGTGTCTTCTTCTGAATCTGACTTGAATTTCTGTCTGTTTCCTGTTGATGTACTATACAACCAAGCATTTTAAAATTAGCCCCAGCAAAATTTTATTTGCATATGATATTAATGATATTGTTCATTAACTTCCACATCCTGTCAGTTGACCAGGTAGCTGTCTCCCAAATTTCTTGGTATACACTAGTGAGCACCTCCAGCACTGCACCCATTTGTTGAAACATCTCAACTGTTATTCTGTCAATTCCTGGAGCCATGTTTTACACCACTGCCTTTTTCCTTCAGTACCATCAGTTCTGGATCATATGCCATCTCCTGAAATAGTTGAACACCAACCGGTTCTTTTTGGTATAGTGACTGTGTATTCCTTTCATCTTCTTTTTTTGTTGTTGTTTGTTTTCTTTTAAACTTTTGATTGTGATTTGGGTGAAGGTTTACAGAGCAGGTCATCAGTTTTATATTTAACAATTCATACACATTTTGTTTCCTCTCATTGATTGCAATACCCTCATTGTATTGTCGTTTATCCCACTTCCTCTTTGTATTTCCTCTTTCCATTCTTCCTTTTTTCCTAAGCCTTCTGAAATTTGTCCTTGGGTAAATGCTAATTTTTAAATCTCAAATGCTTGATTAAAGTATGTATAACTCACTAGTGTTAGTGTTCACCTTATGTTGTTGTTGCTAGCTGCCATCAAGTTGGTTGTGACTCATAGTGACCCTACACACAACAGAACAAAACACTGCCAGATCCTGAGTCATCCTCACAATTGTTATGTTTGAGCCTATTCTTGCTACCACTGTGTCAGTCCTTCTCCTTGGGGTTTTTCTGTTTCATTGACTTTCCACTTTAACAAGCATGATACCCTTCTCCAGACACTGATCCCTCCTCATAAAACATCTGAAGTAAGAGAGATGAAATCTTGCCTCCCTGACTTCTAAGGAGAATTCTAGCTGTAATTCTTCTAACACAGGTTTGTCTGTTCTTTTAGCAATTCATGGTACTTTCAATATTTTTCTCCAACCCCATAATACAATGGAATCTGTTCTTCTATAGTATTCTTTATTCATTGTCCAACTTTCACATGCATATAATGAAATTGAAAGTACTCTGGCTTAGGTCAGGAGCAAATTAATCCTCAAACTGATATCTTTGCTCTTTAACACTTTAAAGAGGTCATTTGCAACAGGTTTGGCCAATGCAATACATCATTTGATTTCTTGACTGCTATTTCCATGAGTGTTGATTCTGGATCCAAGCAAAATGAAATCTATGACAACTTCAGTCTTTCTCCATTTATCATGATGCTGTTTACCAGTCCACTTGTAAGAATTTTCATTTCTTTACATTAAGGTTCAATCCATACTGAAGGCTGTAGTAATTGATCTTCATCCATAAGTATTTCGAGTCCTCTTCCCTTCCAGCAAGCAAGGTTGTATCATCTGCTTGTCGCAGGTTCTTTGTCCTACACTAGCTTCTCAGATTATTTGGTCAACATTCAGACTGAATAAGTATAATGAAAGAATACAACCTTGGTGTATACCTTTACTGATTTTGAACATTCCATATCCCCTTGTTCTGGTCTAAAAATTGCCTCTTGGTCTAGGTACAAGTTCCTCATGAGCAGAATTAAGTATTCTGGAATACTCATTCTTTTTTTGTTGTTTTGTTTTTACTTTCTTTAATTATTTTTTTAATATTTTATTGTTAATTATGTGATAGTTTACATAGGAGAGTATTAGTTTTACATTCATCCTATCGTATATCGTTTCATTGCCATGTTACAATCCACTCCATGCATCATCAACCAACCAAAGGGTATACCCTGCAAGCCTGTCCTCCAGTTGCCAACACACAGCCCCTCTCCCTCTCTGGGTCTAAAGTCCCCAGCTGCTCCATCTCTCCATGTCATTGTCTCTGCCTGCATCTCAGGCTTCTCTAGTGAGGGTCCCACTCTCTGCTCTTCTCCCTTGATAGTCCCAGGGACCTCCGCTCCTAGACTGAAAAATTAATCACTCCCCTCCTTGCTACAAAACATCTACCTTTACATTTCCAATCCTCACAATCAGTCCTGATAACACTTAGTCACTATTGTATCACAAGAGACCTATCCGCATTTCCTTTCCTCAGCCCTGCCTAGACAGATTGGATACTACTCAGTGGAGATTTTACCTTCCTCCATGACCTCTGGATCTAAGTTCCCTCTTGAAAGCTTATAACCAGTCACTTCTTGCCTTTGTAGGCTCCACCCACCCACTTTGTGTAGCCAATGTCCAAGTTGCCCATCCATCCCTGTCTACTCTGTGTATGGAGGAAGTGGGAATGATCCTTGCTGTAAAGATTTGTTCCCTCTTTTGAGCTACTGCATCCATAGGTATAGGTCAAGTTCCTCATCTTGTATCAGATTACTCTTTATTCCTTCTTCTTTCTTCTTCTAGTTGAGCTCTGATCATCCAGTCATTGAAGCCAGGTCAAGTGGGTATTATCTGCAAGTGTGGGTGTTCTTGTGCATATGCCCTCTCTTCTTATCAGCTGGATGCTTCACTCTCCACTCTAGTCCTCTGTGGCTATGTCACTAACTCTGGGCCCAAGAGTCCCCAGGTCTTGCCACATTGCTGACCAACCAGGTCTCCACCTGTGTCCACAGGAGTCTATTGAACGTTGTAAGGTTTAGCTCGCAGCTTCATTGCTGTTTTACCCTCACTTCCCCTTATTGGTGACGAACGTGGTCACCAATCAGAGCATGTATTCCCATTGAGTCTTAGTCTTGGAAGGGGGTTTGCTCTGAGGAGACCTGACCACTTAACTTGATGTCTCCTGGGTGAGCCACTTGTTTGTTCTTGTAGTAATCAGTTGGTCTGCCTGTATTGCTTTGTATTTTTCCTGTCAGTCTTTCTTCCAAGAAGTATCTTCTGTTCTTCTAGCTGTTCCAAGGGCTAGTCTGCCCATCCCTTCAAGTGGAAATTTCCCACCTCTGAAGATTCTGGATGCTGTTCAGGATTCCACCTATAGTCTTATGTAATGCAGAGGCTCCGCACAAAGTCTCCTTCACTGGGTACATTGTAGCCCCATTTTAGATATTCCAATCAGTTATAGGCAGAAGACAGACTTACAAGCTTTCTATGTTTATATTTCTGGCTATTCCTTTCTCTCCCCCTCCAGTGTCTATTTTATAATGGTATGCAAGGAAAACCAAGATTCAAAACACAGCCAAGCATCTTAGCATTATTCCTCCCCACACCCCTAGATACTCTGTTCTTATCATTTTATTATTTTCTTGACTCTTCCATTTGTCGACTGAGCTCAGCATGATGCTGCCACATATGTCATTCTCTAGTTGTTGTCTGTTCTTGTTGGCTCTCAGTCCACCGAACTGCCTTTAGGATGTTTTTCATAGCAGGGCTAGCTTTGGAAAAGTTCCTTATCTTCTGTTTATCCCAGAATGTTTTGATTACACCATCATATTTGATTGACAACTTTGCTGGGTAGAGGATTATTGGTTGGCAGCTTTTTTTCTTTCAGGGTTTTATACTTGTCTCCCCATTGCCCTCTTTTCTGAATGTTTTCTGTTGAGAGATCTGAGCTTAGTATGATTTGTTTGTCTTTGTATGTTACACTTCTCTTTTCCCTAGCTGCTTTCAGGATTCTGTCCTTATCTTTGATTTTGCAGAGCTTGATTATTATATGTCTTGGTAATTGTCTTTTAGGGTCTATCCTTCCTGGGGTTCGTTGAACTTATCTTTTTGCTTTTCAGGATGTTAAGAAAATTTTCTTCCAGATCTCTTCAACTATCTCCTCTGTGGACTTGTATGATTTTTCCTGTTCCAGAATGCTGATAATTCCTAAGTTATTTCTCTTCATGTTGTTCAACATGAATCTTAGGTCTTCTTCAGATTTTTTTTATCCTTTTTTGTGTTTGCTCTTCTATCTTAGCAGTGTTGAGAGATTTATCTTCTAGCTCACTAGTTCTAGCTTCTATCTCTTCAATTCTATGCCTTTGCCCTTTTAATGTATTATCCATTTCTGACATCCTATTATTAATCGTTTGGACCTCTTTCTGTAGGTTTTGAATTGTTTCCAATGCTGACCTATTTTATTTGATTGCTCCTGTAGTGCTTTCCTGACTTCTTCCTTATTTTTCTCAGCTCCATTGTATACTGTTTTGATACATTTTAGAAGCATTTTTTCTGAATTCTTCTCAGGCATTTCCAAAGCCATCTTCCAATAGGTCTACTTCCAGCTCATTTGCCTCGGTCTCTTTTTATCTCATTTCTGGACATGTGTTGATATGGTCATCAGCTTCTCTTTTTTGGATATATTCAGGAGTTATCTGTGGCCTTAATACTTAGATGGGTGTTTTTTATGCTTTCTGAGTGCCTCCAGGTAGATGTGATCAGGAGATGAGCTTCCCTTTTCACTTTTCTTCCTGAGAAATTTCAAGATGCCACTGTTGTTCATTGTGACATAACTCAGGATTTAATTTTAGGCCTATTTCCTTTTTAGACTGCATGTCCCTCTCCACAATCCCTGTTCTGGACTTTTTCCTAGTGATAAACAGTTCAGGGCTGGTTGTGGCCACTTTGCACTGCTGTTTGGTTTTAAGTGGAAACTGTCACTTTAAATTTTGAGGCTATCTGTGTGCATGTATAGTAGAACCCTCCAGGGGTAGGGGTGGGGTGTCCAAATGCTCAAGCAGGCACCCCCTCTAGTCACCAGAATGGGGATGCCCAGACAGTGAGAGACCAATGAACAGATACAAAAAAAGAATGTCCACACCTTTATCTCCATGGTTCTCTCAGGCATCTGTCCATGTCTGCTTTGGTCCTTCCCCTGCTTGTTCTCACCCAAGATGGCAGCTCTGGGAGCAGCTGAGCGTCTTGAATTAGAAAGCAATGGATTTCTTGCTTCTGCTGCAAATTCCCCTAGCTTTAAGTCTTCCAACCTTCTAAATATTCCTTTATATGTGGTTCAGAGTTCTGGCACCATCCCCTGAGCCTGCTTGGTTCAGTATTCTGTGTTGTTGCTGACGGAGCTCCTCACTGTACTTCTAATAGATCCGCCATCATGTTTGTTCTTTCCATTATATTTTTTACAACTTCCAATTTTCCTAGATTCCACACTTTGTTCAAGGAGCTCTTGTAACGTAGTGGTTATGAATCAGACTGCAAACCGCAAGGTCAGCAGTTCGAAACCACCAGCTGTTCCATGGGAGAAACATGTGGCTTTCTGCGCCCATAAAGATTTACAGCCTCAGAAACCCTGTTCAGGGTTGCTATGGGTCAGAACTGATTCGATGGCACTTAACAACAACACACTTTGTACAATCCACGTTCCTATTATCAATGGATGTTTGGAGTTGTGTCTTCTCATTTTAAGTTGTGCCTCATCCATTAACACAGGTCCCAAATACTTTGCTCCATTCATGTCATTATGGTCAACTCTACTTTGAGGATGCAGTCCTTTCCCCGTTGTGTTTTGAGTGCCTTCCAACTTGAGGAGGAGTATGTCTTGTGATAGACTATGTCTGACAATGTTCTGCTGTGATTCATAACGTTTTTATCTTCTGGCACAATATCTGACAAACTCCTGCTACTATTCATAATGTTTTCAATGGCTAACTATTCAGAAGTGGTCTACCTCTCCTTCTTCTTATTATGCCTTAATCTGGAAACTCCACTGAAACCTGTATACCATGGTGCCCCTAGCGGGATATAAAATATTGGTGGTATAGGACCCAGCATCACAGCCCCATGCAAGTCACTACAGTAGCACAAACTGAACAATGAGACAATTGTTTCCCTTATAGAACTGTTTGATTGAAAATTGAGTCCTAGGCATCAGTCCGTTTTCAGATCTGAAGGATGATTAAGAGCATGGTCTTGGAGATTCTCTTTTGATTCTTCCAGTGTTGTTCAATGTTTTTTATATTAAAACAAAAATCAACAAAACAAACACAGAATCCTTCAATATTGCAACTCAATGCTCGAATTTGTTTTCTTTAGTTTTTTTCAACTTGAAATATGCTGAGCATGTTCTTTCCTTTTTGTTTCCTAACTCCAAGTCTTTGAATATTTCATTATAATATTTTATTTTTTCCAGTTGCCCTTTGAAATCTTATATTCAACTCTTTTATTTAATCATTTCTTCCATTTGGTTTAGGTTCTGTATGTATTAGAGCAAATGTCAGTGTCTCTTTTAACATTCGTTTGGTCATTTTTTTTTCTTTTTTGAAACTTTTTATAGTGAATTGAGTGCAAATTTATAGAAAAGATCATCAGTTTTACATTCAACAAATCATACATTTTGTTTTATCTCAATGATTACAATCCCTTTCTTGTAACAAGAATTATCCCACTTCCTGCCTCTTTTGTTCTTATTTCCATTCCAACCCACTTCCTAACCCTTTTGAACTTTGTCCATAGATAAATGTTGTCCTTTTGAAATTGAATGGTTGACCATTTCATGATAAGCATACCTTACTTTTATTGTTGCCCCCCCCCCATATATCTGTCTACTGCTTGACTGATAATTATGCCATGAGGGTGAGTTCTATTCCAGATCTGAAGGGTGACGATG
Organism: Chrysochloris asiatica; assembly: GCF_000296735.1. Lineage (NCBI taxonomy): Eukaryota > Metazoa > Chordata > Mammalia > Afrosoricida > Chrysochloridae > Chrysochloris > Chrysochloris asiatica. The sequence continues at coordinate 2,148,626 of NW_006408769.1, read as the reverse complement.
TTCATATTGTTGGGTTCTTCCAGTCTCTTTCTGACCAGTTTATTGTTGTTAAGTGTCATCAAGTTTGTTCATAAACCTGGTCTTTTTTTTGAGTTTTGGTCCACATTTTCTCCAGAACCTTCAAATGTGATCCCTTTCCGAGCAGTTGGTAATGGGATCCAGGTACCATTTAATTCTCCTGATCACAGAGTCATAGACACTGATATTCATGTGTTCCATTGGTCCATTGAACCAGTTTATAAGCATCTTCAATTTTCATCACGCTTTCCATCTTTTTAAGACCTGTTGTTTTCTTTGTGTATGATATCATCCCACAACCTGTCTATTCTTCAGTCACTAGTGTTCATTGTGTCTAATCTATTCTTGGTCTCTAAATTCAGTTGGGATATACTCAAGGTCATATTTTAGCTCTCATGAACTTGGTTTAAATTTCGTCAGCTTCACCTGGAATTTGCATGAGAATGACTGATGGTCATTCAACATTTGGGCCCTGACCTTGCTCTAACTGAAAATATTGAGCATATCTTTCCACAAATATGCAATTTCATTCCTGTATATTACATCTGTATGTAACTATGGTTTATGTTGTTGTATAGTTATGGTTTATGGTGTTGTATGATGCAGTGAATTATCTAACGTCCCTTCTAACCACAGTCTATAACTTCCACTTAACAATGCTTCTGATGAGCCTGGGTAAGAGAAGGTGGGAGAAGATACTAATAGAATGACATGACTCAGCTTTGGATGTTAGCAGAGTTATATATAATTGTAAAATCTTGAATTTCTAGCATAGGTATACAATGAAACATCTCAGAAGCAGGAGAGGGATCTTAATCCCATCAAAGAAGAAGAGCCAGGAGTGGAGTACATCCTTAGGTCCATGCACATTGAACCTCCTCAACCCAGAGACAGGAACCTGTAATAGTGGAGAAGTGGCAGAGCAGTAACAACAGCAGAACCAAAAACTAGGGTACAAGACAGAGGAGTAAGATTCCCAGTCCAAGGAGCAAGTAATGCTGAGTGACTTTGGATAGGAAGTTTGCTTGTAGAGTGGAGTGCCTCCAGGCACTTAATTGGGGCGATAGATTTGTTGACCCTTAGATCTAGAGCTGATTGCCTTCAGATTGAAGCTTATGGTAGAGTGCTATAGACTATGGGCATTTATCAGAAGTTGACTAGAACAGCTGTGTCCTGAGCATTTTCTGAAGCTGTTGACTTCCCTAATAAATTCCATAACTACATTGTCTCTTAATTGTGTGTGTCCATTGCAATGGATTATCAAACCCAACACATAAGTAGACAGTGTTGTGGAAAGGATGGTTGGTACCATTATTTTTTGCAGTGTCAGAAGCAGGGTTCACTGCAATGACTCCAGATGCATGGGATTTTTGTAAGAGAAAGAATGAATGGACATGAGAACTGAAACTTTTTCCAAAGGAGAGTAGCTCCTAATGCAGTCACCTAGGGCAAAAGCCTAGTGGTTAACCAAGATTACAGATAGGGGACCAGGGCCTACTTGATTTACCCTGCCAGTCAGAGTTTCAAGGTCACATGCATAGTGTGATAGAATGTTTATTAGATCTCTTGATTACAGAGAGCTGGTAAGCCCACATTCAGCCTATACTTTATTGGTTATACTAAACTGGGGATTTAGGAATTGGCTGTAAGAAAAAGGCTTTTTGTTTTAAGCCTGTGTAAAGGATGGGGCTTAGGTGGAAACTTGAGCCCCACCCAGACCTGCTGAGAGAACAAGAGATTTATGTTTGAAGGAAAGACCTGCAGAAAGGAAAATGACATGAATTTTGAATTTCAAGCAAGAAATTTGCTGTTGGATGCACCAAGGCAAGAGAAGTTTGTGCCCATGGGATAAAAACCTCATTCTAGGACTGAAAGTTAAAGTGAGTCAGCAAGCATATAGCCGCTGTGCTCACAGGTAACCACCTGGGCCCACTTACTGAGTGGAAGTTGGGAAGAATGCAGCAATGAAGAAATCAATTGAGAGAGAGGAGAGGAAGGATTGGCTGGTCTGAAGTTTAGGGAGTTGTGTGGACTCCTGAGCTTAAAGGCACTGACCTAGCCAATGGGGGGCTAGGGCTGAGAGAGAGTAGTGATCTGAAATGCAGAGACAAGTCTGTGGAATCCCAAATTTGCAACTGGTATCAATTTGATAAATGAAGGATGGGTAGGGATGAATTGACCAGAACCCAACTAAATGAAGAAAGATGTTTGAGCTAGTGTAAGTTCCTGCAACTTTGATAACTTGCTGTGGACTGGATTTTGTTTATTAATGCAGATGCCTAAAGTTACAACAAGAACAGAAGATTCTTAACATCAAGGAATATGTTTGTCTCCTGATAGTACTATGTTAATGGGAATAGACAATTTAGAAATTGGATATCTAAAATGGGGGTGGGGGGGAGTAAAGGCATGAATTGGGTGGTTTACATGCTTTCATGAGTGTGTTTACAGTTAAAATTTGGGGAAGAAAGTTAATCCATCATGTATGAAAGGGATAATGTCTAGAAGAGTCAGGTGGTGGCTTGTGGTGTAGTGAATTATCTAATGTCTTCTCTAGCCATAGTCTATAACTCCCACCAAACAATGTTTCTACTCTACTGGGTCTGGGTAAGAGAAGGTGGGAGAAGATACTGATAGGATTATACGATTCTGCTGTGGATGTTAGCTGACTTCTTTGTAATTGTAAAAACTTGGAACTCTTATTGTTGTTGTTAAGTGCTATCAAATAGGTTCCAACTCACAGTGACACTGTGCAGAGTTTCAAAACTGTGACTGGTGGTTTTGACCTTGTGGTTCAAACCAACCTTGTGCTTCAGTGCTTTATCCCACAGCACCACACCAGGACTCCAGCAGGGATATAAACTGAACTATCTCAGAAGCAGTAGGGGGATCTCACTAACATCAAAGAAAAAGAGCCAGGAGTGAAGCACATCTTTTGGACCTTGAGATTGCTGTGCACTGAACCTCCTTGAGCCAAGAACAGGAAATTGTAAGAAGCAGAGGATAGCAGCAGCAGAACAAAGACCCAGAGCACGAGACAGAGCAGTGTGCTTCCCAGTCCATGGAGCAAGTGAAGTTGAGTGAGTTTGGGCAGGATGCTTGCTTGTAGAGTGGGGTGTCTCCAGGCACTTAATTGAGGAAGCTAGGCTTGCTAATCCTCAGAGCTAGAGCCAAGTGCCTTCAGTCTGAGTCCTATGGTATACCCTATGGCCATTTATCAGCAGCTAACTGGAACAACTGTGTCCTGAGCATTTTTGGATCCTATATTGTAACCTGTTAACTTCTCTAATAAACCCCATAGTGGTGGTGGTTGTGTGCCTTGGAATCATTTCCAACTCATAGGGACCCTGTATAGGTTTTCTGAGGTTGTAAATCTTTATGGGAGCAGAAAGCCCCATCTTTCTCCCATGAAGCAACTGGTAGTTTTGAACTGCAGACCTTGCAGTTAGCAACCTGACACTATGCTACCAGAAATCATAATAAACCCCAGAGCTGTGAATATGGTGTCGGAGTTCTATGTGGCCATATTGTTGTTGTTATGTGCCGTCAAGTCGGTTCTGACCCATAGTGACCCTGTACAGGGTTTCGAGGCTGTAAATCTTTACGGGAGCAGAAAGCCTCATCTTTCTCCCATGGAACAGCTGGTAGTTTCGAACTGCTGAGGCCTTGTGGTTCGCAGCCAGATTTGTAACCACTATGCTACCAGAGCTCCTTCTATGTGGCCATAGCAGTGAATTATTCAACACAGCTGAGGAGAGAGGGCTGTGGGAGAAATAGCCAAGGGAAATGCTTGTTGTATGTTGAAAAGATATTTCCAATGAATCGGTGTTCCAAAATTGTATCACATAATCTCTGGTGATTTTACTATGATTAAGGTCATATTTTCCAACTACTAATCCTTCGTTATTTTCAACTTTTGCATTTCAATCACCATTAATTATCAATGCATCTTAGTTGCACGTTTGATCAATTTCTAACTACAGACGTTGGTAAAAATTTCCCATAGTTAGTAGAAAAATTTGAATAATAGTAATATTAATTGGTCTTCCTTATAGACGTATGGATATTATCCTATCACTAACAATGTTGTACTTCAGTACAGATCTTGAAAACTTCCTTTTGAAAAATAATGTGATACCATCCTTCTTTAATTTGTCATTCTTAACATAGTAGAACACATGATGCTGTTGTTAAGTGCTGTTGAGTCCGTTCCAACTCCTAGAATGACCCTGTATAGGGCTTCTGAGGAGCAGCTGGTAGATTTGAACCACAGAGCTTATGGTTAGTAGTCCAGTACTTATCCTACAGTGCCACAGGAGACCATATGATGGTTCCATTCAAAACAGCCAATACCAATCCATTTTAGCTAAAGGTAATACTATAGAATAAACACTGGACTGCTAACTGCAAGGTCAGTGGTTCAAACCCATCTGGCGTTCCTTGGAAACCCCCTAGAGAGGTTGACTATGTGTCAGAACATACTCGACTATACTTAATAACAGCAACAGCAATGCTTAGGAGTACCTATCTTCAAGTGTTCCATTTAACTTTTGGCGATTTCCAGTTTTCCTAGGTTCATACTTTGTACATTCCACATTCTGATCCTTAATGGATAATTGCAACTGTCTTCTTATTTTGAGTCATGCCACATTAGCAAATGAAGCTTTACTGAAAGCTTTACTTCATCCAGATTACTAAGGTCGACTCTTACTTTGCGGGGACAGCTTTTCCCTAGTCCCATTGAGCACCTTGGAACCTGAGGGGATAGTATGAGAAACTGACAGGTGAGTGATAGTTTTATGTTTTACCTATTTTAAAGCAGAGGGCTTCTCAGGACAGAGGAGACAGAAGTCAGGAAAGGTAGAGCAAGACTGTATTGATTCACCCTGAATGGACCCTCCCTGTGACACTCTGTCCATTAAGTTGTTTCTCCTCCCAAAGTGAGCTGCAGGAAGAAAGCCCTGGCTCCCCCCAGCTGCTCCTCATCCCCTCCCCCTGCCTCTGAAGGAGCTGCAAGGCAATGCTGCTCTTTACTGCCTGAGAGCTTAATTGGATGAGCATGAATAGGGCTCTTTGAGGCATCTTGTAGCTCCTTTAACTCTGCTCTACTCCCCTGAAATGTGTTCTTGTGGTTTCTGTCTCCTCTTCTGTGTTTATAGTACTGGGCAGCTGTTACTTCTTGTGCCTCTGCCCTGGTGCCTTAGGACAACAAAGATAAAGAACTCAGCTCTAGAATGTGTGATGGGTTTGCCTCCAGTCAGAATCAGCATGCCTTAGACAGGGCAGCTGAGTTGCCAGTCTAATCGCCAGCTGGGTCATCTGGGGCCCTGGATCCACTAGGAATGCAGCACCAGTGTAAAATCTGATGGCAGTAGTATAAATGAATCACGGATCATTTTATCCTTCATAACAAGAAGTCCAGTACTGGTGGCCCAAGCATGACAGGGCTACCAATGCTGAGAGTCCTTGGCCTTTTCCTTATTTTGCAAGAAGGTCACTGTACTGTTAGGTGTGGGTCCTGTATCAGCAGATTAAGCAATAAAGGGAATGTGCACTACACATCTGGACTCTCTCTCCATGTTGCTGTTGCTGTTAAGTGTCATCGAGCCTGAACCAACTCATAATGACCCTATGCACAACAGAACGAAACACTGCCCCATTCTGCACCAACCTCACAATCCTTGCTACATTTGAGCCCATTGCTGCTGCCACTGTGCTAATCCATCTCTTTGGGGGTTTTCCTCTGACCCTCTACTTTACAAAACATGATATCCTTCTCCAGGGGCTGGTCCCTACTAACAATATGTCCAAAGTATGAGAGGTAAAGACTAGCCATTCTCACTTCCAAGGAACATTCCGGCTGTACTTCTGCTAACACATATTGGTTTGTTCTTTTGGCAGTTCATGGAAGGTTTACTATTCTCCTCCAATACTATAACTCAAATGTATCAGTGTTTCTACTGTCTTCCTTATTAACTGTCCAATATTCACATGCATATGAGGTTATTGAAAATGCCATGGCTTGGGTCAGGTGCACCTTAGTCCTCAAACTGACATCTTTTCTCTTGAACACTTTTAACAGGTCTTGTACAGCAGATTTGCCAAGTGCAATACGTCATTTAATTTCTTGACTGCTGCTTCCATGAATGTTGATGGTTGATCCAAAAAAAAATGAAGTCTTTGACAACTTCAATCTTTTCTCCATTTATGTGGATTTTTTTATTGGTCCACTTGTGAGGATTTTTGTTTTCTTTACATTCAGGTGCAACCATACTGAAGGCTGTGGTCTTTGATCTTCATCAGCATTTTAAGTCCTCTTCACTTTCAGCAAACAAAGTTGTATCATCTGCATATCGCAGGTTGTTAATGAGTCTTCCTCTAATCCTGATGCCATGTTTTTCTTCATATAATCCAGCTTCTCGAATTATTTGCTCTCGATTGAATGAGAATGGTGAAAGAATACAACCTTGGCTAATTTGAAACCATTCAGTTTTCCCATGTTCTGTTCAAACAACTGCCTCTTGGTCTATGTACAGCTTCCTCATGCGCACAAGTAAATAGGTCCAAAATACTCATTCTTCACAGTGTTGTCTATAATTTATTCTGATCCACACAATTGAAAGCCTTTGCATAGTCAGTAAAGCACAGGTAAACATCTTTCTGGTATGTATTCCCTGTGTTCAGCCAAGATCTATCTGACATCAGCAATGATATCCCTCATTCCATGTCCTCATCTGAATCAGGCGTGAACCTCTGGTAGCTGTCTGTCAATGTACATTTGCAGTTTTTAGATTATCTTTAGTAAAACTTTACTTGTATGAAATATTAATGATATTGTATGATGACTTCCACATTCCATTGCATCACTTCTCTTTGGAATGGACACAAATATGGATCTCTTCCAATCAGTTGGCCAGGTAGTTGTCTTACAAATTTCTTAGCATAGATGACTGAGTGCCTCCTGTACCATTTCAGTTTGCTGAAAGATTTCAATTTATATTCCATCAATTCCCAGAAACTTGTTATTTCCCATTGCCTTCAATGTACTTCTTCCTTCAGTGTCTTTGGCTCTTAATCATATGCTACCTCTTGAAATGGCTGAGCATCAACCATTTCCTTTTAGTAAAGTGATTCTGTGTATTCCTTGCATCTTCTTTTGATGCTTTCTGCATCATTCAATATTTTGCCCATAAATCCTTTAATACTACAGGAAATATTTAATTTGTATCCAGTTTTCTCAGTTGGAGAAATGCTGAGCATGTTCTTCCTGTCTCTTCATGAGGAAAGCAAAAACTTTTCCAGAAACTTCCAACAGACTCAATCCTCACTGGCCACATCAAAATCAATAGCCACTCCTAGCTACAAGGAAGGCCAAAAAAGTTAGTATAGTGCCTCTCCAGCTTTTGTGATGGAGTATGGGAATAACTATAGGTCAGTCAGCTAACTGTGTCTTCTCTAGGAAGTAACCTGTCAAGACATTTCCTCGTTTATATAATGAGCATATCCAAAGTGCTTGCTCCATACTATGGTTGTGAGATTGGACAGAGGTGTCCTGTATGACGTGGTGATGAGAATTAAATGAAGCAATCCACATGAGTCCCTGGTGTTACAAATGGTTAACAAATGATTGACTGTATGAGTTGACTGAGAGGCATTTTGGAAGAAAGGCCAGGTAATCTACTTCCCTAAATCCATCCATTGAAAACCCTGTGGAGCACAGTTCTACTCTGACACACATTGGGTCACCATGGGTCATGATCACCATAAGTCAGGATGAAAATTTGTTTAGTCCACATAAGGAACTCCCATAGCTTTTGACCCATAGTGCACACTCAATTACAGAACAACTATGGGTTGGAGTCCTGGTATGGTGCTGTAGAATAAGCACTCAACCATGAGGTTGATTTGAACCACAAATGAGTGGTTCAAACTCGCCAATCACTCCTAAGAAAACCTATACAGGGTCATGATGAATCAGAACTGACTCGACAGCACTTAACAACAACAACATGGGTGTTGTATAACTCAATTCCCCTATGATTGAAGCTGAGCTCAAGGCTTAAGTGGTACAAGGAGGAGGTGACCCAAGGAAAGTTCTTGAGTTTTCCAGTGCCCCAAGTTGACAGTTCAGAGTTCATGCCATGAAGATATGGCAAAAGGCATGACCCAAGAATGCTGATCATTACCAAGATCATTCCCTCCCACTGCTGACTCAGAATGGCTAGTTGCCTGAGTTTGAGGATTTTTATCTACTATTGAGGATGGCCTCACACACTTGGCGGCCCTACTGGGGATACATTTCCAAAGAAACAAACTTTCACAGTTCCGAGAGTAAAGGCAGAGACAAAGGGAGCCCTCTACCTTTGGCTGGCTACCCCTTCTCTTCTGTGCAGTAAGAGGCCACCTCTTCTCCAAAGGAGTCACTTCTACTCCTGCAAGGACAGGACACGGTATGATCTTCCAGATTCCAAAGGCCTTCTCTGAATGCACTGAAGCCCCTATCGTATTTGGAATAAATTACAAGGCTCTTCTCAGTGGTGGGGGCTTTATTGTTCAGCCAGGACATCTCCCTTTGTCAAAAAACAATAACTTGTTGTAAGTAGTACTTTTTTAGGTTTACCATGCAGACAGACTAATTGTATCTTTTAATCTGGGTCAAACTGCTCTTGCTTATTATAAATTGGCTCTGAATCCTAAAGAGAGAGAGAAATGTGAGGAACATTTGCAAATAATTTAGAGACAGAATTACCTTCAGGCAAACATTATGTCATGTTGAGGAGAATTGCTTACCCATAGTCCTCATCCCAGAATGCTCTGGTTGGTCCAAATGAAGATTGGGGGCAGACCATCTCTGCCTTACAAATCCTGGCTCCCCACCAAGTGTACAACCAGGGGAGTTCCCCACTCATGCCTTAGGGTACAGAACGAAGAGCAGTAGGCTATATAATGGCCCCCAGATATACTCCCTACAAGCTGTCCATTTCACCTTATTCAGAAAAAGCATCTCTTCCTAATTGTTTAAGGAGTTTTTCCTAGGCTATTTGAATGCATCCTAAATGCAATCCTATGTGTCCACAGAGGATGCTTTGATAGACAGATAAGGCAAAGATAGTTACACATAAGGAACAATACAAAGACTAAAAGTAGATAAGAGATCTCGAGATGGAATATTCAAGTTGGCATGGTACTGCATGGTTATCAGGAATAAAGTCCTATCTTGGTGCACCAAATTAAGGACTGCTGTCAGCCTGTAAGTTTGCCTGAAAATTTAAAAAGGGCTGTTAAGGCTACAGCCATCACATGCCCATTCCACATAAGAAAAGGGGGTAAAATAATATGCCACCCAGACAAGTCAGTCACTATTAAGGAGCTGCCTCAGAAGCTCTATCCAACAAAGTCTTTTTCCAGCTCATTGGCCATGCTGTCTTGGAAATAACATAAAAATTACACCAAAAATATGACACTAAGCATTCCTCCCACAATCCTCTTACTCAGCTAGGTTTGATAATTCATTACAGAACTCAGACACTATCCTCTCAGTTAGGGGATTATTAGGGAAGTTAACAGATTACAATACAGGATGAGAAAATGTGTAGGATACAGTTCCAGTCAGTTGATGATAAATGCCCACACCTTCACTCTAAACCTCAGCATGAAGGCAATCAGCTCCAGCTCCCACAGTCAGCAAACCTAGTTCCCCCACTTACGTTCCTAGAGGCACCCATTCTACAAGTAAGTTTCCTGTCCAAGTCTCTCAGCTTGACTTGCTCCATGTCACTACTTCGTCTCATGCTCTGGGTCTCAGTTCTGCGGCTGTTGCTTCTCAGCCTCTCCTCCAGTGTCACAGATTTCTGTCACTAGGTCAAGGAAGTTCCATGTGCAGGATCTAGGGGTGCAAAGGACGTGTTCCACTTCTGGCTATTCTTCTTTGATGGTAGTGAGATCCCTCCTCCTGCTTCCGAACCCTTGAGATGGTTAATTTTATAGCCATCCTACAGTTTCAAGTTTTTACAATGAACTCTGCTAACATCCAAAACCGAATCATGTCATGCTATCAGTATCTTTTCCCACTTTCTCTTACCCAGACCCTGCAGGGTGGGAAAGTTCTTTGGTGCTAGATGGCTAGAAGAGATACAGATGATGGCTAGAAGAGATATTAGATAATTCACTATACCACATCTAGACACTTTGCAAGCCAAATAAAAGCGTGATTTGATGGTAAGGAAGAAGGAAAGAATAGGTATTGGAGAGACAATCAATAATCTCAATCTCAGCATTGGAACAGGAATCCAGGGCACAGTATTTAATTTATTTGCTCTACTCCTGGAGAATGTATTTAAGACATACTGACCTCCAGTGATTGGGCACTAGACAGGGAAGGGAAAGTGTAATGGGAAGATAAAGACACATGGTCCTCATATCCGAGATAGTCAAGTTCAAGTAGGTAGCACAAGCTGATAAAGAGGTTGAGTATAGAAAAGTGGTTGGCAAATAGCCCAGATAAGGGCAGTTAAATGCTACAGGTGTTGAGTGAGACTCTTTTTTTTTTCCTCGAAGTGGCTAGTGGACCCAAGACATAGCAGGTACAAGCTGAGCTTTCAAGGATGGATGTAATTTTTACCAAGCAGGGAAAATTGTTATCGAGAATACATTTCAGGTGCAGAGAATGGCTCAAGCAAAAGGTTGGAGGTTGGTGGTAGTATGGACATTCAGAGAATGATTAGCTTCACCTGACAGTAAAACTAAGTACAGGAGCAATGAGAAACAGCACTGAAACCCTCATGACCTGACCTGCTTGTGCCCCCAGCTTCAATTCCTACCATCTGCCCAGCCCAGCCACATACACCTGTTCTGCTATCTGTGTTCCCAATGAGTCTGTCTTTTCCCATCCTGGCCTGAAGGCTTGTCCCCTCCACACTGCATCTGGCTAACCACTTCTCATCTACACTGGGTCAGATCCTGCCATCCTACCCAAAATATGTCATCTGCATTGACCCCTTTACTGCATAACATTTATTACAGTTTGAGCTTACTTTACACTTGTTCTTGTTGTTGGTGGTAGCCATCAAGTCGGTACTGACCCATAGTGACCTTATGCACAGCAGAACGAAACACTGCCCGATCCTGGGCCAACATCACTACTGATGCCACGCTTGAGTTCATCAATGCTGCCACTTGGCCAATCCATTTTGTTGGGGGTCTTCCTCTTTTTCTTTGACCCTCCACCTTACCAAACATGACATCCTTTTCCAGTGACTGGTCCCTCCTGACAATATGTCCATAGTATGAGAGATGAAGTTTGTCCATCCTGGCCTCCAAGGAGCACTCTGGCTGCACTTCTTCCAAAATGGATCTATTGGTTCTTTTGGCAGCGTATGGCACTTTTAATATTCTCCTCCAACACCATAATTCAAAGGTATCAATTCTTCTATTGTCTTCCTTATTCACTGTCCAGCTTTCGCATGCATATGAGGTGATTGGAAATATCATGGCTCGGGTCAGGTACACCTAGTCCTCAAACTGACATCTTTGCTCTTCAACACTTTAAAAAAAAAGTCATGTGCAGCAGATTTGCCTAATGCAATACGTCGTTTGATTTCTTGACTGCTGCTTCCATGAGTGTTGATAGTTGATCCAAGAAGAATGAAGTCCTTGACAACTTCAATCTTTTCTCCGTTGATAAGCATGTTGTTTATTCGTCCAGTGGTGAGGATTTTTGTTTTCTTGACATTGAGATGTAATCCATACCAAAGGCTGTGCTCTTTGATCTTCATCAGTAAATAGTTCAAGTCCTCTTCACTTTCAGCAAGCAAGCTTGTATTATCTGCATATCGCAGGTTGTTAACGAGTCTTCCTCCAATGCTGACGCCACGTTTTTCTTCATAGAACCCAGTTTCTTGGATTAATTGCTCAGCATACATGTTGAATAAGTATTGTACAAGAATACAACCTTGTCACACACCTTTCTTAATTTTAAACCATTCAGTGTTCCCATGTTCTGTTCAAACAACTGCCTCTTGGTCCAGATACAGATTCCTCATGAGCACAATTAAGTGTTCAGGAATACTCATACTTCGCAATGTTGTCCATAGCTTGTCATGATCCACACAATCAAAAGCCTTTGCATAGTTAATAAAGCACAGGTAAACATCTTTCTGATATTCTCTGCTTTCAGACAAGATCCATTAGACATTAGCAATGATATCCTTCATTCCATGGCCTCTTCTGAATCTGGCTTGAACCTCTGGAAGTTCTCTGTCAATGTATGTTTGCAGCCATTTCTGTATTACTTTTAGTAAAACTTTACTCACATGGGATATCAAAGAGATTGTCTGTTGATTTCCGCATTCCGTCACCTCTCTTTAGAATGGGCACAAATACAGATCTCTTCTAATCAGTCAACCAGATAGTTGTCTTCCAAATTTCTTGGCAGAGATGAGTGAGTATCTGCTGTGTTGCCTCACTTTCCTGAAAGATTTCAATTTTTATTCCATCAATTCCTGGTGCCTTGTTCTTTGCCAATTCCTTCAATGCACCATGGACTTCCTCCTTCAGTATCATTGGATTTTGATCATATGCTACCTCTTGAAACGATTGAACATCAACTATTTCCTTTTGGTACAGTGACTCTTGTGTATTCCTTCCATCTTTTTTTTTTTTATGCTTTCTGCATCATTCAATAATTCAGTTATCTGTCAGTTTGTCGTACTGTGGTGGCTTGTGAGTTGCTGTGGTTCTGAAAGCTATGCCACTGGTATTTTAAATACCAGCAGGGTCACCCATGGTAGAAAGGTTTCAGATGAGCTTCCAGATGAAGACAGACTACGAAGAAGAAATGATGAACTACTTTTCACTTGTGAAAGTATCTTATTCATGTGTGTCTCCCCTGTAACTAGATAATGAGCTCTGATGGCCAGGACCAGGTCTATTTTGTCTCTTGGCAGGAATTTTCACAGAGTGGGCATCCATTAAACATTTGTTGATAAACATGTGTTTGTGTACTGATGTGTGAGTGTGTGTGTAAGTGTATGTGTGTATGCTTATGTGAGTGTATGTGTATATGTGTGTATATGTGTATGAGTATATATATATGAGTGTATAAATGTGTTTATGAGACTGTTTTTCTGTGTTTGCATGTATCTATAGAGTGTGTATATATGTGAGGGCGTATGTGTATTTATATGTGTGTATGAATGCATGTGTATGTGTGTAGGGGGCTGTTATGACTACAGACTCATAAAGGCCTGTGACCAAAACAGATTTAAAAATAGCTAACTAATTGTGTTCTAATATCCTTTAATTCTTGGTCAGAGATGTCAGCAATGGGAAGGATTTTATGAGTAGTGGTTTCCTGATTTAAAACCAAAGACATGGAATTCAACACACTGAGGAAAGGCAAAGATCACTTAACAAAGGCCTGGAACCATGCACAACTTTTCACTTATGCAATTAGCTTTAGAACAGCACAGAGTGAAGTTATGGAAACATAAGCCATTCATTTATTCCTCTCTGGTGGGCTTCCCACTCTCAGCCATTCACTGAGTAAACTCTAAATCTCTGGTTTCCACACATTGGGAAATCCTGATTGTTCCAGCAAAGCTACGAGTCCTGGAGGAGGGAAACAGTTAACATGCTAATCAAAACAACTGATAACCAAAAGGTTGAAGGTTAGAGACAACACAGAGGCACCTTATAAAAAAGCCTTGGTACTCTAGTGAAAAATCAGTCACTGGACACCGCATAAGGAGTGCATTTCTACTCTGATACACATGAGGTTACCATGAATCACAATCAACCTTAGACCAACTGATTTTTTTTCCAACTAGACCAACTGGGCCTTGTGGAAGAAAAGTTTTCTGAGCAAATGAACTATAATCATGAAGCCTCAAGATCGCAACTCATATTATTAAAAAAAAAAAAAAAATAGAAGTGTACTGTAGAAATACAGAGGACCTGTTGTTGTTAAGTGCTGTTGAGTTGGTTCCAACACACAGTGACCCTGTATAGGGTTTCTGAAGAGCAGCTGGTGTGTCTGAACCACCAATCTTGTGGTTCAAACCATCCTATAGTCCAGTACATTATCCTGCAGCTCCACACCAGGACTCCGCACAGAGGAACATTTGTGTACAAAACACATACTATATACTTATTCAACCTCTATGCTGAGCAAACAAGTCAAAAAGCTGGATTCTATGATGAAGAGTATGGCATCAGGATTGGATGAAGAGTCATTAACTACCTGAAATTTGCAGATGATATAACTTTGCTTGCTGCAAGTAAAGAGAACTTAAAATATTAACTGATGAAAATCAAAGACTATAGCCCTCAGTATGAATTGCACTTCAATGCAAAGAAAGCAAAAATTTTCACAACTTGACCTATAAATAGCATCATGATAAGTGGAAGGTGGAGCTTGATGACAAACTAGCCAAAACAGCTGTGAAGATCTCCATCAGTAAAAACACAGAAAATCAGACTAAACAGATTCAGATTCGGAGGCTAGTCCTGGAACTCTGAACTT
>NW_006408769.1:2131423-2133237 GCF_000296735.1 Chrysochloris asiatica | reverse complement strand
TTGTTAGCTGCCACAGAGTCTATAGCAACTTATAGTGACACTCTGCACAACATAACAAAACACTGCCTGGTCTTGTGCCAATCTCACAATCATTGCTATGCTTTATCCCACTGTTGCTGCCATTGTTCCAATCCATCTGGTTGGGGATCTTCCTCTTTTACTCCAGCCCTCCACTTTACAAAGTATGATATCCTTCTCCAGGAACTGATCCACCCTGACAATATATCCAAAGTATGAGAGATGAAATCTGACCATCCTGGCTTCCAGGGAGCATTCTGGCTATACTTCTTCCAACACAGATTGGATTGTTCTTTGGCAGTCCATGATACTTTCAATATTCTCCTCCAACACCATAACTCAGCACCATAACTGAAATGCACCAATTCTTCTATTGTCTTCCAACATATATTCATCTAGTTAACACAAATTCAACAACACCACAAAGCCTAAAAAAAAAAAGCAGAAAACATCTGTTCATGTGCAGAAACATGACAGAGTAGTTTAAACAAATGAACAAGAGGAAGTGATAAAATTTGCATTTGAGGGAGAACAGGTGTTAGAATTGCCTGAAAAAGAATGCAAGAGAATGCTTTTGAGGTGCATCCAATTGTTCCACAGAAAATTCAAGGAAAATGAAGAAAAAGTCAGAAAAACACTAACAAAACAATCAAACAAAATAGATATAGCATTGGAGACAACACAAAACCAAGAAAAAGAGGTCCAGATGATCAGTACTAAAATATCAGAATTGGGCAATACACTGAAAGGGAAAAGGATTAGAATTGAAGGGATGGAAACTAGAATCAGCGAGTTCGAATATAAATCTCTCAATACTGTTAAGGTAGAAGAGCAAGAAAAAAATGAATGAATAAATCTGAAGAAAGCCTAAGATTCATGTGGGACAATGTGGAGAGAAATAACCTCTTAGAGTTCCAGAATAGGAAGAAACAAAGAAAACCACAGAAAAGATGATCAAAGAGCGGCTAGAAGAAAATTTCCCTAACATCATGAAAGGTGAGAAAAGATAAGCAGTCAAAAAGTTGGACAAACCTCAGGCAAGATAGATCCCTAAAAAAAAAAATCACCAAGACAGTTCATAATGAAACTCTCTAAAATTAAAGACAAGGAAAGAATCCTGATGGCATCTAGGGAAAAAACAATGTTACCTTCAAAGGAAAGCCAATAATATTAAACAATGATCTTTCAGCAGAAACTATGTAGGCAAGACGACAATGGTTTCTGCTGAGATATCAGAACTAACACTTATACAAAACTCTGAAAGAAAAAAAGTTGCCAACCAAGAATCATATACCCAGCAAAGCTGACAACCAAATATAATGGCAAAATCAGAACATTGCAGGATAAACAGATATTAAGGGATTTTGTAAAAGCCAAGCCAGTGCTTCGAAACATACTAAAGGGAGTTTTTTGGACTGAGAACCAATAAGAGCAAACAACAACCAAAGATTGACATATGTGGCAAAACCACTGGGAACTCTGTCCAGATATAGAAGAGTCCAGAGCAGAAAAAAGCTACAAGAAAGAAATTAGGAGATCTGGGAGGTCAGCCTATGATCAGGAAAACTATAATGTGAAAGAAGAAATTCTAGTAACAGAGATCCAGGTGGTGAGGAGGTAAGGTAGATTTCAGAATAAAGCAGACTGTTTTAAAAGACGGAAGAAAGTAACACAGCATTCGGTAACCTCAAGGAAATTTAATACTTCTCTACAACATATATAAAAAAGGAAAATCCAAGGAGACTATGGAAACATTAAAACTATGAAGAAATTGAAAAGAAAAGGCCACAAAAAAA
>NW_006408769.1:2128916-2131278 GCF_000296735.1 Chrysochloris asiatica | reverse complement strand
ATTGGGCTGTGAACCTCAGGGTTAGCTATTCGAAACTATCAGCTGCTCTGTGGGAGAAAGATGAGGCTCTCTGCTCCTGTAAAGATTTACAGCCTCAGAAACCCTGTACAGGGTTGCTATGAGTCAGAACTGACTTCATGGTACATAACAACAACAACAACAACATTGATATTTACACTGAATGTCAATGGATTAATTGCACCAGGCAAAAAACAGAGTGGCAGAATGGATAAGAAAACAGGATACTTTGATATGTTGTCCACAAGATACAAACTTACACACAAAGACAAAAATAGATTAAAAATTAAAAGATGGACAAAGTATATACCAAGCTAATTGCAATAAAATGAGCATGCGTGGCAATATAAATCTCTGATAAAATACAGTTTAAGGCAAAAACCAGCATAAGAGACGAAGAAGGGTATTTTCTCATGATTAAAGCTTCGATTGAACAAGGGGATATGGTTATAAATATCTATGCCCAATAAAAAAGCAAACCCTAATAGAATTGAAGAAAGAATACAATAATAGTGGAAAATTTTAATACATCACTTTTGAAAAATGACAGAACTATCAGAAAGAAACTCAACAAAATCACAGAGGAACTAAACAACAGAATCAACCAACTTAACCTCATAGATTTGTACAGACAGAGCATTTAACCCAACAACAGTGCAATTCACATTTTTTTCCAGTGCACGGGGAACATTCTCCAGAACAGACCATGAGTTAGGTCACAAAGCAAGTCTCAATAAATTTTAAAACATCAAAACACTACAAAGCATCTTCTCAGATAACAATGCTGTAAATTAGAAATCAATAATAGGAAGATCATGGAAATAAAGACAAATACATGGAAATTGAATAACACCCTGCTAAAAAGCTACTTTGATAGCAAATCCGTTATGAGTAGGACTGCTAGCCTCAAGGTCAGTAGTTTGAAACTACCAGCCATTCTACGACAGAGAAATGAGGCTTTCTGCTCCTGTAAAGATTTACAGTCTTGGAAACACAATACAGAGTTGTTACGAGTTGGAACCTACTCCACGGCACACCAACCACCAACAGCAACAAAATAGTTACTAGTTAGTACAACAAATTAAAAGTGAAATTTAAAAATTCCTAGAAACAAATGAGTTTTGTTTCTTGAAAGATTTCAATGTGTATTCCATCAATCCCCGGTGCCTTGTTCTTTGCCAATGCCTTCAATGCACCTTGGACTACTTTCTTCAGGATTATTGGCTCTTGATCTTTTGCTACCTGTTGAAATGGTTGGACACTGACCATTTCTTTTTAGAACAATGCCACTTGTGTATTCTTGCCATCTTCTTTTGATGCCTTCTGCATTATTCAATAATGTTCATTGTTGTTGTTGTTGTTACATGCTATCAAGTAGGTTCTGGCTCATAGAAACCCTGTATAGAGTTTCCAAGGAGCAGCTGGTGAGCTTGAATTACCGACCTTGTGGTTCAAATCGACCTCGCAATCCAGTGCATTACCCCCACAGTGCCACACCAGGACTCCATTTTACCCATAGAATCCTTCAATATTGCAAGTTGAGGCTTGAATATTTTCCTCAGTTCCCTCAGCTTGAGAAATGCTGAATGTGTTCTTCCTTTTCAGTTTTCTAATTCCAGGCCTTTGCACATTTCATTGTAATATTTGATTTTGTCTTCTCAAGCTGATTTTTGAAATTTTCTGTTCAGCTCTCATACCTCTGCATTTCTTCAATTTGTTGTAGCCATCTCCACACTGGTGAGTAAAAATCAGTCTCTTCTGACAACCATTTTGATCTTTTCCTTCATTCTTGTTTTCTTAATGACCTTTTGTTTTCTTCCTGTATGATGTTTTTGGTGTTATCTCACAATTCTTCTGGTCTTTGGTCTTCGGAGACTAATGCATCAAATCTGTTCTTAAAATAATCTCTAAATTCAGATGGAATATATTCAAGGTCATATTTTGGATCTCATGTACTTTTAAAGTTTTTCTTCAGCTTCAGCCTGACCTTGCATATGAGCAATTGAAAGTATGTTCCACAGTCTACCCTGGCCTAGTTTTGGCTAATAATATGGAGATTTTCCACCATTTCTTTCCACAGATTTAATCAGTTTTTTTTTTCTGTGTATTCCACCTGGTGATGTCCGTGTGTACAGTCATCTTTTATATTGTTTAAAAAAGATATTTGCAATGAAGAATTAATTGATCTTGCAAAATTCTATCATGTGTTAATGGAACCTAATTGAGAATACAGAAATTAACCCATCCACATACAACCAACTGATTTTTGACAAAACACCTAAATATATCGCATGGGGAGGTGATAGTCTCTTCAACAGATGGTGCTGGCAGAAATGGAAAGTGA
>NW_006408769.1:2090425-2123906 GCF_000296735.1 Chrysochloris asiatica | reverse complement strand
AGAGAAAGGAATAGCCAGAAATATTACCATAGAAAGCTTATAAGTCCATCATCTGCCTATAACTGATTGGAATACCTAAAATGGGGCCCAGTGAAAGAGGCTTCCTGTGGAGCCTCTGCATTACATAAGATCATAGGTGGAATCCTGAACCCCATCCAAAATCTTCTGAGGTGGGAAATTTCGACTTTCAAGGACAAGCAGACCAGCCTGGAGTAGCTAGAAGAACAGAAGATTAGTTCTTCTTGAAAGAAAGACTAACAGGAAAAATGCAATACAGTAATGGCAGTCTGACTGATTACTACAAGAACAAGCAAGTTGCTTGCCCAGGAGACATCAAGGCAAGTGGTCGGGTCCCCTCAGAGCAAACCCCCTTCCAAGACTAAGACTCAATGGGAATATATGCTCTGATTGGTGACCACGTTGGTCACCGATAAGGG
The DNA here is from genome assembly GCF_000296735.1 of Chrysochloris asiatica. Classification (NCBI taxonomy): domain Eukaryota; kingdom Metazoa; phylum Chordata; class Mammalia; order Afrosoricida; family Chrysochloridae; genus Chrysochloris; species Chrysochloris asiatica. The sequence continues at coordinate 2,123,469 of NW_006408769.1, read as the reverse complement.
GAAGTAAGGGAAAAACAGCAATGTAGCTCCTGTGAACATGAGTGGAGACCTGGTTGGCCACCAGTGTGGCAAGACTTGGGAACTCTTGGGCCCAAAGTCAATGCCATAGCTACAGAGGACTAGAATGGAGAGTGAATCATCCAGCTGATAAGAAGAGAGGGCACATGCATAAGAACACTCACACTTGCAGATAATACCCACTTGACATGGCTTCAATGACTGGATGATCAGAGCTCAACTAGAAGAAGAAAGAAGAGGGAAAAAAGAGTAATCTGATACAAGATGATGAACTTGACCTACACCTAGGGATGCAGTATCTCAAAACAGGGAACAAATCTTTACAGCAAGGATCATTCTCACCCCCTCCACACACAGTAGACAGGGATGAACAACGTGGACATTGGCTACCCAAAATGGGGGAGAGGGTGCTACAAAGGCAAGAAGTGATTGGCTCATAAGTTTTCAACAGGAAGCCTAGATCCAGATGATGTGAAGGAAGGTAGAATCTCCACTAAGTAGTATCTAATCTGTCTGGATGGGGCTGATGAAAGGAGATGTGGATAGGTCTCTTGTGATACAGTAGTGAATAATTGTTATCAGGATTGATTGTGAGGGTTGGAAATGTAAAGGTAGACTTTTGTAGCAAAAGGAGGGGAGTGATTAACTTTGCAGTCTAGGATCAGAGGTCCCTGGGACCATCAAGGGAGAAGAGCGGATTGCAGAACCCTTCCAGAGAAGCAGTGATGCCAGAGATGGAGGCAGAGACGATGACATGGAGAGATGGAGCAGCTGGGGGGCTTTGGACCCAGAGAAGGAGAGGGGCTGTGTGCTGACGATGGGGGGGCGGGAGGGGCAGGCTTGCAGGTTATACCCTTTGGTTGGTTGATGATGCATGGAGGGGATTGTAACCATGGCAATGAAATGATGTATGATAGGATGAATGTAAAACTAATGTTCTCACATGTAAACTATCACATAATTCACAATAAACCTTTTTTTTTTTTTTAATTCTATCATGTGCTCTCCAGCATCGTTTTTATCACCAAGGTCATATTTTCCAACTACTGATCTTTCCTCTTTGTTTCCAATCTTTGCATTCCAATCACCAGAAATTATCAATACATCTTGATTGCATGTTTGATCAACTTCAGTTTAGACTGAAGAAGTTCGTAAATTCTTCAATTTCATCTTCACTGGCTTTTGTGCTTGGTGCATAAATTTGAATAATAGTGGTATTAACTGGTCTTCTTGTAGGCATGTGGATATTATCTTTTTATAGACAGCACTATACTTTAGGACAGATCTTGATAAGCTGTTTTTTTTATGATGAATGTGACACCATTTCTCTTCAATTTGTCATTGCAGGCATAGTAAACCATGTGATTATCACATTCAAAATTGCCAGTACCAGTCCATTTCAGCTCACTAATGCCTAGGATATGGATGTTTACACATTCCGTTTCATTTATGACAATTTCCAATTTTCCTAGATGCATACTTCATACATTTCATGTTCCAATTATTAATGTATGTTTACAGCTGTCTCTCTTTATTTTCAGTTGTGCCCCATCAGGAAGTAAATCTCCCAAGGGAGACTCCATTCATGTCATCATAGTCAACTCTACTTTGAGGAGGTAGTTCTTTCCCAGTTGCATTTTCAGTACCTTTCAACCTGAGGGGCTCATAGTCTGGCACTATATCTGACAATACTCTGGTGTTCTTCATCAAGTTTCAATATTTAATATTCTGGTGTTGACAGTGTTCCACTGCTAGCCATAATATTTTCAGTGACTAAATATTTGGATGTAGTCTGTCTCTCTTTCTTCCTAGTCTGTCCTTGTCTGAAAGCTCAGCTGAAATCTGTGCACCATGGGTGACCCTGCTGATATTTAAAATACCAGTGGTATAGCTTCCAGAATCACAGCAACATGCAAGCCACCACAGTACAACAAAATGAAAGATGAGTGGTGAATACAGTGTTGATAGGGACAGAAAAGTTAGACATTGGCTATCAAAAATGGTGGTCCAGAAAGGTGCAAAGTGTCTGGACTACAAGCTTTTATGAGTGGCTTAGTTTTAGAATGAGGGGGCTAATGTAGAATCCCCACTGAATAGTTTTCCTCTTGTCCACATTGGTCTGGGGAAAGGATTTTCTTGGTCCAACAGCAAATATTGTTATCATGACTGTGATTGTCACAATTGTATATGTGTTGCTGTTGTTGTGAAGTGCCATTGAGTTGGTTCTGACCCATAGTGATCCTCTATAGGGTTTCTGAGGAGCAGCTGGTGAGCTTGAACTTCCAACCTTGCAGTTCAAACAGCTTTGCAGTCTGGCGCATTAACTCAGAGTGTCAAATTAAAAGGGGGGAGTAGTTAATCTTTCATTCCAGGAACAGAAGACCTTAGCGCCATCAAGAGGGAAGAGCATGAGTGGAGGAAAATAGGCTCCTAACCAGAAAATGGTAATAGCCAAGATAGAAGCACAGGTGATGGCATAAAGAGATAGAGGATTCTAGGCAGCTGCGGAGTCCAGGCCCATGGACTGAGAAAGGCTGTGCACCTGCCAACAGGAGGCTAGCTTACAAAATGTGCTCTTTGGACATTTAAAAATATATATATTTTCATTGTGTTTTGTCTACATAAAAAGGGGGTGTAATAGGTAAATGTTGTTAAATGATGGTGCATGGAGGGGGATTGTAAAAATTACAATGAAAGAAAATGTGATTTGGTGAGTGTAAAATGGAGAAGGACCTGCCCTGTAAACTATCACTCAATTCACAATAAAAGCTTTAAAGAAATTTCTTTTTATATTAAAAAATAATAACATCATGATAAATGGAGTCCTGGTGTCATGCTGGAGGATAAGCACTGTACTGTTAGCCACAATTTTGGCATTTCAAACCCACTGGGCACCCCTTGGAGACTCTATACAGGGTCACTATGTGTCAGAACCAACAACAGCTTATAGCAAGAAATAGAGAAAAGATTGAAATTGTCGAAGACTTCATTTTGTTTGAATCTACAATCAATGGAAGCAGCAGTCAAGAAATCAAACAATGTATTGCATTAGACAAATCTGCTTCATTAGACCTCTTTAAAGTGTTCACAAGCAAAGATACCAGTTTAAGGATTAAGGTGTGCCTGACCTAAGCCATGGTATTTTCAATTGCCTCATATGCATGGTGAAAGTTGAACAATGAATGAGGAAGGCCATAGACGAATTCATGCATTTGAGATATAGGTTAGAGAAGAATATTGAAAGTGCCATGGACTGCCAGAAGAACGTATAAATCTATGTTGGAAGAAGTACAGCCAGAATGTTCCTTAGAAGTCAGGATGATGAGACTTTGTCCCTCACATTTCAGACATATTATCAGGAGAGATCAGTCCCTGAATAAAAACATCATGCTTGGTAAAGTGGAGGGTCAGAGAAAAAAAGGAAGACCCTCAAAGAGATGGGTTAGCACAGTGTCAGCAGCAATGGGCTCAAGTTTAACAACTCTTGTGGGGATAGCATAAGGCAGGGCAGTGTTTGATTCTGTTGTGCAGAGGGTCACCATGAGTTGGAGCCAACTTGATGATGTCTAACAACAGCAACATTATATCAAATCATTCTTTGCTATTTATTAAAGTAGGGGAGTATTAAGGATATTATACCCTCTGGAATACTAACATATTTCATAGAATTTCTGTCAGTCATTAACAGTACAACTGTCTTTCCATTTCATCCAAGTGAAAGATAGGAAGAGAGGGAGAGAAAGGAATTAGTAGTTGCCATTTACCCTGAACTTAGTGTGCCAGTGACTAGGCTGCATACACACCTTAACTCTTAATTCTTCAGTCATCCGCGGAGATGTTGTTGTTAAGTGCCGCCGAGTCAGTTCTGATTCAGCGACACTGCATAGGGAGTGGTTGGTGGGTTCTCAGTCCAGTACTTAGCCTACAGTTCCACACCAGTACTCCAGCCTCTGAGATAGGCATTATTTCCGTTTTACATATGAGCAAACTTAGTTCAGAGAGGGAGATATACCTGCTCAAAGTTTCAAGGACATATTTGCACAGTGGAATTAACATCACGGCTGTCTGGAAGAGCTTGCTTTCCCCTATCAATCTCACACCATTTCCACACTTCCTGGCTCTGAACATCATTCAAGTGAAAAGGCATATTGCCTCTGGGAGAGTGTGTGTGTGTGTCATTTTACAGATTATACTGTAAAGATCCAAGTGATTCCTCTTTTCCAATGAGAGAAGTTAGAAAACATCTGACAAGTATGAAAATTAATACTGGTGAGGTGGTGAAGCAGTAGGAACTTTGTTACAGCCCCTCCCAGGTTCAGGTATGGTTGTTCACTGCACCTGTATCAGTCCTGACTCTGTGACTCCTCAAAAAAGGGAAGAAATGCTGCCCGCTGCTCTACCATCCCCATAATAGGTCTATTGGCTAAAGTAGTCCATCCTAGTCTGGAAGCTCCACTGAACTCTGTTGAGCACCCTAGTACCTCGAAGTCTCTACTGACAGACAGGTGGTGGCTGTGCTAGAGATGTGCTAGCCAGGGAAGGAAATTGGGTCTTTAACATGGAATGTGACAATTCGACCATGAACTACCTACCACTGCCTAGTGCAAGGATAAATTGGTAAAATCTTTCCAGAGCACAATTTGCTGATATCTAGAAAAGCTGAAACTGAAATGAATCACCATTCCCTTATTCATCTGTATATGTAAAAGAAATTTTTGTGCATTTGCATAAATTAATACAATAAATATGTATAAGAATATTTATTGCTGTATTGTTTACAGTGGTGAAAAAAGGAAACAGCCTAAACATCCAACAACATGGAATGAATAAACACAGTGTGCTCATCATTCTATGGAACACTATACAGTAGTTAAGCTGAACAGGAACTTTGGGTTTATAACCAACTAGAATCAAGTCAAAACTATCAAAACAATGAGGAGAAAAAACATACAGCTGCTGGAGCAACAAGCTGTGTTACCCTCTTTTTTTTTTTTAAGTTGAGAAGCATATGGATACACACAAATGTAGTAAAATTATAAAAAACATGATAGGAAAATTCAAAGTAGTGGTTACCACTTGGAAAAAGATATAAAATAGCATGAGAAGTTTAAACAGTAGGTTTATTCTTGTTCAAAATGTATTTTGAACATTGTTTGACTATTGAATACTCTGACATTAACGTTCCTTTTTTTTGCATGGCTGAAGTATTTCAGCACAGTACAATTTAAGGAGAGAAGGAAAAGTGTTTTAGTTTCTATAAGAAATGCCACTGAGGAATACTAGGGTGGGAGGTGGCCAGACTGTGAAGGAAATCTAGAAAACACTTCTAATCTCCCATTGGCGGGTGGTCCAGCAGCCACGCAGCTGCTCATGGCAATGCCGGGATGCAGCCAGCCAGCGTGTCAGACCTCCCAATGCCCCCCACTGCCTGCTGCAACTCAGCTTCTGGTCCCTGGGAAGCTGTGTTTCCTCCAGGTGAAGGATGAGAGCGCTCTGTCTCTGTCACCTGTGCAGGGAAGGAAGGGCTGTAGAGAGACAGATTAGATCATCTATTATCAAGCCGGCAAAGGATAGACTGAGGAGGCACCTGCAGCTCACCAGATGTTCTATCAATTATCAGAGTCAGGGAGAAAGTGGGCTGAACCTCCTCCTCCTTGCCTGACCCTTATCTGTAGCCCAGCCTCTCCAGCAAGAAATTAAACAGCGCAGTACTCTCAGACTTGTTCCAATATTGGGAGGCACCGACAGCCTTGGTGCATTCCTCCTATCCTCTGGGAGGTTTGTGTACATAGTTCAGTGATGAAGCAAGATGAGCAGCTACCCCAGAACTCTTAGAAAGACCTGCCAATAGCTATAGTCATCATTACCACCCCATCAGCATCAGCAGCGTTAGCATCATTGCAATATCATCATCATAATAAAAAAAAGCAGACTAGTTAATTGTGCTCTTGTATGTGTGTGTGTGTGTGTGTGTGTGTGTGTGTGTGTGTGTATACATACTCTGGTGTGGTGCTGTAGGATAAACACTAGACTGCTCACTACAAGACTGGTTGTTTAAACCCACGAAGCACATCTCAGAAACCCTACAAAGGGTGGCTATGTGTCAGAACTGACTCAATGGCACTTAATAACCATGACATAAATATCCCCATGGCTAGCGAGTAGATTCTGCCTCTTAACGACCCTGTATAGGACAGGGTGGAATTGCCCGTAAGGTCTCCAAGGCTGTCCTTATGGAAACAAGCTGCCTCATCTTTTCCTCAGAGAGGGTCAGGGGAGTTCAACCTTCTGATCTCTCAGTTAACAGTTCTATGCTTAATCCACTATGTCGCCAGAGCTGCTTCTGCATACCCCAAATGGTGCAAATGGCTTGCTTTTGGCTACAAATAGAAAGGTTAGTGGTTCGAATCCATCCAGTGGCTCTGTGAAGCAGAGATCTGGCTGTATGCCTCTGGAGAAGTTCTAATACAGCAGATTGCCATGAGTTACAGTCAACACTATGGCAATGGGTTGGGTTGAGTTGGGTTGGGTTTCATACTTTAATTCTAGAAGCTAATTGGTTATTTGCTCACTTGGTCAGAGGTGTTAACAGGAAAGCCTTGATGAGCAATGTTTACCCAATTTGAAACAAAAGACATGGAATTCAAACATATTTGTGAAACTAACTCTGAAAACTCTGCTAAAAGATTCTCCTGCATTTTTTTTTTTTCATGTATTCTCATGACATCATTAAAAAGAAAATACTATTCACGCTCTAATGTTACAGCAGAAGAAACAGGGTCAAGGAGAGAGATCATCAACATCAAGTGCTCCAAGGAGAACCCCACAAACATGGTTGTTACTGTTGTTGTTATTAAGTGCCATCAAGTCAGTTTCAACCCATAGCAACCCTGTACAGGGTTTCCAAGGAGCAGCTGGGGAGCTTGAACCTCTGACCATGCATTTCAAATGGCTTTGCAGTCTGACACATTAACCCACAGCGCCACACCAGTGGGCTTATTTGTTATTATATTTCTTCCTGATATCCCAGACGTACCCAGGGCAGGGGCAGAGCACCTGGGTATCTGTCTCTGACAAGGCAAGGACCTGAGGTCCAGGCCTTCCAAACCTAATTATGAAAACAGTAAGCCAGGAAATCTTCAAACCACTTCAAACAAGTTCAGTAATGAAACAGACCAGAACATTTAAAATGTGGATGAAGCAGAGTGATAACTGGAACAGGAAAAGTTCTGGGGAGAAGCCCTGCAATCGGATACTCAGGGGAAGCCTTGTGAGTCATTTCAGCAGCCTGATATGGGAGATTGGAATTCTGCCAAGACTGTGGCGAGTGACACACATACAAGGCAACACTGCTGGCAGCCATCTTTGAGTGGGGCAGAGTTGTATTTGATTCCACCAAACAAGAGATGTGGTTGCTATGCAATGCCATGCTGTGCTTGTTTGCTCTGACGGAGATTAAGGTTCTAACAGGGCTTCAACCCCGTACTCTTTCCCATTCTAATTACCATCCCAATTTACCCACAGTTTACAATTTGAGTTTATTCTGCTTCCACTCCATCAGCCATGAGTGAACAGAGGAGAACCAGTCTGAAACCCTGCAGGAAAGTTGCTCAGCCTGCCTCAGAATTGAAAAGGCTCAAGACCTTATGAATCTTTGAAGGAATGGCAGCTAAATGAGCCCAGAAGTCGAGTGACATCTTACCCTTTTCCCACAAAGGGAACTGCAGACTTTATACTCTGTGTGGTGGCACCCCCACCTCCAGCCCCAGCCATTCCTACTTGCTGACACTTAGTGAGCACACAGCAGACAGCACACCAGTGCTGGTGCAGCACCACACACACTTGAAGCTAGTACCTTCCAAATCCTAGGGCCAGTCACCATCTGATTTGGGAAACTCTTTTACACCTCTGGATTTAAACTCCATGAGTTTAAATCACCTAGAGGTGAGTCTGGTGCACTTACTGATTTGGTACATTTGTCAGTAAACTTTAGAATGTTCTAGTGACAGAATTAAGGAGCTCTGGTAACATAGTGGTTACAAGATGGGCTGCCAAGTTCAAGGTTAGCAGTTCGAAACTACCAGCAGTTCCATGGGAGAAAGATGAGGCATTCTGCTCTCATAAAGATTTACAGCCTCAGAAACCCTGTGTAGGGTCACTATGAGTCGGAACCTACTCCACGACACGTAACAACAACAACAGCAACAGTGACAGAATTGGAGTCCTGGTGTGACACTATAGGATAAGCACTGGATGGCAAGGTCACCTTAAACTGAAAGGCTGGTGGTTCAAGCCCACCAGCTGCTCCTCAGAAACCATATACAGGATAGCTACGAGTTGGAACCAACTCGATGGCACATAACAACAACAATGACAGAATTGGAGGCATCAGACTTGGAGAAGAAGAGGGGGAGGTTATGACAAGTAAGGGAAACTTTCCAGGCAGAGAATGGAATTAAGCCATGGCAATCTCACTCCCTGACCCTCCACTGTTCCTGCCCCTGGGGAGATTGGCTAGCAATTAGGTCACATAAGGAAGAATTGGCCTTCAGAATTTCACAAGCTGAGGATCCACCTCAGTTCCAGTGTACCCCAGCTCCCACTGGGTCACCCACCACAGCCAGGCTCACCTCCACTGTCCCTGGGCAAATCCCCCCTGCAGTCCAAGGTGGGGAGGCAGTTTGCAGGGATGTGCCATCAAATGCTTCCTTTTTCCCACCAGGACCTTACACCTGCATTTACATTCTCTCTCAGTCCCCTTCTGCTCTCCTGTACTCTCTAAATCTTGACCCATTAGAGACTTTCACACTAACTCATACTATTATATTTTATCTTATAACTAAAATTAGAGCAAATTTAAAACATCACTCTAAGTACAGGAGATGAGTGCTGGGAAATATCATCATGTCTATCATTGGTACATGCTATCTTCTCCTGATTTGGGTTTGACTTTGTTAATTAATTAGCTCAATGGATTGTTGTTGTTGTTGTTAAGTACTGTGGAGTCAGGTCTAACTCATAGTGACCCTGTTCAGGGTTTCCGAGACTGTAAATCTTTACGGGAGCAGAAAGCCTCATCTTTCCCCCGCGGAACGTCTGGTAGATTCTCCCGTGGAACATCTTGCGGATCACAGGCCGATTCGTAACCACTATGCTACCAGAGCTCAATGAATAGCAGCCATCAGTTACTGGTAAGATCTTGCACAAACTCTATTTTATTTTCTTGGATTATCATCCAAGACAAGGTAAGCAGAGGGTGCTCAGAATTTTCTGGAATTCCAAATGGATTGAAAAGTTTCATGCCAGGCACTGTTCCACATCACCTGGAATTGATAAAACTTGGGACTGGAGTTGGAGTAGACGAGGACAGGGAAGACAGATAGAGGTGAGGAAGCCCATCACAACCAGAAAAAGAATGACAGTGTGTGCCTCACCCCTCATGGTGTCCCAGGCCCCCAGATCATCCCTGGGAGAGGATGCTCAGGAGGTAGTCTACTCCATTACCAAGGGGAGAAACAAAGTCAAGAGTAACCTCCCAATTACTACAGTGGTGACCTCCTTTCAGTGAGCATGGAATTAAGAGGTGAGATTGGGGAATTGTTTGCTTGACTGAGGAGTTTCTAGCTGGTGCAATAGTTAGCTTGTTCTGTTACTAATCAGTAGGTTAGAGGTTCAAGTCCATCCAGAGATGCCTCCAAAGAAAAGGGATTGGCAATCTACTTCCAAAATATCAGTCATTAAAAATGTTATGATACAATCTATTCTGGCATACGGGGGTCATTGTACTTCAGAAATGACTCCTTGGCAACAATACTGAAATACCTGACTGAAGGAGTCATCATTTTTTATAGCATTTGCTAAATCCTTGTGGACAAATGTATTCCTACCAGTGTCTCTCCCATCTTGAAGAAATCTTGGTGGTATGGATTAAATGTTGGCTCAAACCCATAAGCTGTTTTGTGGGAGAAAGATAAACCAGTCTGCTTTACTACAGATTTACTTTTTGGAAACCATTTGGAGCAGTGCTCTTCTGCCCTAGAAGGTCAAAGCTCCTACAGGCACTGTGATTACCTTTGTGGGGGACTAGATGAGACCTCACTGCATCCACATCTTCACTTGATAAACCAAAGGCACGTTTATGAACCAAAATGGTGCCCCAGCTACAGGGGACGCTGCCCCAGCCAAGGTGCAAGGTAGATGCTATTCTTGTAACAGTGCCTGGTGCACAGAAACACCACATGTTAACTATGATCCACAGTTACTATATACTCCATGAGGGTAGGGATTGTATGTGCCTGTCTTGTTTGCCATCACCTAACAGAGACTAGCATCCAGTGTGTGCTTATTGGGGAACAGAGTGGTTAATTAAATGAATAATGCAGGGATAGTGGAAGTCAGTGATGCTGGTAGAAAGGAAAAGTAAAAATTTTGCTTTCTACTGTATACAATAAAAGAACTATTTATCCCACAGTAGGCCCTCACTTTATATGATAGGATCTTAGAATGAGGGAATTATGCTATGTTTAAAAAAAAAAAAAATGTCAATCTCAAAAGATTACATACTGCATGATTCCATTTACATAACATTTTTTAAATTACAGATTATAAAGATGGATTCATGTAATTTAGCACATGAAACTGTCTTCTTCTGACAATTACCCCTCCTACCTAGACACCCATTGTCCTAGGTCGGGTTTTCTAGAGAAGCAAAACCAATGAAACATATATATATGTGTATATATATAAAGAGTTTATTATCAAGGGAATGGCTTACAAGAGTAGTGGTTACGAATCGGGCTGCGAGCCGCAAGGTCAGCAGTTTGAAACTACCAGCCGTTCCGCGGGAGAAAGATGAGGCTTTCTGCTTCCGTAAAGATTTATAGCCTCGGAAACCATGTACAGGGTCGCTATGGGTCGGAACCGACTCGATAGCACTTAACAACAACAACAACAAAGGTCCTCAGCAGGAGAGAAAGAGTCCGTACCGCATGCATGTCCAATATATTGGGAGCAGGCCATGCCCCCAAGGAAGCATCCCTTCAGTTGATTGGCTGGTCATAGCTGCTCATCACAGAGCTACCTAGGCCTGTATTCGGTTTCATCACCATGGGAATAAGCACATCCCAACTGCTAAACCTCTGGAAATCCTGGTCTAGTAGAGTTGACACAGAAACCTAACCATTATACCCATGCTTGGCATATGGTAATGTCTAATTCATCTCTTTCTAAGCTGTGGTCTATCCCAGGATCTGATACCAGACTACCCGTTGCCAGTCAATCAATTCCAACTCCTGGTGCCCTCATGTATTACAGAGTAGAATTTCCCCATAGGGTTTTCTTGGCTGTAATATTATAGAATCTGACCATCTGGACTTTCTTCCACCCCACCACTGGGTGGAATTCAAATGATCAACCTTTAGGATAGTAGCAGAGAGAGCAAACCATTTGCCCTCAAGTTGATTCTGATTCAGAGTCACCTCATGTAGAACTGTGAGAGTTCAACTGTCCTTCTTAGGAGTGTTCAATGCTATAACCTTACGATTTTCAACAGCTGGAAGCCATGCCACCAGTATTTTTTTTCAACACTTGTTATTGTGAATTGAGTGAAGGTGTACAGAGCAGATCATCAGTTTTACATTCAACAAATCCTACACTGTGTTTCGTCTCAATGATTGCAATCTCCTCAATCTAATAAAAGTTATGCCACTTTCCCCTTGGCTCTTATTTCCATCCCTTTTCAATTTTGTCCTTAGGTAAATGTTGCCCTTTTGATCTGAAATGATTGACATTCCATGATGAGCATATCTTATTTGCATTGTTGTCTCCTCTATATTCTTAGCTATTTACTGCGGAGCTGAAAATTGGGCCATGAGGATCAATTCTGTTCCAGACCTGAAGGGTAGCTAAGGATCATAGTCTCAGGTTCTTCCAGTCTCTTTCTGACCAGCAAACCTGGTCTTCTTTTTATCATTTTGAGTTTTGTTGCACATTTCTCCAATTCTATCAGAGCAGTTGGTAGTGGTAGCCAGGTGCCCTCTATTTCGTCTGGTCTCAGAGTTATGGTGACTGATGTTGATATGTTCCATTGATCCATTGAATTAATTGATTCCAACCATCTTCAGTTGTCATCACTCTTTCTTCTTCCACACATGGAGAGACCAATAGTTGCACCTTAGATGACCACTCATGATTAGCCACTAAAAACCTTACTAATAGCTGTGAAACACTGCCTGCTATAAGCCCCTCAGGTTGGAAGACACTCAAAATATGATTGAGAAAAAACTGCCTCCAAAAAAGTAGAGTTGACTATGATGATGCAAATAGAGCAAAGATTTTGAGACTTGCATTTGCTGATGGGCCACGACTCAAATTGGGATGAAATAGATTTAAATATCCACTAATAATCATAATGTTAGAATGTACTAAGTATGAATCTAAGAAAATTGAAAGTTGTGAAAAATGAAATCGATCTCATAAAGGTTGATATCTTAGGTCCTGGTGAGCTGAAATGGACTGATATTGACCATTTTGAATCAATCATATGGTTCACTATGCCAAGAATAATAAATTGACCAGAAATGGTGTTGCATTCACCATCAAAAAAAAAAAAATTTCAAACTCTATCTTGAAGTACAATGCAGTCTATAATGGGACAATGTCTGTGTGGCATTGTGGGTTAATGTGCTGGACTGCAAGGTTGGTTTGAAACATAAGGTTGGCAGTCCAAGCTCACCAGCCACTTCTTGGAAACCCTATACAGGGTCACTATGAGTCAGAACTGACTCTATGGCACTTAACAACAACAAGGTCCAGTTAATACCACTATTATCCAAATTTACTCAGCAACCACTAAAACAAGTAGCTGGTGAGTAAAGTTACCTCATCAGCAAATGAAGAATTCTACCAACTTCTACAGTCTGCAGATGATCAAATATGCAGTCAAGATGCATTGATAATGACTGGTGATTGGAATGTGAAAGTTGGAAAGAGAGAAGGATCAGTAGTTGAAAATATGACATTAGTGATAGAAACATGCTGGATATTGCATAATACAATTTTGCAAGATGAATGACATCTTTGCAAATGTCTTTTTTTCAACAACAGGAAAGAAAGTCACTGTAACAAAAAATAATTGGTCGATGTCCAATTATTTCAAGAAGTACCATATGATCAAGGACTGGTGGTACTGAAGGAAGATGCTCAAGCAGCACTAACGGCATTGGCAAAAACAAGGCTCCAGGAATTGGTAGAATACAAATTGAGATGGTTCAACAGACTGGTGAAGCTCTGGAGACACTCATCCATCTATGTTAAGAAGTTAGGAAGACAACTACTTGGCCAACCAATTGGAAGAGATCCAAGTGGTGCCCATTCCAAAGAAAGGTGACCCAACAAAATGCAGAAATGATTGAAAAATCTCATTAATATCACAAGCAAATAAAATTTTTCTGAAGACCATTCAAAAAAAGGTTGCAACAGTACATGTACAGGGAGCTGCCAGAAATTCAAGTCGGATTTGGAAGATGACATGGAATGAAAGATATTACTGCTGATATCAGATGGATCTTGACTGAAAGCACAGAATACTAGAGAGAGATTTTATTGACTATGCAAAGGCATTCAACTTTGTGGATCATAACAAACTATAGGTAATTATGCAAACAATGGATATTCCAGACCACTTAATTTGCTCATAAGGAAACCTATATATAAATCAAGAGGCAGCCATTTGAATAGAATGTGTGGAGATTGAGTAGTTTAAGATCAGAAAAGGTGTGTGCCAAGGTTGTTTCCTTTCATCATACTTATTCAATCTATATACTGATCAAATAATCCAAGAAGCTAAATTAATGAAAAAGAGCATGGTATCAGGATTGGAAGAAGACTCATTGACAACCTGCAATATGCAGATGATACAACTTTACTTACTGGAAGTGAAGAGGACATGAAATACTTACTAAATAAGATCAAATACTACAACCTTCAATATGGATTTCACCCAAACATAAAGAAAATAAAAATCCTCACAACTGGACTAATAAATAACATCATGAAAAATGGAGAAAAGATTTAAGTTGTCAAAGACTTCAATTTGCTTAGATTCATAATCAATTCTCATGGAAGCAGCAGTTAAGAAACTAAGTGACATATTGCATTAGGAAAATCTGTTGCCAAAGACCTCTTTAAAGTTTTCAAGAACCAAGATGTCAGTTTGAGGACTAAGGTGCACCTGACCTAAGTCATGATATTTACAATCATCTCACATGTATCGATAGGTAAACTGGGCAATGAATAAGGAAGACTGTAGAAATATCCATGCATTTGAATTAGGGTACTGGTGAAGAATATTGAAAGTATCACAGACTAAGAAAAGAGCAAACAATCTGTTTTAGAAGCACAGCCAGAATGCTCCTTAATGCTGGATGTGAGATTTCGAGGATGAAGCAAGGAAAGTGAGATTTCATCTCTCAGACTACAGACATATTATCAGGAAGGACCAGTTCCTGGAAAGGGACATTATACATAAAAAAGTGGAGGGTCAGCGAAAAGAGGAAGATCCCCTGCAAGATGAATTGGTACAGTGGCAGCAGCAATGGCTTCAAACATAACAATTCATCGGGCTCAAACTTAATAACAATTTTGAGGATGGCACAGGACCGGGCAGTGTTTAGTTCTGTTGTACACAGGGTCACTATAATTCTCAGAACCAACTTGATGACACCTAACAATAACAACAACAACAAATAATAATCTTCCAGGTGTGAATCACCAGGTATTTCTTCTAAGGTACCTGTGGTGGTGTTATGTGCCGTGGAGTCAGTTCCAACTCATGGTGACCCTGTATAGGGTTTCCCAGGATGTAACTCTTTACGGGAGCAGTAAGCCTCATCTTTCTCCCACGGAACTGCTGGTATTTTCGAACTGCTGACCATGAGATTAGCAGCCTGACTCATAACCACTACGGGTAACTTTGAGTAGATTTAAAGCAGCAACCTTTCAGTGAGGAGCCAGGCACTTAACTGTTAGCACTCCTAGGACTCTTGACCCTAGAATGGATGCTAAATAACACTGTCTTTTAGAATGATGAATGGGTGTAGGAGCAGATCATGACTCCAGGCAAGGAAAGTAAATGAAATGGTAGAGATTTAGAGAAGCCGCAACAATCCACAAGATGGATCCAAAATGGCAGACAGTCCCCAGTCCCACGTGGACTTCCATTCAGGAATAGTGTCGTTTCAGAAGCCTGAGTGCCCTGTGAAAATTTTCACATGGATAGAAGGCAGACAAAAGCTAGAAGTAGACTTTGAAATTGGGGTTCAGAAAAAGACGTACTTGCACAACAGG
Organism: Chrysochloris asiatica; assembly: GCF_000296735.1. Taxonomy (NCBI): domain Eukaryota; kingdom Metazoa; phylum Chordata; class Mammalia; order Afrosoricida; family Chrysochloridae; genus Chrysochloris; species Chrysochloris asiatica. Next base: position 2,108,106 of record NW_006408769.1, on the reverse strand, counting down.
CTGTCCTTTGTTGTTAAGTGCCCTGGAGTTGATTCTGACCCATAGCGACCCTGTATAGGGTTTCCAAGGAGCAACTGGTGGGCTTGAACTGCTGACCTTGCAGTTCAAATGTCTTTGCAGCCTGGCTCATTAACCCACACCACCACACCATGGTAACTCCAGGCAGGGAGTTTGGAGGAGGCCTGGGCACCCTCAAGGTGCTAAGGTGGAGCCAGCTCTGTGCCCAGGCCTCTGCCATTCTCTCTTCACTCAGCTTGGACCACCTGTGAGCTCCTTCTCCCACTGCCAGCACTCTCTCGCCTGAGAAGCACATCTAAGATGTTGATGCCATTTAGATCAAATAAATACACACTGCAGTTTCTGGGAGCCAGTGCTGCGTAAACACCTCACAGCACTCTGGAAAGGGTTGTGTTCAGCCAGCTTGTCCAGCTTACATGGACGGAAGCAGACGTCTCATTAGGCTGCTGCGCCCTCCCTTCCGGGAGCCTGCTGTTCAGAGACCAGCAGTCAATGACTTGGGGGGAAATGAAATCTATGTTTTTTAAAAAATGGAGCTGAAAGCATTTAACCTTGAATCATAAACAAAAGCAATAAATTAGAGAGAGACTGGGCCACAGGAAATCACAAGGGGAGAGCCCATTCCAGGGAAAGGGGAGGCCTTGGTTGGGCAATGACAACTTGCAGTCATGCCTGGAGGTGCTGCTGGCTGTTTGTTCAGAGTGGACTGGCCAGGCTGTTGGAACTGCTGTTTGAAGAATTCTGCTCACACTGAATTTTCTGTCCAATTGTCCTCAGAGCCCAATCCTAGCCATGGTGACAGAAAGGAACCAAAATCCCAGTGGGAAATGGACATGCTTTTGCAAACCAACAAGGACTGCTTGGTATAGGCCCTGTGAAAGTTTTCCATAAAAGGGTCTATTTCTAGCATTTCTCTAGCTGCTACCTTTATTTGCAACTTGGGGTCCTTTGCATAAATTCCCTGGCAATACAATTCTACAGCTTTTCTGAGTTCTTCATTTAGTCAATGTGGCATTGATACTGTTGTAGTTAGCTGCTGTGGAGTCAGCCCCCAATTCATAGCAATCCCGTGTGTCACAGTGTAGAACTGCTCTGCAGGGTTGTCTCGGCTGTAATCGGTATTAAGCACATTGCCAGTCTTCTTCTGTGGCACCATTCGGTGGGTTTGAATCAGCTACCTTTAGCTTGTACCATCCAGGCTTTTGCAGTCTACTTTGGAGGGGCCGGAAATACAGAGATAAATGTAAAAGGCTCCATCCAGCCAGTCTAACAGGAGAGATAAACATATTGACCACAAACCCTAATATGAAGCAATGCTAATGTGATACAGGTAGTTGTTGTGAAGTGCCGTCGAATCAATTCCAACCCATAGGAGGCCAAGGAGCAGCTAGTGACCTTGAACCACAGAACTTGCAGTTCAAATGACTTTGCAGTCTGACACATTAGCCCACAGCGCCACACCAGGACTCTGATATAGATGGAATAACTTGTTGTTGTTGTTGTTGTTGTTATGTGCCGTGGAGTCGGTTCCGACACATAGCAACCCTGTACAGGGTTCCCTAGGCTGTAAATCTTTACGGGAGCAGAAAGTCTCATCTTTCTCCCGCGGAACAGCTGGTAGTTTTGAACTGTTGACCTTGAGGTTCACAGCCCGATTCGTAACCACTACGCTACCAGAGCTCCTGGGGTGCCTATATTATTCTCTCCTTTTTGGTTTGGTTTATGGTGTCAACTCGGCCTCATGGTGAGCTTATGTGTGTCACAGTTTTCAATGACTGAGTTATTGGAAGTTCATCTCCAGGCCTTTCTTCTATTTGGACTTGAACTGCCAACTGAGTTAGCAGCTGAGTACATTACCAATTTATTTGTAGCACTGAGAGCCTCCTGCCCACATTAAGTGTGCTGTAACAATGAGTCAGATAGCTCCAGTTTCAACCCCAGCTTTGTCAAGTCCCATGTAATTGACCTTGGGCAAATTGTTTCACACTCTGCAGTCCCAGTTCCCAAGGGTAGGACCTGGGTTCTCACGTGTGGGAGATGAATATGGAAAGGAAGGCTGAGGATGCTGTCCTGAAGCTGCCTGGATGTGCACACTGAGGTTGAGATGGGCCTCAAGAGGTCCTGTTGAGGTTTATGTTATTCAAGAGCTAAACACAATCTGAAGAGGGCATCTGGAAATTAGACAGGATTCTGAGTTGAGCCAAGGATCAGGACTCAACAAACCATTGCTGAATTGATGGGAACGTAAGAGAATCAATGGAGTAAGCAAGAAAATTCAGAATTGCCTCTCTTATCTCTGAGCAAGATACTCAACTGAACCACTGAATAATAAAGAGATTTTGTGTGTCTGTGTGTGTTTTAATAGACATGCAGCACTCACGATGAGTTAGGTGCTATTCTCAGGAGTGTGGTCGTTCCATATGCTTAGTGCTGGACTGTGAACCACAAGGTCCGAGGCTCTAGACTATCAGCCACTCTGTGGAGGAAAGATGAGGCTTTCTGCTCCTGCAAAGATTTGAAACCTCAGAAACCCTGTACAGGGTCACTAGGAGTCAGAACTGACTCAATGGCACTTAACAACAACAACAAGGCACTATTCTCAGTGTCTGATCTAAATTTACCAATTTCATGTTACCAAAAGCCAAGGAGGTAGGTGTTAATATTAGCCCCATTTTCTAGACGTAGAACCTAAAGCACAAGGTTACAAAGCTAGGTTTTAAGCCCAAGTCTTTTGACTCCAGGAAGCCTTGTTGCTTTTCTAGTGAGGAGGGTAAAACATTTTCTGAGGTCCAGGAGGGGCCTAGTTTCTCATTATTTCCATCTCACAGTCAGCTCAGGAGGGCAGCCCCTGGGAGGTAGAGTTGAGTCTCACATCAATTCTTTCCTTGTTTCTGCTCGAACTCAAGGAGCCCCAGTCAAAGACTCATCATCAGCCCCTCAACACTCCAAAGCCCTCTCTGAGCCTGGGCCCCATCTGAATAACTGGACTATGAAGTACTCATTAGCTTAAGGCTACACCTTTCACCCAGGGCTGGAGCAGGAATGCAAAGAGGCGTCGTGGCTAATGAGTAGTGAAAAGTCCTGGTGTGTCTCTGTGGGTTAATGCGCTGGACTGCAATGTTAGTTTGAACCATAAGATCGTCAATTCAAGCTTACCAGCTGCTCCTTGGAAACCCTATGCAGTGTCACTGTGGGTCAGAACCAACTTGATGGCACTTAACAACAGTAATGAATGGTGGTCTCCTGAACACTGGGTGAAAATAATCTGGTAACCACATCTGCACTCAACAGTAGAGAATGTCATGGTCAGTCAAGGATGGCTCCGTGAGTGTAGGAGTTTGCTGGCACTGATCTAGCATATCATTGAGTCCCATGTTCAGTGTTAGGTTTGCAAACACTGTTCTAATGTATCGCTGAATCCCATGACTGAAGTCCCAAATCCTCTGTCCATTTGGCCACCTTGGGCTGGACACCATCCTCTGATCACCTCTGTGATATTCTGCTACTATGTCAATCAGGACTCTTCTGCTTGCAAGTGACAGAAATCCAGCTTGAATTAAACAACAAACAAAAAGAAAGAATGGATTGTATGACTAAACCTTGTAGGGCAGGGCAGCTTCCTTACCTTATCCATCTCTCAGGTCTATTGGCTTCTGTGGTAACTTTATTCTCATGTAGACTTTTCCCACAGCAGAGCAAAATTGCCTGTCACTATCTGCAAACTTAGTCACCCCAACATGTTCTTGATCTATAGTTTCAGCAAAAGTTCCAGAGTTGCATCTCATTGACTTTTGTTGGGTCACATGACTATCCCTAAACAAGTCACTGTGGCCAAGGGTTGCTTTAGTGGGCCATGCGTGGGTCACATGCCTGCACCACTAGAAGAATGGGAAGTTGAGGGTGGATGTCAATCGCATCCACAATATATGAACCTACTGGTTCTCTGAAAGAAACTTGGGGTGTTTCCCCAGAAGAAGCAAGACTGGATTGTGGGCCAACAAAGAGATCCATATTTGTGCCCATTCCAAAGAGAGGTGACCCAGTGGAATGTAGAAATCATCAGACATTTTCTTTGATATCCCATCCGAGTAAAGTTTTGCTGAAGGTAATACAGAAATGGCTACAATCATACATTGACAGAGAACTTCCAGAGGTTTAAGCCAGATTCAGAAGAGGCCATGGAATGAAGGATATCATAGCTGATGTCTGATGGATCTTGGCTGAAAGCAGAGAACATCAGAAAGATGTTTACCTGTGCTTTATTGACTATGCAAAGGCCTTTGATTGTGTGGATCATGACAAGCTATGGACAACATTGCAAAGTATGAGTATTCCAGAACACTTAATTGTGCTCACGAGGAATCTGAACCTGGACCAAGAAGCAGTTTTTCGAACAGAACATGGGAACACTGAATGGTTTAAAATTAAGAAGGGTGTGCGACAAGGTTTTATTATTTCACCATACTTATTCAACCTGTATGCTGAGCAAATAATCCAAGAAGCTGGGTTATATGAAGAAAAACATGGTATCAGGATTGGAAGAAGTCTTATTAACAACCTACGATATGCAGATATTACAACCTTGCTGGCTGAAAGTGAAGAGGACTTAGAACATTTATTGGTGAAGATCAAAGAGCACAGCCTTTGGTATGGATTACATCTCAGTGTAAAGAAAACAAAATTCCTTACCACTGGACCAATAAACAACATTCTTATCAATGGAGAAAAGATTGAAGTTGTCAAGGACTTCATTCTTCGTGGATCAACTATCAACACTCAAGGAAGCAGCAGTCAAGAAATCAAATGACATATTGCATTAGGCAAATCTGCTGCACAAGACCTTTTTAAAGTGTTGAAGAGCAAAGATGTCAGTTTGAGGACTAAGGTGCACCTGACCCAAGCCATGGTATTTTCAATCACCTCATATACATGCGAAAGCTGGACAGTGAATAAGGAAGACCATAGAAGAATTGATGCTTTTGAGTTATGGTGTTGGAGGAGAATATTGAAAGTGCCATGGGCTGCCAAAAGAACCAATACATCCGTTTTGGAAGAAGTGCAGTCAGAGTGCTCCTTGGAGGCCAAAATAGCCAAACTTTGTTTCTCATACTTCAGGCATATTGTCACGAGTCACTGGAGAAGGATATCATGTTTGGTAAGGTGGAGGGTCAGAGAAAAAGAGGAAGACCCCCCAATGAGATGGATTGGCCAAGTGGCAGCATTGATGGACTCAAGCGTGGCAGCAGTGGTGAGGTTGGCCCAGGATCTGGCTGTGTTTCATTCTGTTGTGCATAAGGTTGCTAGGGATCGGAAACAACTCAATGGTACCTAACAACAACAAAAAAAAAAAACACTAGATGTCAACCATGACCCCACACAACTCACCCCATTCTGTGATACATTTCATTTTTAGATCTCTCTCCTATTTAGGCCTATACCTTAATAAAGTCTGTTTCTAAAAGAATACTATTCAAGATCAATGTACTCCTTTCTGAGAAAGAAAATGCTGTCAGTGGATTTGAAGTTATCTGAATGCTGTTCATTGGAGTACCTTTCCCCCTTTCTCTTGTGGTGCCATCAAGTAGCTATGCTAAAGCTGCCATCTTCCTGGCTGTTACCAAGAGAAGAGAGCCTGAGGGGGTTGAGGTCCATGTCTCTGGGACTGACACCACATGTGGGGAGAACCGTACAAACTATGTCATCCAGTCCATCGTGGCTCTTGTACCCTCGGTTCATTATAGGACTCAATCCTGGGGCACATCAGCAAGCTCTCTCCCCTAAGGTATTTTTTTAATCATGGAAAAATTCAGATATAATCAAAGGATAGAAACGTGCCAATCCCCAAACTCCAACAATGATTAATTCCAAGCCAATCTTGTTTCATCTATAGTTCTCCCCATCCCCACTCCACGCTGGGTTACTTTGAAGCCAATCCAGGCAACATATATCTTTAAGATACTCAGACTGCAAGTGCCTCACTGTATCTGGAGAGTCCATTCTCCTTAAGAAAGGAATCTGGCGCATTACTACTGCCTCAATAGCAAAGGAGAGCCTTGCCCCTTCCTCCTCCTCAGATAAAGTCTAACACTCTTTACTTAATATTGTATGCTGCATCTTCACAGAAGGAAAAACTCATTCCAGTTCTTGTCTGGAAATGCTCAGCTGGAGTGATTGCAATGTAGCCTCCCCCAGGCACCACCCACCGCCCTCAGCCAGCCATCTTGCCCAGCCCCACCTGCCCATTTTCTCAGTCTGGCCTGCTCCCAATTCCCTCTTACCTGATTTCTGGGGGCCATCTCCCCACCCCCAGCATTCCAAGACACACAGATGGCCCCAGAGAAGCATAATCGCCTGGAAAATGTTCTTTTCCACTATTTCATAATCACAACACAGAGCAGTCTCTTTCCCATGCACGGTACCAGCCAGCCTGCAAGTGGCTGCAGATGCAGAAATCAAAGTAAGATTTGGCTTCTAACGTCAACATGGGCTGACCTTGTGTTTTCGAGCTGTGTGTTATCTCCACCTCAGCAATATTCCTCCAATAAGTAATAAACGCAAAAGAAAGTTCAAGGGGCGGGGAGGGAAAGTCACAAAATTATTATTATTACTTAAAGAGCCAGAGGAAGATAGTGAGGTTCTTCTAAAGTTACAGCACCCTGTCTAACAGCTGCAGGGTACATTAAAGTGAGGGGCCGGGGGAGGAAAGATAGGGCATATTTCAAAGCTGACTGCTGCAGTAACCAAAAGCAAAGGGGGTGTTGTGTGGAATATGCCAAGTGTTTGAAGTGGACAAGATTTCTAGCATGTTGCCTTGATGCCTGTACATACTTAATAACAGATGTTTGGTCTCTCTAGGCAGATAATTGTCCTGCTGTAAGGTTGACTTGACCTGCCTGAGCGGTCCAGCGTCGAACGCCACAGCAGTAACAAATGAGCCGAGCCTCTCTCTTTTTACTAGGGGAATGCCCAGCCACGCTTCCTTTTAAGCACATAATTACTCCTCGGCCACTGAAGCCCATCCATCCCCTTCTCCTAATGGCCACGGAGCCATTCGGCCATAATTTATGAGGACAGGGTTCAAAGTTTTAATAATATTTGGATAATATCATTGCCCACACGCCGGTGTTGTCATGATGAATAGAAAGAGAGTGGGCGCATTTCGATTGCACGCATGCCGGTGCAAGCGTTAACAACTGGGTGCCCGGCCTGGCCTTTATGGAAGTCGTCATCAGGCCATCAGCTCATGCATTATAGATCTGGGCATGAAGGATTATAAACAGCAGTGGGGGTCACATGGGGACGCTTGTTCATGAGGAACTGTCCTGTTAGTGCCTTTTCCTTATGCAGATAAATGAATTGCAGGGAATACCAAAACGGTGTAAATAAACCCTTAGCGGGTAACATATTAGCACATCAACATAAAAAAATCCAGTGCTGGGGCCTGTTTGGGGATATTTATGTTTATTCTCTCTGCTCAAGTGGCTCCCTGATTTTTGGGCTTCGTACTTATGCTCACCTCATAATTCCCACATCCTGACGGCACCTCTGGGCATGTTTCTCGAATGTTCTGTGGAGTCTGTTGGCATTTGTTCTCCAGTTTGCTCAGAGAACCAATTTAAGGAGTGCAGATGGGTAGGCTTAGTTATGGCCACCAGGGTGGAGGCTTGGGGTGCCCCTGCACAGAGTTCACATCCAGACAAATACTAGTTAAAGAAGGGGAGTCATCTGTGACCCAAAAAACAGAACGAAAGGCTCAGTTATATGCCAGAATAGGAAAGCGTTTTAGACATGATCAAGTTCCACCCACACTCTTCCCAAAGTGCAGGTAGCCAAACTGAGGCTCAGATAGAAGGGACTTCCCCTAAATCACACACCTTTGTTGCCAAGCCAAGATTCCTGACTCCCAAGCCTTGCCTTAGGCCACCTTATCTGTCCTGCCTTTTCTCTTCCTAAAATGTAAACATTCAACACCAGCCCCAAATGATAGTGTTAAGACTAAAACAGTGTGTGCCAACTTCCTTCTGTTGATCTAGACTGACTCGCCCTGAACTTTGACAATGTGCGCGTGCCATGAGCAATTGCTGAACTTACACACTCAATATCCATTTAATCTGAAGGATTTATTTGGAAAGAACAGCAATTATAGCTGTACCTCAGAATAACTAGGAAACGGCGTACTTAAATCTCTTTAAATAGCTGGCTGGAGTTTAACAGCTCTCCCCACCCCCAGGTTCTGACTCTGAGTTGTCACATGCCTGGACCTTCTCCTGGGGACCTGGAGCTGTTTGGAAAAGGTGTCACCCATCAGGGCTTGTTTCTTGACTGTGAAACACTGTATTGCACTTTCAGCTTCCCAAAGTATTGAAAGATATGTGATCTTTTTTAAGTCTCCCGGAAGCAAAGAGACAGTGGAAGAGCATGACAGGTGCACCCCTAATTTTTTAAAACATTACATTATAAAAAGTTCAGGGGTTTGTGTGTGTATGTGTAGTTTGTTTTTGTTTTGGGTTCACAGTTTAGGAATTTTGTCCCTGAGTGACACAAACTGTTAAGCGCTTGACTATTAATAGAAAGGTTGACCATTGAAACCCAATCTGAGGCACCTTGGAAGAAAGACCTGGTAATCTACTTCTGAAAGGCCACAGCCTTGAAATCCCTTTGGAACACAGTTCAACTTTACATATATGGGGTCACCATGAGTCCGAATCAACTCAGTGGCAACTGGTTTTTGTTTTTTATAGAGACTTGGAACCACCCTTATACTCAAGATACAGAAGAGTTCAATCACCCCAAAACACACTTGTGCTATCTGTAAGCCAAACCATCCCCCAGACTCTCAGCTCTCACAACCACTGATCCGTTATCCAATCACTATAGTGCTTTCTTTTGAGAACATTATAGAAATGGAAACATGCCATAGATAACATTTGAAAATGGCTCCTTTCACTCAGCTTAATGCCTTTGAGATTCATCCAAGTTGTGTGTGTCTACAACTCTTTCTTTTCTTTGCTAGGTAGTATTCTACTGCAGAGTCTTGACTTAGAGTCAGGCAGAGATTAGGCACTTCATAGAATGGGGCTGTCATAAGTGTACACTTGCATTAACCCATATAACTCATACAGCCCAATGGGGCTGGTATCAGCATTATGTCCACTTTGTTAGGACATAAATCAAGGCAGGAAGACATAGAGAGGATACATAGTTTGTCCAAGCTCACCCAGAAAGTAAGTGCAGAAATGGCTTATAAGGTTAGGAGGAACCCCAGTTCTCTGTTTCCTAATAGTAGATGGTACATGTAAATGTCTCTGGCAGGAAGATGAGAAATTTTAATTCCCAGGGAGTTATAAATGGCTTATAGCATCCCCTTTCCGAGAATGCCAATGCTGGGGACTGGGCAGGGACACCTGACACAAACTGAAGAAAACAAGGTAAGGGGGCATGGCTTCCTCCCCCAAGTCACTGAGGAAATGGTAAATCAGGAGGCAACAGATTCTACCGTACATAAATGCATGGCTGATAAATAAGAAACATCCAGGCCTGTGCCCATCTCACCAAATCTCCAAGATTAGGAGGGACACACCAGAACTATGAATTTAGAATTAATTACTGCAAAATCCCAGGGCTGCCCATTTTAGACGGCCAGCCATCCAGGCATATGTATCACCCATGCCCTTCGCAGCCTGAGATGCTGAAAAGAGTCTTAGGAATCCCTATTGCATTGGAGCATAGGTTTGAAATCCCATATACCACTTCACCCAGTATTGTACATGTGGGTGCAGCAGAGACGCAGAAAAAGAATGAACTTGCTTCGAGGCATATAGCAAATCAGTCACATAACCAGGGCTGGAAGGCAGGGCCCCTTCATCTAGTCACCTACTCATATGTTCACGCCTTTAGTAAACATTGTGCCATCATGTGCCACACACTTTTCTAGATGCTGGGCATACACTGATCAATAAAACACAGTCCTGCTTTCAGGGATATTATACTTTTTCTGGGGAGAAAGACATTAAACAAATAATTCCAAACCGATAAACCATCTAAAGCTCCAATACTACCACCCCTACTTGCCCTGAAATCCATTCTGGCTCATGACAACCCATGTGCGGCATATAAAGATTATGCAGTGGTCTTGAAACACCCCCCCCCCATCTGTGTGCTTCCATTTCCTAATGCATCAAGGGTGAAGTTTTGATCATAGAAGACCCCCCACCCCTCTCTCTGAATGAGCACACTAATATATATTTATATGGGAATAGAGATTTTTTTTTGTTGTTAAAGATATCAAATACTGACTCCCAGAACATCATTAATAACGTGTTGTTATTAGCACAGCTGAGTTGCTCACTGTAGTGAAAGCGTACACCACCGTGATGTGACGATGCTTGGTTAGCATCGTGGAGAGGGAAGGACAAGATCAGGGTTTCTGCAGTCTCTGAAGGCAGGTTTAAGGAAGTGTCTTTCCAAGGAGAGGGAGGTAGAGGTGATTATCACAGTAGTTCAGGATTGGTAGAAACAGGAAAGGATGGTTAGGAAAGCGATTGTTGTTGCTATTAAGTGCTGTTGAGTTGGTTTCAACTCATAATGACCCTGTATAGGGTTTCTGAGGCTGTACATTCTTGCAGGAACAGAAAGCTTCATCTTTCTCCCGAGGAGCAGCTGATAGGCTCAAACCACTTACCTGTGGTTAGCCATCTAATGCTTATCCCACAGAGCCACAATGCTCCCCAATACAGGCATTCAGTGCTATAAACTTTCATCTAAGTCCTGCTATAGGAACATCCTACAAATGACTGTATTTTCATTCAGTCCAAAATACTTTCTAATATGTATCCCTTATGATCCATGGGTAATTTGTTGTTGTTGTTGTTGTTAAGTGTTGTAGAGTTGGTTCCGACCCAAGCTGATGAGCTTGAACCACCACCACCGACATGGCAGTTCAAACCAATTTACAGTCCAGCACATTAGCCCACATAGACACACCAGTACTTTGTTATTGTTAAGTACTATAGATTTGGTTCCGACTCACAGTGACCCTGCACAGGGTTTCAGAGGTTGTAAATCTTTACAGGAGCAGAACGACTCATCTTTCTCCCGTGGTAGTTTCGAACTGCTGACCTTGAGGTTAGCAGCCCAATTCGTAACCACTAGGCTACCAGAGCGCCCAGGACTTTAGAAGTGTGTAATTTTGTTTCCAAATACTTGGAGATTTTTCCAGAAATCTTTCTATTATGAAGGTGGTGGTACTGTGCCGTGGAGCTGGTTCTGATTCATAGCGACCCTGTATAGGGTTTCTAAGGAAAGGCTGGCGAGTCTGAACTGCTAACCTTGCGTTTCAAACCTACCTTGCAGTCCAGTGCTTTTCTTAAAGCACCACACCAGGGCTCCAGAGGCAATAATAGTAATAATAAAATAATAGCTACCATTCTGTGCCAGGCCTTGTGTGTAAAGAAGGTGTAAAGAGACCCATTTTACAGATGACAACTCTGAAACTGAGAGAGGTGCGGATGCTTAGCCAGAGTCATCTGCTTTGGAAGTAGGAGAACAAGGACTCAAATACAGGTGTCACTACCATTTTCCCTGCTCTATGGCCACCCAGAGAAAGGAAAAAAGGATAAAAATCACCAGGATCTCCCACCAACTACCAACTGCAAATTTTTAGTGTTTATCCTTAATGTTAAAATTATGAACAAGTCATTATAATAACACACAATTCGTGGATGCTCCCCTAGCACTTTGTGTAAATCTCATTGCTCTTCCTGGTTGGCTGCCAAGCCATGCCTGCTGCTTCTAGAAGAGCAACATAGTTTCTCAAACCACTTCGCTTCGCTTCTCAACCCATGCCCTCTACACCTTCCTTTCCCGGCTTAGCAGTCAGCACTCAACCCTGATCTGCACTACAGGCTTGGACCTAATGGAAAGTGATTAGTTCTGGGGTGAGCGTGTGGTGCAAGTCAAACCAAGGAGAGTCTTCCTAGAAGATTTTCTGAAACCTTTAGGAAAAATGTCCACTTTTCTACAGAGAGCCTAAGCATAAAAATTCAGTAAGCCAAGGCCATCTTTGCCTTTAACTGGAAAGTATCTACCTAAGCATTAAATCCTCAAAGAAGAAAGGAAGGCAAAAACACAGTATTCTGGTGTACTAACTTAGCTTCCAGCCATCCCGGAAGCCCTTGCTTTTGAACTTTCAGGTAAACCCACTGCTGAGTGGATTCGACTCATAGTGACCCCATAAGACAGAATATAATTGCTCCATAGGGTTTCTGAGGCTGTAAAAAGAAGCTGACTGCCTCATCTTTCTCTTGTGGGGTCATTGGTGGGTTCAAACTGCCAGCCTTTCAGTTTGAAGTCCAATGCTTAATCCACTGCATCACCAGAGTTCCAGGTATAAGCCAAAACTAAACCAAACCCACTGCCACCCAGTCAATTCCAACTCATAGCAACCCTCTGTAAGGTTTCCAAAACTGTAACTCTTTATGGGAGCAGACAGACTCATCTTCCTCCCTCAGAGCAGCTGGTGGGTTTGAGCCGCTGACCTTGCAGCTAGCAGCCTACACCTCCACCAGGTGTGGTGGAGGCTCATTGTGGATTAAATTATTATGAGTTGGATCCAACTCTTAAAAATTAAGTCCACACACTCTTATCAATTGTTTCATGTCCTTGGAGTTCATACCTGAAGCTGGAAAGTCGAGAGATTGGCCTTAAACTCCACAGCCCCCCACCTTTCACATTTCCATCGTAACAAACCCCTCACGAAGCTCTTTTATTAGAAGTTTATGATTTTGTATAAGCTGCTCAGTCTGACCTGAAAAAGTTCTTTTTCTCCAAGTTTCTACCTAGAGAACACTGCCTCAGACTTCAAGGCTCAGATGGAGGGTTCCCTTTGTGAAGTCAGCTGCCCAAGCACCCTCCATCATTTCTCCCCACCTGCATGGGGCAGATGGAATCTTCTTAGTGCCATTTCAGAAGCATTGTCACAACACAACAAAAAGATGTCTACCTGTGCTTTATTAACTATGAAAAGGCATTTGACTATGTGGATCACAGGATATTAGGAATAACATTAATAACAATAGGAATTCCAAAAGAGTTAGTTGTGCTCATGCAGAACTTGTACAGACCAAGAGAACAGGGACCAATGCTTAAATTCAGGAAAGGTGTGTGTCAGGGTTGTATCCTTTCTCTATAGAGAGAGAGAAAGAGAGAGAGAGAGAGAGAGAATCTTGTATACTGAACAAATAATCAGAGAAGCTGAACTATGAGGGAGTTTCAAAGGGCTCATGGATAAAAGGAATTAAAAAGAGAAAGGAATTTTCCATGAGTTTTTTGAAGTCTCCTCATATATGAGGAAGAACATAGGATCAGGATTGGAGGAAGACTTATTAACCACCTTCCTTGCTGAAAGGGAAGAGAACTTGAAGCCCCTACTAATGAAAATCAAAGACTATAGCCTTCAGTATGGATTACACCTAAAAATAATGGACACAAAAATCTTCACAACTGGACCAGTAAGTCACATAATGATAAGCAAACAAAAATGAAGTTATCAAGGATTTCATTTTACTTGAATCCATGATCCAAGCAGTCAAGAAATCCAAGGATGTATTGCATTGGGCAAATCTTCTGCAAAAGACCTCTTTAAAGAGTTAAAAAGCAAAAATGTCACTTTGAGGACTAAAATGCACCTAACCCAAGCCATGGTATTTTCAGTCACCTTGTATATACGCAAAAGTTGAACAATGAGTCAAGAAGACTGAAGAAGAATCAATGCATCTGAATTATGGTATTTGCCTAGAATATTGAATACACCATGTATTGTTAGAAGAATGAATAAGTCTGTCTTGGAAGAAGTCCTGCCAAAATGTTCCTTACAAGTGTGGATGAAGAGACCTCATCTCACATACTTTGGACATGCTATCAGGAGGGACCAGTCCCTGGAGGATACCACGCTTGTCCTTTATCAGCAGAATTCCTTGGTAAAACTAAGAGTCAGTGAAAAAAAATTCAGACCCACAACGAGATAAAGTGATACAGTGGTTTCAACAGTGGATCTCAACATAGGCTGCCACAGGATCCAGCAGTATTTCATTCTACTGTATATAGGGTTCCTATGAGTCAGGGCCAACCCATGGTCATTTACCAACAACAATAGCACCCGCTAAGGTGCCCTGGTAGCTCAGCAGATTACTAGCTGGGCTGCTAACTACAAGGTCAGTAGTTTGAATTTACCAGCTGCTCCACAGGAGAAAGATGAGGCTTGTGCTCCCATAAAGATTTACAGCCTTGGAAACCCTATACAGGGTGGCTATGAGTTTGAACACACAGCCACCACCAACACAGCAGTCACTGGGAGGCTTTGCAAGTTTTGCCTGCAGTTTCCCATTGTACTCATTGGACTTGAATCTCCTTGAGACCATGGACTCTGCTGTGACTTAATTCTGAAACCCAGAACCGTTTGTTCATGGTCTAGCCCAGGACAAAGGCTCAGAAAGGACTCACTGGAAACCAGATTCCTGCACAGAAAACTGAGGTGGGAATCTGCGCTCACTTCCTGCCCCACCCTCACAATCTCCAGGTGCACATTTGCTCCTCATCTCCCAGACTGGTGTGCAGAGGGCCACGTAGGGCCATCACTCAAGCACTAAGCTGATTACTTGTAAGGTGATTCCTGGTAATAATAATAATGCACATGTTGATGACTGCGGGTCAAAGATACAAGTGGACAAGGGCCAGACCATATGTAAAAATAGTGCACTGACCCAGTACTGACTCAAGGCCACCGAACAACAACAACAAATTTAAAGGTGTACCATAAATTACCTTCAGGGTTTGTGAAAATGGATAGCTTGCGTCTCTCTCTGAGTTTAAGATTCAGTAGATGTGTGGAGGGTCCAGATTACCAAATGATGCTGATGCTGTTCATCCAGGGACCACATTTAAAGCCCCACTGCCCTAGTGGGAAACCTTGATAGTACAGTGATTAAGTGCTCAGCTGCCAATCAGAGGGTTGGTGGTTTGAACCCACCAGTTTTTCAGCAGGAAAAAGATGTGGCTGTCTGCTTCTATTTACAACATTGCACATCCTATAAGGCAGTTCTATTCTACCTTAGAGGGAGACTGGCTATGAATCAAAATGGACTACATGGCAATGAGACTTGTTTTGGGGTTTGCCCTAGTTGGAAAGGTCTTGAGTGATGCAAACAGTCAAGTACTTGACTAGTGATAAAAAATAGTCAGCTGATCAAACCCATCCAGAGGTGCCTTGTAAGAAAGGCCTGGCCATCTGCTTCTGAGAGATCACAGTCACTGAAAGCTCTGGTAGTTCTCCTTGTAACACATGGGGTCACCATAGGTTAGAATCAACTCCACAGCAACTGGTTTGGCTGTAGTGGGAGGCAGGTGAGAAGGGATTGTGGATTGGAATATCCATGAAGGAACACAAGTGCCTGCCCTCTACCCTTCTTTCCCCTGAGTCACTCCCAGGAAGGCCTTCCTGGGCCTTGAGGACAAAGGTTGGAGACCTCATCAGAGTCCAGCAGAGAGGCTGGAGAGTGGGGCCCGGGGCAGTCCCCACCTGGGGAAGGGGTGGGTCCCTGGGGGCCTCCTGTTTAACCAACAAATAAAAGGGGCTAAATCCCCAACTAACCTGCTTTTTTGAGTAAACATGTTGCAGGGCCGCCTGGGTAAACACGCATTGTCTACAGGCGGATTAAGAGAGAACAGAGGCTGAGCTTTTTTTTTTTGCTTCTTGCCTTCTTTTTTTTTTTTTCTTTTTTCCTTTTTTTTTAAGCACTGAGAAAAGCCATTAAGGGATTAACACCCCGATTTATGAAAATGGAGGATGATAAAGGAACAATGGGTGACAGCATTGTGTAAACGACATTGATTCATTTCAGAGACAGGGCTGTTAACTGGGAGAAATGGAGAAATAAATGGAACAATGAGGAGATGCTTTTACCAGCTTGTCATTAATTAGCCGAGAGTACAATTGTTTTATTGTCCTTTTTGAAAAATACAAAATTGGTAGGAAAATACAAGCACTGAGCAAATTGATTACTCTATGTCAGGCTGACATCTGCTTTCCTCTTCTCCTGAATCTGCCTCCGGAAATGGCTCCCTGAGGCAGAAAAGAAACTTACCACCAAGAAGAGTTTTATGGGGCTTGGAAACCTCTAAGACCCCTTTGGCCTTTTGTCCACCCTTTTGGGAGCTTTTCTGCCTCTAAGGTAGGGAGGAACAAGGAACCTGGGGGCAGAAAAATAAGCCCCTGGAGCTGTGTAGAAGATTCTGTCACCTCATCCCCCCAGGGTTCTCTTCAGGCCCTATGAGGTGCCCTCATGGAAGCTCAAGTATCTGAAGAAGACTGGGTCACTGAAGAGGACATGCATAGCTGTCATAGGGCATGAGGCATAGGTGGTCCTGTGGCAGAATTCTTCTCTTCCACACTAGAGACCAGGGTTGATTCCCAGACACCACCCATCTGTTAGTGAAGGTTTGAATGTTGCTATGATACTGAACAGGTTTCAGCAGAACATCCTGACTAAAACAGACTAGGAAGAAAGGTCTGGCAATCCACTTCTGAAAATCAGCCAGTGAAAACCCTATGAATCAATGGTCTGATACACAACTTGTCTTGGAGATGGCACAGGACCAGACAATGTTTTGTTCTGTTATGCAGAGTTCACCGTGAGTCAGAGCCAACTGAACCCCAAGACAGAGTAGACACTTGTCTATGGAGATATTGGTGGGATAAGGCTGGCCTAGACAGTCTAGACTGGCTCAGCCAGCCAGCCAGGTAGGGGTGTAGATGGGAGGAGAATGAGACCCCCAGCATGGTAGTCACATTCATCCTTCTATTCCCGATACCCATGCTTGCATTCAAAATTGTCACACCAAAAACAGTTGGCCAACTTTGGCACTTTCAAGTAAGAGTCAAATAATCACTGAAGGGTTAATAGAGATTATCAAGAAAAGGCATCACAAAACCAAACTGTCTGGTCAGCTAGAAAACTGTAAACAGCTTTTCCATTGTTCTTCCTTCTGTGACTATTGGCCATTGTTTAGCCTTTAATCCGGAACACTATGGATAGAAATCTAGCTATCCTTATAGTATTGTATCTTTACAACTAAAAATTAAAACAATGCATCTTTGTATCTCTAAGCTTTATTATGCATCCATATAGATATCTTCATTCAGGAAGGTTACATATGTGTATCTCACATATAAATGTTGAATGACCATAGACTTTCAGTCTTTCATGCCACACAGATATTTACAAGTGTCTGCTATGTGCCAGGCACCATTCTAATGCTGGGGGGGGATACAGTCGTGAATGAACGAGAAACAAGTCCTCCACCCCAAATATAAACTATATTACTGTGTGCACAGCAGAAAATAGATAAACTTGTAGTAGAAAGAAGTCAGATAATAATTAGCGCAGTGGAGAAAATAAACACAGGTTTAGGGGCTGGGATGTAGGGGGAGGTGCTGTTTTGTGTAAGGTGCTCCTGGAAGGCCTCACTGATAAGAAGATCTCTAAGCAGAGATGGGGGGAAGGGTGCTCCAGGCCGAAGGAAAAGCAAAGCAAGAGCTTAGGCCCCAAAAGCAGGAACATACTTGGTGAGTTTGGAGAGCAAAAAGTGAATGAGGCTAGAACCAAAAT
>NW_006408769.1:2079380-2090325 GCF_000296735.1 Chrysochloris asiatica | reverse complement strand
ATATATATCTCCAAGATGAAATCAGAGAGGAGCAGGAGCCAATCAGGTGGGCTGTGTGGGCCTTTGTACGGGTCCTCAGAGGGCAACGGGAGCCAAGGGACTTTTGAGCAGAAGACTCATACAATCTGATGTAGTTGTTAACTAACAGGCCCACTCTTCCTTCAATGTGTAGCATGAACAGGAGACCATACCTAGGAGCCCTGGCCAGTTAGAGCTCATCCTATGTGTACATTTCATATCGTCATCTAGAGCACACATCTCAGGTGCCTACAGGGGTCCGGCAGGTGATAGAGGGTTTAAGCAACAGCGAAGATGATGAGTGTGTTAAGTCCAAAAAGGCAACTATTTCTTGGTGCCTACTTCTTGTTGAACTAAAAGTCTGAGGTCACTAATTATGGCCTCTAATTTTTAGAGAGAGCCTAGATTTTTAAGCAGTCTCCTGATTTTAAATGAACAATTCACATATGTAAGGAGCTCTGGTAGCGTAGTGGTTACGAATTGGGCTGCGAACCTTAAGATCAGCAGTTCGAAACTGCCAGCCGCTCCGCCGGGGCAAGATGAGGCTTTCTACTCCCGTAAAGATTTACAACCTCGGAAACCCTGTACAGGGTCGCTATGGGTCGGAACCGATTCGACGGCACTTAACAACCACAACAACAACATTCACATATCTGTAGGTCCTTCATTATCAGACTGCCAGCAAACTCAGGGATAAATTTAATTCTAAAGTGTTGAACCTATGCTACATAAAATTCTAGGCAAAATCACCTCCCTTCTTCTTCCTGTTCTCATGTTTAACATGCTTTTTAAATGTCCAATTAAAGACTGTGCTTTTTCTTATGTTTTTATTGTTGAACAACCTCAAATACTTTGAAAGAAACTAGACTCTAAGAGAACAGCTACTATGATCACATGCCTTTTAGCCATACATCATAGGTGTGTGTTGGGGGAGCGGAGGAGTGTTGCAGTGAATACACCTTATTGTTTGTCTTTTGTTTGTAAAGTCAATGTGAAGTCTGCAGGTTCCCTCAGGAATAGAGCTGGCTTTCACTTCTCTGCACCCTCCACATTTATGGATTATCTGTGTCCTTCTACCTTTAGAATTGCTGCTGTTAGCTCCAAAGGTTTGGCTTGACATGGGCCCTTTCTCAGGTACCTGCTCCCCAGTACCAGTTCTGCCTGCCTGCTGCTGTCATTCCCTTAAAAGGCACCTCAGCATCCTCTTCTCACTGCTGGTCTCTGGGTCCCCAAACTGGAAAGCTGATCCTCTCCACTGGATCCAGCTGTACT
The DNA here is from genome assembly GCF_000296735.1 of Chrysochloris asiatica. Lineage (NCBI taxonomy): Eukaryota > Metazoa > Chordata > Mammalia > Afrosoricida > Chrysochloridae > Chrysochloris > Chrysochloris asiatica. Next base: position 2,089,035 of record NW_006408769.1, on the reverse strand, counting down.
GGACTGTGGGAAGAAAGCCTGGGTAGAGGGGGTGTCAGGTGGTCTACACTGGTGGCAGAGATGACTGGCATCATCAATAGCACATCCCCAGAGGTAAATTTACAGGCAGGCTTTTCCAGTCAATTCCCTTGACTGTGTTCTGCCCTAAAGGAATCATGACCACCCCTGTGTCCCCAGCCCTGGCACCAGTCCTGGTCTTTGTGGGCACGTGGGAATGGCTTGGGGAATAAAACAAGGCAACATCAAGATTCTAGTACTGGCTATTCCAGAAAATAGTGCTGAGGTCTTGTTCAAACCACTTTGTTTCTGTAGGTTTCTTTTGTTAAACCAAGACAAGAAATCAAAATGCTGCTGTTTTACTGAGTTCTTGCAAAACTATATCACTCATTTATGAAAAAAGAAAAAAAATTGGGCAATGTTTATAATCAGTCTTCCTTAAAGATGTGTTTTAAAGCTTGTACTAGTCAAGGAGCTCTGGTAGCATAGTAGTTACGAATCGGGATGCTAATCTCGCAGTCAGCAGTTCGAAACTACCAAGTGTTTCATGGGAAAAAGATGAGGCTTTCTGCTCCCAGAAAGATTTACAGTCTCAGAAACCCTATGCAGCGTCACTATGAGTCAGAACCAACTCCACGGCACATAACAACAACAACTAGTCAAGGACTTCCTTCAAGTGATAGAAACCCAATTTGCACTGTCTCAAGCCAAAGTAAATATGCAATAACAAAAAGGAGTTTATGGTGAGATTCCTGATGCAACTGGCATCTTCAGCTTTTGTTTGACAGGCTGTCCAGCATGAACTCTGAAGCCAGAGGACGTGGGTTCAAAGCCATGCTCTGTTACTTTAGAGCTGTGCCATCTTGGATGAGTCACTTGACTCTCTGGGTCTTAGTTTCCTCATCTGTTAAAACGGGAGACAGGCATGGGTGGTCCAATGATAGAGTTCTCACCTTCCACACAGAAGGCCTGGGTATGATTTCCAGCCATGCACTGCACATGTATTCTGGCTGTGGAGGCTTCTGTGTGGCTATGATGCTGACCAGCTTTCAGCAGAGTTTTCAAACTAGGTTAAATTAGAAAGAAAGCCTACAACCAATGAAAAGCTTACGGATCACAACAATCAAATTCATTTCACTGTGCATGCAGCTGCCCGGAGTTGGTAGTTGACTCCATGGCCACTAACAATAACAAGAATCGTACCTACCCTAAAGATCTGTTGTGAGGATTCAATAAAGTGGTACGTGTGAATTGTAACAGTGCCTCAAAGGGTTTGCTCTTATTATGATGCATTTCTGGAGATATTTAATATCCTTTTGACTGCTTAATTGCCTTCTAATTTGCGAGAAATTTTCCAGCTTTTTTTTTTTGAAAGGAGTAGAGCCCATGTCACCCAGAAGATGATAAAAATGGCAGATACCCAGCTTCCCAGGACCCCTTGCAACTGAAGCAGAAGTATGTGATGTGTGCTCCACCATTGAAAACATTCACTCCAGGTTATTAGTTCCTGCTGCTGTTGTTAGGTGCCAGAGGATGCACAGCAGAACCAATACCGCCCGGGTTTGCATCATCCTCACAATGGTAGCTCTGTCTGAGTCATTGTTGCTGACGTCGTGTCAAGCCATCTCAGTGAGAGGCTTCCACTTTTTTGCTGACCTTCCACTTTCCCTTTCTCCAGGAAATGGTCTCTCCTAACAACGTGTCCAAAGTAGGAGGGACGAAGCCTCACTGTCTTCACTTCTAAGGAGCATTCAGGCTGTACTTTTTCAAGACAAATTTGTTTGCTCTTATGGCATTCCATGATATTTTCAGTATTCGAGGTCTTCTCAGCAGATCCCCCCTGTGTAATGTGTCATTTGATTTCATGGCTGCTGCTTCCAGGAGCATTTGAATTGTGGATCCAAGGAAAATGTAGTCTTTGACAACTTCTATCTTTAATCCATTTATCACGATTATTGGTCCAGTTGTGAGGATTTTCATTATCTTTACATTGAGGTGAAGTCCATACTTAAGACTGTAGTCTTTGATTTCATCAGTAAGTGTCTCAAGTGCACTTCACTTTCTGCAAGCAAGGTCATATCATCTCCAAATCGAAGGTTATTAATTAGTCATCCTCCACTCCTGATGCCATATACTCCAGCTTCTTGGATTATTTGCTTTATTATATGATGCAGACAGGTCAGGACTGGGAAGCATTCTTGTAGCAGCAGTTAGCTACTACAGCAAGATCAAGTCCCAGGGCAGCAATAGAGGCAGCCAGCAGGATCGCCCCAGCAGAGGTAGAGGTGCATCTGCTACATAGAAGTTTTGTCACTTACTCTTTCTGATGAATGTTTGGGGCATCCCCCTGGCTTAGCTGCCTTGAAATCTGACTCTCTAGCTCTTTTAGTGATTCAGAGAGGAGAATTCATCTTTGAATTAATTTCTTTCTTGCTTAAACCAGACAGAGTCTGTTGCTGTTACTTACAGCTAAGACTGCTCACCAATACAATAATGTTGTTGTTATTAAGTGCCGTTCAGTTGGTTCTGGCTCATAACAACCCAGAATAGAGTTTCCAAGGAGCAGCTGGTGGGCTGAACCACCGACCTTGTGTTTATCCTATTGGGCACCACATCAGGACTCCAATATAATAATACAAAGCAGAAATGGTTCTCCAAGTTCTAGAAGGATTTGCATTTTCATTCCTTCAAATTATTGAACTCATAAAAAAAAGCCTCTTCCCCTATTACCAAACTGCAGTTGTGTGCCCAGGGGTTAGGACTCTGTAGCTGGCATCAACTGGCACCCCGTTACCAAGGTGCCAGCAGATCACAGGAAGCCACATCTATCTTGGAGGACCCCAGAAGGTCTGCTATGCCCACCATCTTCACCACAGAGAATGCTGTCTAGAGTCCCCAAAGAAGAGAGGAAAATGGGATGAAGTGATGCAGGAAGAGAAGAAAAGTAGAAAGTTTCATGGCAGCTGTATATTTTTTTCATTAGACTAAAATAAGAAGGTGTAGAAGAACACAGAAAAGTTTGGGATGGATCACCTGGCCCCTGTCAGGAGAAAGCTCATAGGGAAGGAAACCAAAGCCAGCTCCAAGAGATTTATAAGCTGCAGTTGGTAAAAATCAAACCGCCTACTTACAAAGTTAAACTCAGAACTGCCATATGACCCAGCAATTCCACTCTTGGATACACCACTGCAAAGTGAAAGCAGGGACACAAACAGAAATGTGTGTAGCTGTGTTCATTGCAGCACCACGCACTTTAACCAAAAGGTGGGAACAACCAAAATGTTGAGAGACATGAGAATTGTCAAAAGGTCTCCACTATCCCACGACACCAGCAGCTTCCTTTAATTTTCTCATTGTACACTCCTAACAGCCCCCTGACTTCGGATTAGTATCCTCATTTTATAGCCAAGAAACTGTATCTCCCTGCTCTGAAGGGACACCCTAGGGGTCACCTAGACCCTTCCTGGGATGCCATAACATCTTCCAACATGTCCCGGGTTTCCTCCTCTCAATACTGCCTCCCAGCCTCAAGGTCTGATTGGATGCCATCTTTGTGCTTTGTGAGCCTGACATTATGGCCACAGTTCCTCAGATTAAAGTTTGACCTCGGACCTAATCCAGTCCAATTAGCATCCCACCCCTGGAGATTTAGAAATGCCTCTAAGAGATAGTGCCTGAGTTACCATGCGTGAATCAGAGAAGAGCATGAGGATATGTGTGTGCCAAAGGAGCTGAATGAGGCCCACCCACTCACTACAGCAACGACAACACCTGAATTGTAGTGGAACTTTCCAGTGACTTCCAGGGACTCCATTACATTCTTGCTCTTGGAATCCATGCTATAACCCTGTAGAAAGTTCAGATGTTTGAGGGCTAGAAATAAAACTTACCTCAAATTATCATATAACCAAGATACAATTAAATGTCATGTTGCTGAGAAGCCCAGGCATAGTTCTGGTTTTAGGTAGAGCTTGATTTTCTGACAGAAATAATATGATCAAGGACCCAATCTCCCTGTCTCTCTTTCTTGCTTCGTTGATGTAGAAGAACATAGGTACCTTAGCAGTTGTAGACTTATTTTTAAATTTTTTCTGGTGGTAGAAAAATGGTTGCTGTAACTCTGGACTTTATACCATCAACCTCACAATCCAAAGGAAAAGAGTCTCTTCCAGGTGGTCCTGCACAGCTCCTGAGATTCACTGTCATCAGTCCAAGTCACATGGCCATCTGTAAACCAAGGCATAGGACACGCTCTTTAGATCGAACCAATCAGAACTCTCTGGAGCTGAGAGAGGGGTCAAAGGCACCTGTGCCCTGTGACTGAGAACCCCACAGGAGAAACAGGGCGGTTTTGGCAGCCATTTCTGTTATTTCTGCTGCCAAAAATCTTGAGTTGATATTTTACTGTTAACCAAGGAGTTCTAACTAAATAAGTACATGTGCTCTTCTTCACTTTTGTATTTGCTAATTTATTCTAAACTGTTCCTTAGAATCCCTTGGGATTTACTTGCCCAGATGAACTAAGTCAGATGAGGAAGATCCTCATAGTTAAAAAATGGTCAAGGTCCTTATAGTTACAAAAAAATTTTACAAAAATACAGATAGTGGTTTCAACAAAAGACTAGGAACTGGATCTAAAAGAATAGTATGCTAAGTAAAATGATGAAAATTAATACAAAATATTTACTATACAAATGCATAGTTCATAATGTTCTATTACTATACTATACAAAAGTATATTTCAAAATACTCCATTAACTTATAACCCATGTCAATAAAGAGTTCACTGCCTGACTCATGTTAAAGGATGCTTTTTTTCACCTCTTTTTCAGTCAGAATTGAGTTTTAGCTCATGTCTGTATCATTCAGCAGTTGAACATTTAAATTAATCATTTGAACTATAACAATATCCCACAATATCATACTTGACATCAGTTAAAACTTACCCAAGAAAGTGCAGATCATAGGATATGTCAATACCTAAAGTTAAAACAACTTAGTTATTACATCTTTCATACTTTCATCTTTCATACTGTCTTGCAGTTTCTTCTCACAGCTTCAACATATGGTTCTATGAGGAAAGCAAAACTACATAGTTACTCTATGAGGGGTTTCCAACAACGTGCCTCTACAGTAAAGGTCCCATTGGGATAGACCTCAACTAAAGGAATCTTAATTTGATTCACTGTGATAAAAAAAGATTGACATTTATCTTACTAGATTCCTTATAGTCGTATAAAATTCATATAAATATTTGCAGATGGAAAAATTTTCAAAATCATACTCAATAAGAACTGATTGCTTGGTTGGTTGTGTGCCGTGGAGTTGGTTCTGACTAATAGCAACCCTGTATGGGGTTTCCGGGGCTGTAAATCTTTATAGAAGCAGAAAGCTTCATCTTTCTCCCATGGAACAGCTGGTAGTTTTGAACTGCTGACCTTGAGGTTATTTCAGAATCATCATAAATACTGAAGCCACAAGTAAAGTTTGAAGGATGGGTGAAGATGCCTAGAAATACAATGTCAGAGACAGAAACCAAGCAGCCTTTTAGTAAATTTTGGATCATCAATGTACTCAATAGTATGGAAGACAATACTGTGAAAGAGACACACTAAAACCTCTAATTCAAAAGCAGTTTGAAAGAGTTGGAAATATTTAAGGAACGTCTTGTAAATTTACTTCCATTTTGTGTTTCCACAAGAAAGATACATGATCAAAACCCATGTGCAAAAGTTTTTTCAATAAATTTAAATTTTAAAATGTAATGATATACAACTGTTATTAGTCTCTATTCATCAGGAACCAAGGAGAAAGTAAGAAAGCAAAGACTGAAACACGAAAGAGGACTCAGGACAAATATCTACACAGGCTACAGCTTCATCTGCTATGGTGGTCATGGTGTGCTACCGAGTCGGTTTAGATGCATAGTGACACTGTATAGGGTTTGTTGTTGTTGTTACTGTTAAGCGCCGTCGAGTCTATTCCCACCCATAGCAATCCTGTACAGAGTTTCCAAGGCTGTAAATTTTGATGGGAATAGAAAGCCTCATCTTTCTCCCACGAAGCGGCTGGTAGTTTTGAACTGCTGACCTTAAGGTTCACAGCCCGATTCGTAACCACTATGCTACCAAAGCTCCTTAGAGGAATGCAAATCAAAACAACAATGAGCTATCATCTCACACCAGCATTAACAGCTAAGTTCAAATAAACAGAGGACAACAAATGCTGGTGAGGGTGTGAGAAACTGGGCTCTTCATACATTGCAGGTACTACTGTAAAATGGTTCAACCACTCTTGAAAACAGTATGACACTTCCTCAGAAAGCTGGAAATAGAAATACCTTATGATCCATCAATTCCTTTACTTGGTATATATCCACAAGAAATACGAGCCAGGACACAAATAGATATATTCACACCAATGTTCATCCACAGCACTATTCACAATAGCAAAAAGATGGAGACAGCCTAAGTGCCCATCAATGGTAGAATGGATAAACAAACTTTGCTACATACACACAATGGAATACTATGCTACCTTGAAGAATAATGATGAAGCTGCAAAATACCTCATAACATATTGAGGACATTATGCTGAGTAAAATCAGTCACAAAAGGACACATACTGCATAAGACCATTATTATAAAGGCTTAAGAAAACATTTCTAATCTAAAAGAAAAATGTTTTGATGGTTACCAGATGTGGGAGGGAAGGATCAGTAATTCACAGATTAGGGGCTAGACACAAGATAGCTTGGGTGATGGGGAGAACAATATACAAAGAGGGGAAGGCAGCAGATGAACAAGGAAGATGGGGGAAGACATAGGGAGGTGTGTGGGGGTTAAATGGGAAAGAGGTAAATAGTGATGTATACACAACCTTAAGGAGCTCTGGTAGTGTAGAGGTTACAAGTCAGGCTGCTAACCTCAAGGTCAGCAGTGTGAAACTAGCAGCTGTTCTTCAGGAGAAAGATGAGGCTTTCTGCTCCTGTAAAGATTTACAGCCTCGGAAACCCTGTACAGGGTCGCTATGTATCTAATCCAACTCAGTGGCACACAACCATCACCACCATAATAGATGAGGCTGTGGCTTATGTACATATTTGTCCTGTAGTTCAATTTCATCTCTGAGTCTTTGCTTTCCTACTTTCTCTTTGGCTCTTAATGAGTACAGCTTAATAGCAGTTGTATGGTAAATTGGTAAAGGAGGGGAAATAATGTTAAGGTGCTTGACTGTCTTGTGGATATAGATTTCCCCCTGCCTACTATTATAGAATAGATCTAGTGTGATATGAATTATGGCTATAGAAAAGTTTGTAAACCTATCCTCAGGCTATAACTGGTTGGATTAGCAAAAAGGGGGATTCAAATTTTCTCAGGGAAATAGGTTTCTTGTTAAACCTTTGTGGAGCATGAGGCCTAAAGTAGAATCCTGAGCTCCACGGAGAACCTTCTGAGGTGGGATTTTCCCATGTGAAAAGACATGCGGACCAACTCAGAACAGCTAGGGAAACAGAAGACATTTTATGAAAGAAAGACCAGAAGAAAAAAAAAAAAAAAAAGCTGCTTGGCTGTTAGAATATCAAGCAAGCTATTTTTCTTGGAGCCACCATCAAGGCAAGAAAGATCAGCCCATAAGGGAAAGCACCTTTCTAAGACTGAATCTCAGAGGGAACCCATGCGCTCTCTAGTATGCTCACTGCTGACCACCCTGGTCAACTTGTGAGTGGAAGTTGGTCTGAGTTTAGCCATGTTCCATAGACACCTGTTTACCTTGAGAAGAGAGAGAGAAGAGGAAAGTATGACTGGTCTGAAGTTTAGGGAGGCATGTGAACTCCTGAGCCCATGGACACTGACCTAGCCACTGGGGACTAGAACGAAGAGTGAAGTGGTCAGCTGGTCTGAAGTGGGGAGGACGTACAAGAACTCCCAAACTTGCAGACAGTATCCATTTGACCTAGTGTGGATGGCTAGCTGACCAGAACTCAACCAGATGAGGATAAAGAAGTTTGACACAGAGAGCAAGTGTAAATTGCTACAATTTGGTGAACTCGGCTTTTGGATGTAGTCATTCGAAATTCTAACCAAAAGGGAAGGACTCTTCATATCAAGGATCAAGTTTGCCTCCTCAGTACACTGGGTTGATAGGGACGGGCAACTTAGACATTGGCTACCAAAAATGGGGGTCTATAAATGCACAAAGTGCTGGCTTAGAAGCTTCCATGAATGTACTTAGTGTCAAAATGAGGGAGGTAAGGTAGACCCCTCACTGAATAGTTTTCCTGTTGTCTAGCTGTGTATGGTGAAAGGAGATGTGGGAGGATGAGTGACAGGATTTTATGATTCAACTATGAATAATTGTTATCAAGATTAGTTGTGATTGTCATAACTGTATATGAAAAGATGGGGAATAGTTAATTTGCCATTTCAAGAACTGAAAACCCTGAAGAGGGAAGAGCATGAGTGGAGCATGAGATCCTAACTATAAAAGCAGTGACAGCAGAGACAGTGGCAGAGGTGATGGCATAGAGAGATAGAGCAGCTGAGGACTCTATGCCCATGGACTGAGAAAGGCTGTGTGTCTGTGGACAGGAGGCTGGCTTGCAAAGTGTTCCCTTTGTACATATAAATAAATATGTATTTTCTGTTTTATATGTGTACATCAAAAAAAAAAAAGGAATAGAGGTACATACTCTTGACTGATGATACACGGAGGGGATAGTAACCATTGCAATGAAACAAAGTATGATTTATTGAAGGAAAATTGATAATCTGCCCTGTAAATTCACAATTAACACTAAAAACAGGGGGAGGGGAGTTGACTTTGTTCATTTTACAGAAAATGACACTCAGGTGAAAGTAATGTCTCAGCAACAGGACAAATGGATGGCAGTATGATCATAAATTGCCTAATTTTAAGCAAAGCCCAGTAAACCTTGGAGGAGTAGCAAAGTATTTGCTGGGCGTTGTATGGAGGATAGGACTGTGATGAATTGCAGCAAATTTTCTGCCCACATAGAGAAGTGGTAGATGTCTTCATCCCCAAACTATTCAGGACTTTTCCCGTGGTCACTTTTACAGATGATCAGGTTGCCTGGTCTCTTTGAGGAGAGGATTAAATCACTAAAGAAATCAACATCCATCCATCCAGTGCTGAACCTAAGCACAATAGCAGTAGACAGGAAGAAGTGGAAGATTTGGTTGTAATCCAGGTGGATTTGGTAATAGTCGAGAAGTAGGGCTGGTTTGGAAAACAGTAAGATAGTAATATAGGGAAGACATGAACTTTGGGGTTTTATTGTTAATCCAGCAGCCTTGCAGAACACTTGGGGTATGATGGGCATGCTAGCCAATCAGCAGAACCAGTCAGGCACATTGGATATGATGGGCATGCTAGCCAATCAGCAGAACCAGTCAGGCACATTGGATAGTATCCAAAGCTAAGGCAACATGCAGAGGGAGCCAAATCAGGCCCGTGGTTCTGGAAATAAGTCTTACAGTGGCTCAAATTCTGGTGCATCAAATGCAGGATTGGGCAATGATTTTAATGGAGGCTTTGACTCAAGGATAGGTTCCAATGGTTGGTTGGTAGAGACTGGTGGGAATCCAAATTTTTCTAAACTCATGGTAAGTATATTGTAAGATATATATATATATAT
>NW_006408769.1:2075251-2079280 GCF_000296735.1 Chrysochloris asiatica | reverse complement strand
ATATATATATATATATATATATATATATATACTAGAAATCTTCAAGATTGGTTTGTTCAGTGTGGAATGCGGTCAGCAGTATCTTTGACCTCTTTCTTTAGAAAAAGAGGAAGAGCTAAGTGAATTTCTTAAGTTTTGTTACTTAATGGGTTGAACTGAGTGGTTGAAAGTAAACTGTGGCAAACCAACACACTACAATTGATATCAAAAGATTTCTCCTATAGCATTTTATCCCTATATTTGTTAAGTGAATTATTTGCATGTTCAAAATGGAAACCATTCATTAGAGCTACATTATTCTTTTCTCATTTTAATTTGAACCGCACTAGGTCGATTTTTCCTTAGGACTATCTCCTTTCTGGAGATCATGGTGTCACAGTGTTTGGTTCTTTTGTTTTTTGTTTGTTTTTTAACACTTGTCTCCACTCATATACAAAATTACAATAAAAAGCCTTCGTTTAATCTCTGCAGTTTATCTCATTTAAATGTTTATGGGCGAAGCACTTCATTGAAAGCAGTGTTGTAAATACTCTGCCATAGGAATACTTCTGTCTACATGCTTTCTCATTCAAGAATTCGTCATCACATGCACAGGCTGTGTCTTTGATGGTGGGTGTCCCATTTTTATCTACTATTCTTTGTTTCATAAAATCATATCAATGTTATGAAAGTAAGGCTGTGATATGGAACCAGAAGGCTGTTTGAACTTTTGAAACCTTGTGTGGGATTGATGGTGGTGCCAAGGCAAGAAAGGCTAGTATGCATGAGAAAAAGGAGAGAGCGTGTGCAGAGACTTGGTGGATATTTTTCAACTTGGTGAGATGTGTCTCTCAATGCTATGGTATTGATGAGAGAATGTACAGAGAACAATGATAGCAAATAAATGTACAAATGCTTTTTGTATTCAAAGGACCTCCACATCTGTTGAAAGACTTTAAGTGAATTTTGTTCTTAGGTAACAAATAATAGTTGAATATATTAGTGAAACAACATTTGTGCTTCCCCTACCTCTTTGTCAACTGCTATGAATGCTGTATAGTGTGTGTTCTCTTCTATTATGTGTGGTACTTGTGGTAAAGTGAAATGAAGCTAATGGATTGAGAACATGGACTGAGCTTGTGGTGTGCTTTGCAGGCGTACTTCGAAGCACAGTTCACCAATGAGCTCAGGGTGTCTCAAAGAAAGGTGGAAGTTCTAATGTCTGTTAGCTCTCCAGAAGAATACTGTTTGCTGTAATTTTGTGTCCTGTGATTGGATGCTTTTTATAAGAGTTGTCAATGGTGGAAATGCTTAAATCAAACTGATGTAAGTTTTTTAAAACTTACATCCTTAGTCAAACACCCTATTTTATTAAAGAATCTAAGATCTCTGAAAAAAAAAAAGAGGAAAATCTATTGACCATTCCTCTTAAGAATGGGAACCAAACAACAATGCCCTTTATCACCACTTCTATTCAATATTATATTGGAAGTCCTAGCCAGAGCAATAAGACAAGAAAGGGAAATAAAAGGTATCCAAATTGGTAAAGAAGCAGTAAAACGATCCTCACTTTCAGACGATAGCATCCTATACATAGACACAACAAGAAAACTACTTGGCCTAGCTGAAGGATTTACCAAAGTGACAGGGTATAAGATCAATACACAATACATAAAAATCAATCAGACTCCTCTATACTAACAAAGAGAATGCAGAAAAGGGAATCAGAAAGAAAACAGTACAATTTAAAGTACCTTCCAAAAAGGAGCTCTTGTGGCATAGTGGTTATGAGTCGGGCTTCCAACCTCAAGGTCAGCAGTTTGAAACTACCAGCGGTTCCACGAGAGAATGATAAGGTGTTCTGCTCCCATAAAGATTTACAGCCTTGGAAACCCTGTGCAGGGTCAGTATGAGTCTGAACTGACTCCACAGTACTCCACAGTACTTAAAAGTTAGAAAACCAAAAGGGAAGAACACGTTCAGCACTCCTCAGGCTGGGGGAACTAAAAAAAAAAATCAAGCCTCCACTTTAGTTATTGAAGGATTCTCTGGGCAAATTATTGAATGATGCAGAAACCATCAAAAGAAGATGGTAGGAATACAGAGTCACTGTACCAAAAGAAAATGGTCGATGTTCAACCATTTCAAGAGGTAGCATACATACGATCAAGGGTCAATACTGAAGGAAGAAGTCCAAGGTTCACTGGAGGAATTGACAAAGAACGATATACCAGGAATTGATGGAATACAAATTGAAACCTTTCAACAAAGTGAGGCGGCACTGGAGGCACTCACTCATCTATGCCAAGAAATTTGAAAGACAGTTAACTATCTGGCCAACTGATTGGAAGAGATCCATATTTGTGCCCAGTCCAAAGAGAGGTGAGCCAATGGAATGTGGAAATCATTGGATAATATATTTCATATCCCATACAATTAAAGTTTTACGTAAGGTAATGCAGAAATGGCTGCAAGCATACATTGACAGAGAACTTCCAGAGGTTCAAGTCAGATTCAGAAGAGAACAAAGAACAAGGGATAGCACTGCTGACATCAGATGGAGCTTGGCTGAAAGCAGAGAATACCAGAAAGATGCTGACCTGTGCTTTACTGACTACGTAAAGGCATTCGATTGTGTGGATCATGACAAGCTATGGACAACATTGCGAAGTATGAGTATTCTGGAATACTGAATTATGCTCATGAGGAACCTGTACAACCAAAAGGCACTTTTTCAAACAGCACATGGGAACACTGAATGGTTTAAAATTAGGAAAGATGTGTGGCAGGGTTGTATTCATTCACCATACTTATTCAACCTGTATGCTGAGCACATAGTCTGAGGATTATATGAAGAAAAACATGGCATCAGGACTGGCAAAGTGGCAGCATCAATGGGCTCATGCATGTCAACAATTGTGAGGTTGGCCCAGGACTGGGCAGTGTTTCGTTCTGTTGTATATGGTGTTGCCATGAGTTGGTACCAACTCAATGGCACCTAACAACAACAAAAAAAGAAATATTTAATAATAAGTTTAACCAAGAATAAAAAACATAAATACAAAGATACAAAATTTTACTGCAAGAAACCAAAAGAGACCTCCATAAATGGAAAAACAAACCATGTTCAGGGATGGGAAGAGTTAACATTGTAAAAATGACAATGTTACCAAAGCAATCTATAGATATAATGCAATCTTGATCCTGTCTATATCAACTTTACTTAAAGGGATGGAAAAATTAATTACCAACTTTTTGGGAAAAGAAAGAGACCCTAGATAAGCAAAGCACTAGTGAAGAAGAACAACAAAGTGGGAGGTTTCACATTTCCCGATCTCAAAGCCTAGCATATAGCCACAGTAGTTAAAGTAACCTGTTACTGCTATAATGATAGATACATAGACCAGTGGAACAGAATTGAGAACTCAGAAGTAAATCCATCCAATAATGGGCAATTCATCTTTGACCAAGTGCTGAAATCTATTAAATGAGGGAGTGATATTCTCTGACAAATGGTGCTGGCAAAACTGAATTATCCATTTGAAAACTAAAGAGTCAAAATCCATACTTCATACCAAATATGAAAATTAAATCATGATGGATCAAACACCTAAATGTAAAATTTAAAACTACAAAAATCATTAAGGAAAAACTATGGGCAAACATAGGGACCCTAATTTACATCATTAATAATTTATTAAACATAAATAAAAACATGAAAAAACAATAGAAGATAAACTGGGAACAGGGAAGGAAAAACATTGACTAAAAAGTTGTTGTTGTTGTTGGTAGGTGCCATCGAGTCGGTTCCGACTCATAGCAACCCTATGCACAACAGAACATGATATCTTTCTCCAGCGACTGGTCCCTCACGATAACAGGTTCGAAGTATAAGAGATGATGTTTAGCCATCCTGGCTTTCAAGGAGCACTCTGGCTGCACTTCTTCCAACATGAATCTGTTGGTTCTTTTGGCAGCCCATGGCACTTTCAGTATTCTCCTCCAACACCAGAACTCATATGCATAAATTCTTCTACAGTCTTCCTTATT
>NW_006408769.1:2062949-2074156 GCF_000296735.1 Chrysochloris asiatica | reverse complement strand
CCTCTTGAAACGGTTGAACATCAACCATTTCCTTTTGGTACAGTGACTTTGTGTATTCCTTCCATCTTTTTTTGATGATTTCTGCATCTTTCAAAAATTTTTCTAGAGAATCCTTCAATAATGAAAGTTGAGGCTTGATTTTTTTCTTCAGTTACCTCAGACTGAGAAATGCTGAGCGTGTTCTTCCCTCTTGGTTTTCTGACTCCATATCTTTGCACGTTTCGTTGTAATCCTTGACTTAAGAGTAGACATGTATTAACCTGGGCAAAGGAAGAGCAACACATAGTAAGAGGAGGCCAGCACCACATAACTAAGGCGAAGGCAGACACTGGGAAGTAAACAAGAGAAAAGACAACAATGGTAAATACCTTACATACACAGTCCTAAAATACAAAGAACAACTTATTAGTGGATACACAGGAAGATATGTAAGCTGAACAGGTGTGGGATGGCAGATGGGTGTACATCCTTAGATTTGACATAGAATATTTCTACATACATATTTGAATGTGCTGCAAATACATCAATGTATATAGTACACAGCCATCACCAAGAACAGTATCATTAATCTCACATGCAAATAAAATTGCTGAAGGTAGTTCAAAAATGGCTGTACCGGTACACTGACAAGGAACTACCAGAGGTTCAAGCCAGATTTAGATGAGGACATGGAACAAGGGATATCATTGATACTGTCACATGGACCTTGGCTGAAAGCAGAGACTTCCAGAAAGATATTTATCTGTGCTTTATTGACTATGCAAAGACTTTCGATTGTGTGGATCATGACAAACTATGGACAACAATGCACACAATGAGCATTCCAGAACACTTAATTGTGCTCACGAGGAACCTGTACATAAACCAAGCTGCAATCATTCTAACAGAACAAGGGATTACTGAATGGTTTAAAATTAGGAAAGGTATGTACAGGGTTATATTCTTTCACCACACTTTTTCAATCTGTATGCTGAGCAAATAATCTGAGAAGCTAGGAGTATATTAAAAAGAGCCTGGCATCAGGCTTGGAGAAAGACTCATTAACAACCTGCAGTAAGCAAATGATACAACATTGCTTGCTGAAAGTGAGGATAACTTAAAATGTTTACTGGTGAAGATCAAAGATCAGCATCTTCAGTATGGGTTGCACCTCAATGTAAAGAAAACAAAAATGCTCATCCCTGGACCAGTAAATGACATCATGATAAATAGACAAAAGATTGATGCTGTTAAAGACTTCATTTTACTTGGATCCTCTATCAACGTTCATGGAAATAGCAGCCAAGAAATCAAATGACATACTGCTTTAGGCAAATTAGCTGGACAAGACTTCTTTAAAGTGCTCAAGAGCAAAGACATCAGTTTGAGTACTAAGGTGTACCTAACCCAAGCCATGGTATTTTCAATAGCTCCTTATTCATGCAAAAGTTGGACAATGAATAAGGAAGACCATTATGCATTTTAGTTGTGGTATTAGAGAAGAATATTGAAAGTACCATGGTCTGCTAGAAGAACAAGCAAATCTGTGTTCCTTAGAAGCCAGGATGGCCAGACTTCATCTTTCATGCATCAGACACATTATCAGGAGGGACTAGTCCTGGAGAAAGACATCATGCTAGGTAAAGGGAAGGGTCATTTTAAAAGAGGAACACCCCCGAAGAGACGGACTGGCACAGTGCCATAGCAATGAGCTCCAGCTTAACTAAGATTGTGAGGGTGGGCAGGACAGGGAAGTGTTTCGTTCTGTTATGAATAGGGTCACTATGAGTTGTAACTGTCTCAATGCCCCTAATAATAAGAACAACAAACCAAAAACATTAAGGAACTGGGTTTGAGGGCTTGGGGCTATAGTCTCAAGGGACATCTAGGTCAACTGTCATAACACAGTGAGTGCACAAAGACAAAGTTCTACATCCTACTTTGGTGAGTAGCATCAAGTATCTTAGAATCTTGTGAGCAGTCATCTAAAATGTAGCTAGTGTTCTCTCCCTGTCCAGAGCAAAGAAGAGTAAAGAAAATCAAAGATACAAGGAAACAATTATTCCAAAAGATTGATGGGTCACATGAACCACAGCCTCCAATACCCTGAGACCAAAAGATAATGCCTGACTACCACTACTAACAAGGAGCTCTGGTAGCGTACTGGTTACGAGTCGAGCTGCGAACTGCAAGGTCAGCAGTTCCAAACTACCAGCCTGTAAAGGTTTACAGCCTCAGAAACTCTGTACAGGGTCTCTATGAGTCGGAACCAACTCCACGGCACTTACCAACAACAACAACCACTACTAACTGCTCTGATTGGGATCACAATAGAAGGTTCTGGGTTTTGTGCTACAATTTTCAAAATCATGAAAAAAGACCATAATTACTAGTCTGATAGTGACCCATGACTATGGCCTTTAGACACCCTTTCAACCTGGAACTGAACCCATCCCTAGGATCACCTTTCAGCCAAACAATGGACAAGCCTATAAAGTATACAAACAACACATGTGTGGAATGTACTCCTTATGAAAATCAACCATACGAGACCAAAAGGGCAGCACACTCTCATTCACTGTTGGCAGAATTGTAAGAATGCAAACATGATGGGAAGTGGTATAGTGCTGCCTTTAAAAGTTAGAAACAGAGATCCCATGTGACCCAGTAATCCCAAAACAAAGTTCAGAAGGGAGGGAGAGTCAGGAAAGAAAGACTAATGGAAATGGAACCAGGGCGGAAGTGGTAAAAGTGTTGTTTCGTTGAGGGGATTGCAACTAATGTCACGAAACAAAATGTGTATAAATTGTTGAATGGGAAACTAATTTACTTTGTAAGTTTTTACCCAAACCACAAAAATCGTTTTTTTGGTGTTTAAAAAAAAAAAAACTACTGGCCAAGCTCAAACTAATTACCATATACTGACAGTACTGATGACTGCAAGGCAGTGGAAGAACGGTTCAAATAAACAAATGCTTAGTGTTGTCCAATGAAGTGTAAACAAGATCCAAATAAACGAGTGGGCATATTTACTTCCTGCTCAGGCATCAGTTCCTTATTGGTTGGTTTTTAACTAGATCTTCAATGCCTCTTTCTGGAAGGGATTCATCAGTCAAGTTTCCTTACATCTCTCACGATTTACAGAAAATTACTGCTAGAACAGTGTTAAAGCAAGATTGTGGCTGTTGCAAATCTTTCTTCTTATTCATGATGGATCATTCCATTACGTCATAATGATCATACAGAAATCACACAAATACATAGTTATTTCTATCTTCCTAACCAGATGGTCAGTTACATGATAATTGCAGTATGTTTGTACTTACTGGGTTTAATTACCAGATAATCAGGAAGAGCATGCAAATTGCTAGGTTGTTGTAACACAGTACGTTGAACCAAGTAAAACCTGTGTATTGCATATAAGTAAACAAGTTCTTACATGGGATTGTGCACTGTAACCTGTGACGACAAGAAGGCCATTGTGTGGCTTAGCATTCATTATACTTGCTGAATTTGGATTAATGTCCAGTTTACAAGGAAATGTAATGAGAGAGACACTCAAGATGCCACGCCTGCTAAGAGAACAATGGGGACTTGGGCACAGGAGTGGCTGGGGAAGGGGTCAGCACTTGGCTCTGGACTCAACTCACTTCCAACCTAGTGCATTAGAGAGTCACGTGCAAGCATCTTTTCTCAGCCCAACCATGTACCTGATCCAGTACTGACAGGGAAGCCACCACCTAAGTAATCCCTTTCCAGCACAAAACGTCACTGAAGGCAGAGGACAGCTTATCATTTTCTGTGAACCCATTTTGCCATCACTGCTATAATTGTCTATGTTGTTACTTTTCCTCTATCACCCCAAAGGGGACTTCCCAGATGAGCCACCTCTGATCCCCTTGACTCGGTCACTGTCACATAGTGTTTGCTTGCCTCACTGATGTACAAGGGCAAATCAAAAAGGAGTATTATGAAATCATAAAAATTTTTATTAAACAAAAATATCAAAATGTGAAGCTATTATTTCTTGACATATCCTCCAGCTTGGTCTATATACTTCCAAAGGCAGTGTTTCCATCTCTTTACTTCTTCCCCAAAGAATTCTGAGCTCTTCAATTCACACCATGTCAGAATAGCATTGTGGCATCCTCGAGAGACTCAAATTGCATTCCTTTTCAATGTTCTTTGCGTATGGGGAACAATATGAGAGCTATTGGTTAGATGGGGTAAGGTTTCATAATGACATTTTCATAGGACAGCCCTTGCTACCCTCTAAGAATAAGCAGCTGCATTGTCAGGATGGGAAAAAATTCCTTGGTGCAACTTTCCTATCCTTTTTCTCATCAATGCAGTTTTCAACGTTCTTTAGACTTCTACGTAATAAGCCTCCATGGTCATGCTGCATCCTCTGAGAAAAATCTACCCTTTGGAATCCTAAAAAACACCCTCCATAACTTTCTGAGCTAACTTCTCTGCCTTACATTTTATTTATAGATCCCCTTGGAAGTCACTGTTTTGATTGGCCTTTACTCTTTGGATTGTATTCGTAAATCCAAGCTTTTTATACAACATTAGCTTCAAACTTGCTGGAAAGAACAGCTCTTTGAGCAAGGTGATCTTTGCACAGTGCTTTTTTTTTTTTTTCCAGTTTTTTGGAAAGCACCCTAACAAGTAAAACTAACAAGTATGTTGACTGATGGAACTTGTCTGCAGCCATCCATTGATTTCTGAGACATGTTTAAAGATATTTTGTTTGGAATCAACCTATAAATGTATGTACTGGAACCCTAGAAGCAGTACCTTTTGACTTAGCCTCATTTTTCCACACTTTTCTGTTCCTGGTTTCCATATGGAAATCCATTTTGTTCCAAAGAAGTCAGCTTTATCCTTGCTCCCAGTAGTAAAGCATTTGACTTTGTAATCTTCATATATTCCCCCCCATGGCTACAATTATTGGTGTAGAGTTATTGGCACTTTAGATAATTTTTTAAATGTTCAACCAAGGACCCCTTTCTTCCCTCTGGATGGGAAGACTCTAGGACTACTCAAGGTCATCTTTTAACCATTAGGAAGAAACTGGATCTTTCCTGAACTCACTTAGCCACAAGAGCAAGTTTTACCTGGAATCTACATCCACGTTTTCCAATTCCATAAGTGAAAAACCTATTCTGACTCATCAAAAGTAGGTCACCAGACATTTCTTCTGAAGTACCTCTGAATGCACTAAAAAAATTCAACCATTAGGTTAGCAGCCAAGCATGTTAACTTTTTGCACCATCCAGAGGCAAGTGAAAAAAGCGCACATTTTTGTTGATGCTGCCAAGAACTGGGGTTTCTGTCATTACAACCACAGGCAAAGTAACTTATAAAGTTGCCATAATTCCTACCAGTGCTGTCACAAGAAGTCCTTTACAGGTTTCCTCATGGAACCTTCTGAACCTGACCATGAGCAACCTTCATGCTCTCTGCATCATTCTGAAAGCTTACAAAAAGATGTGAAGTGGCTTCCTAGCATCCAGCTATAAGAAAAACAACCTAATCCCCAAGGAAGGAGGAACAGAAAATTATTATTCATCCAACGGCAGGAAACACACACACATCCAAGGGACTGTTCGGCCTGGGAAAAAGGCATGGTCAAAGAACCTTTGAGTGAACCAGGTGAAGGGCTGCTTGAAGTTGCTCACCGCCAGAGACCATAATGGAGAAGATCAGTCACTGGCAGCAAGACTAAAGGCAGAAAACCAAACCTGTTGCCCCTGTCCATTTGAACTAACGATAACCCCACCTACTACAGAGTAAAATTGAGCTCCACAGGGCATTCTTGGATGTAGCAACACCTAGTAACAACAACAATCTTTCTAGAGGCAGATTGCCATTTTTACATAATACACTGGATGGGTTCAAACCACTAACTTTTCAGACAGGAAGACAAATGACTTACAAAAATAAGAAGGCAAAGGAAAGACTTAATGGCAGAAGAAATGGGGAAGGGTCTTAGGGTAGGGGGCAGATGAGGGGTACTTCATCCATGGGTGAAGAACTTAGCTGGGTTACCCCTGAACAAGAGTTAAGACTGAAGCAGCTCTATCAGACTGGACACTCAAAACTGCCACAAGCGTTACTGAACGTCTACATACAGAGTGGCAGGAATGTTCCAGCCACCCAGGCAAACATACCTCAACTCCATCTGGCTCTTGTCCTCACCCTTCCTATGTCTAATCAGGCAGACAGTGAAACCAGTCATTGAGATAGGACGTGGTAGCTGCCAGGCTAGGGAAAACATAAGCTGTTGTGGGAGGAGATAACAAGAGGAACCAGCCAAATTCAGGTGCAGGAACAACTTCCTGCAGGAAATGAAGTTGACTCTCAAACTTGAGGGATGAGAAGACTGTAGTCTGGTTGTGATTGCTGTTGTTAAGTGCCATTGAGTCAATTCTGACCCATAGTGACACTATATAGGGTTTCCAAGGACCAGCTGGTAAGCTTGAACTGCTGACTTTGCAGTTCAAACGGCTTTGCAGTCTGGCTCATTAACCCACAGTGCCACACCAGGACTCCTGAGCCGAAGGGAAATGCTTCAAGCAGAGGAAATGAGCATTGGTCAGGAGGCAGGAGGGAGTCAGTGGATGTGTAAGAGCAGGAAGAAAGAAACCCAGTGACTCTGGAGGGTGGTGTGGGCGGAGTACGGAGGCCAGCCGGGCCAGCTCTCCTGGGGCCTTGGCAGCCCAGCTGGGAGTTTGCGTTTTATCTCAAAGGCAGTTTTTAACAGACTGAATGACATGATCAGATTTTCTTTTTCCTGGGCCATTAACCATATGTTGTTCCAAACACATCGCTAAACTACTTTTCAAAGGTCTTCTTTTGGTGGAAAAAGGGAAGGGGCACAGTGTCAATAAAATGTCAAGCTATAAACCCATGTGCACCGGCAGCTCCCCTTTCCCCCAGCTGTTTGATATCCAAGAAGCTCTTGGAATACTTTCAATAAATCTTTCTCTTTTCTCTTGAAGCAGGAAGTCTTGATCTCAGTGTGTGATTAAATTGCAAAACCCAGAATTTCTCGTCAGGCGTGATGGAGCTTCCAACCCTACCAAATGCCCTCCCCGCCTGAGGACCCTCGTTTGCCCAGGCCAGGATGCCCATGTCAGACATCCATGCCAACAGAACTTATGCTCAGGGTCCTACCAAAGAAAAAAGGACATAAACCCAAGATACTACCTAATTCGAACAAGAAAGACCCATTGTCAGGTGTACTGTGCACAGTTATGCCTTCGGTCAGCCTATCATGACAAAGAATGGATTTTTACTCCCTTCAGTTGGTCTCCCCTGGCATTTCCTCCTGTGACTTGCTTGGTGTAAAGAATAATCAAAAAAGAATATTAGTAAGAATAATGATCAGTAGCAGCAATGACAATAATAACTGCCACTTAGTTAAGTTTACCATGTGCCTGGCACTGAGCTAAACATCTTAAATAAATGATTTCATTTAATTATCACAACAACCTTGCATGATGAATCATTTTGTTATTCCTGTTTTACAGATGAGAAAACTGAAACCCAGAGAGATGAATAGCAGCTAGTACTATTGGGAGAACTCAGGACATCAAACTTTAGTATCCACAACCCACTTGGCCCCTGGGGAAAGGTATTATCTGAAAAGATTCAGAAGTGAGCTCCAGGTCTCCATCTCCCATTCCTCGTCCATTATCCTCTGAGATGCCCAGTGCAGGGTAGGGTTCTATGTGCCTCACTGTGAACTCCCTGGTTAAGCCACAGTGCTGAGCCAAGAGAGACCCAATTACCTGGGCCAAGTTGCATTAAAATGTGTGTGTGATTTGGGGGCCTAATGATTATTTTCAGTACTGGTTTCTTGTTATTTGGTTTGGGTATTACACGATTAATTAGGAGCCTAAATTAATGAGAAGGGAAACACGTGTCCAGCTGGTCTTCCCAGATGTTCCTGGAAGCAAACTCCAATTTGCATAACATGACAGTGTAAACATGACTCAGGAAAGTCTCTCCATGCTTGGTTCAGTACCCAAACTGTGGGCTGTGAGACCCAGGCCATGCTAGGTATTCTGTGCTTCCCCTCCTTTGAAATAATGTACCAAATGTATTTGCTGATCCTGTTCTCTTGGGCTTCACAAAGGGGCAGAGACAGTTATACTTTCTCACCTGCATCTCTGGACAAGAAGGGAAAAAGGAAACCTAACTCAGTGCAAAAGATGGAGATGATGAGAGAAAAGAGCCATCCTGAATAGAAATGACATGGGCAAACTGTTCTCCCAAATGTCAGTGGCTGTTTGCGTTCCAGCAGCACTTGGCAGGGACTGATTTTCCCCTCATCCTGTCCTTTCTTTGTCTTCATGATGAGAACAGACCTACTCATCTGTTGCCATATGTCTTGCCTGGGTTGGTGATCGAATTAAAGCGCCTCAGGATCCATCATGGTTACCTAATCCATGTCTTCATAATGGAAAGGACCCTGTCCTGCTACGGCCTCCACTGGCAGTATCACCCATGTCAAACTACACCAGTAACTCCTAGAAAGTCGGCAGAAATCTGGAAGTGTTTGATTGTCTTCTCTCAATATATCGTCCACCTACTCTATGCTGGAAATTCCTGGGTAGAGCAAACAGTGAACACGCTTGACTGCTAATCAAATGTTAGAGGTTTGAGTCCACCCAGAACTGTTTCAGAAGAAAGGCCTGGATATCTATTTTCAAAACACTGAACGCTTTATGGAGCTCAGTTCTCTCCTGATACACGTGGGCTCACCAGAGTTGGATTTCACTCAATGACAACTGTAGTACATATATTTAAGATGTACATGATATGTATCAACACAAGAATACACCTGTGAAACCGTTACCACAGTCAAGATCACATGCCCATTACACCTAAAAGTGTCCTCCTGGCCTCTTGAAATTCTTCCTTATCCTTTTCTCATCACCCACCCTCCCATCACCTATAAGGAATATTGACGTCCTCTCTTTCACTATAGAATTAGCTTGTATTTTCCAGAAAGGTTCTATAAATGAAATCATAAAATATGTCTTCTTTCACTAAGTATAATTATTTCAAGATTTGCTTGTGCTATAGTAAGCATCAATGATCATTTCTTTTTATTGTTGGGTAATATTCCATCATTGGAAAATGCCACAATTTTGTGCCTCAGCATCTTTTCATACCCATATGGGTTGTTTCCAATTTTACAAATAAAGCTGCTATGAACATGTGTGTACAAACAAATGTGGCCACAAGGTTTCCTTTCTCTTGGGAATATCTAGGTGCTGAATGGCTATGCCAGACAGTGGGTATTTTCTTAACTTTTTAAAGAAACTGCTAATTTCTTTTGCAAGGCACTGTACATTTTACAAGGAGCTCTGTTGGCATTAAGGGTTAAGCATTGAGTTACTAACTGCAAGGTTGGCAATTCAAGCCCACCAGCTGCTCCACAGGCAGAAGATGGGGGTATCTGCTCAGGTAAATACTTACAGTCTCAGTGCTGCTCTGTCTTGTGGGGTTGTTAAGATTCAAAGTCACCCAGTGGCAGAGGGGGGCTTCCATTTGACATTTCTCTGAACAGTGAGTGAAAATTCAAATTCCTCTATATCCTTGGCCATACCTCATATGTTTGGTCTTTAATTTCAGCCATTCTACTAAGTATGCAATGGTCTCTATTTATGGTTTTCAATTATATTTTCCAAATAACTAATGATGCTCAGCATTTTTCATATCTTCATTTGCCTTTCATATGTATTCAGTTAAATGTATGTTCAAACATTTTTCCCATTTTTTTGTTGAGTTGTTTATTTTTAACTTTTTCTTACTGAGTGTTAAGTGTGTTTATGTGTGTGTGTTCTGGATAAGCATTTTTCTCAGATATGTAATTTGCACATAGTTGTTCTCACTGTGACCTGTTTTCCCATTCCCTTAACGGCATTCATAGAAGAGCAATAGTCTTTAGTATTGATAAAATTTAGTTTGTGATTTTATAGATTTTGCACTTGGTATCATATCTAAGAAATCTTTGCCTAATCTAAGGCCACAAATCTTTTCTCCACTTTATTTCAGAAACCTAACAGTTTGTTGTTGTTGTTGTTAAGTGCCGTCGAGTCGGTTCCGACCCATAGCGACCCTGTAACAGGGTTTCCGAGGGTGTAAATCCTAACAGTTTAGCTTTTATATATGTGTTAATTTTGAAATAAATTTTTATATGGTGTGAGGTGTGGATCAGAATATGTATATATATATATACATTTTTTTGCAAATGGATGTCCAGTTGTTATAGTATCATTAGTGTAAAAATCTGTTCCCTACTTAGTTAATTGGCACAAAGTTCTACAAACAAACGTGGTAGTAGTGTCTGGAATCTCAACAGTTTGCAAGAGTTCATCATATATACAACTATTAGTCTCTACTCACCCAGAACAAAAGAGAAAAGAGGACAACAAAGACAGAGAAGAAAGCAATCTATGGGGACCAGAGCCTTTTCTATCGTGAGGCCAGAAAACTTAGATGGTACCCGACTACCACTATGCTTGTTCTATTGAAGAATAGGAGAAAATGTGGAGCAGCTGAAATTATTAAAAAAGACCAGACTTACTGGACCAGTTTAGACTAGAGGATGCAGTATCACCCTGAGATATGTTTTAAACCATAATCTGAAATTACACCTTAAGGTTATTTTTTAGATAATTAACAGATGCACTCATAAAATAGAGTATCGCCTAACCCATGAGTAATGAGCTCCTTTTTAAAAAATGATCTTTATGATACTGAATGGTCAAGAATTACTCTAAAACAAAAATGAAAAGGCTAACTGCAGGGAGACTGTTATTGTTGTTGTTGAGTGCCTTCAAGTTAGTTCTGACTCATAGAGACCCTTTATAGGATTTCCAAGGAGTAGACGGTATGTTTGAACTGCTAACATGCAGTTACCAGTCCAGTGGTTATCCTACAGCAGCACACCAGGGCTCAACAGGAAAACTGTTGTTGTTGTTGTTAGGTACCACAGAGTCTGTACCAACCCATAGTGACCTTATGCACAGCAGAATGAAACACTGCCCGATCCTGGGCCAACCTCACTACCGTTGCCATGCTTGAGTCCAACGATGCTGCCACTTAGCCAATCCATCTTGTTGGGGGGTCTTCCTCTTTTTCTCTGACCCTCCACCTTACCAAACATGATGTCCTTCTCCAGCAACTGGTCCCTCCTGACAATATGT
>NW_006408769.1:2037186-2061475 GCF_000296735.1 Chrysochloris asiatica | reverse complement strand
GAAATTTTCTGTTCAGCTCTTGGACCTCCTCATTTCTTCCATTTGCTTTAACATCTCTATGCTGGAGAGCAAATTTCAGTGTCTCTTCTGATATCCATTTTGACCTTTTCCTTTTTTCTTGTCTTCTCAATGACTTTTGGCTTTCTTCACGTATGATGTTCTTGATGTCATCCCACAACTCTTCTGGTCTGAGGTCTTTAGTGTTTAATGTATCAAATCTGTTCTTCAGATGATCTCTAAATTCAGGGTCATATTTTGGCTCTCATGGACTTGTTTTCATTTGCTTCAGGGAAACTAGAGTACTGGAACTGGTATAACCATAACAGAATGAAGGAGAATGATGACATACTTTGAAACACTGTAACCAAATCCCTGAATAATTTCTGTGAAAATTGTTAAATGGAAATCTAATTTGCTATATAGACTTTTACCTTAAACACAACATCATTTCTTTTTTTTAAAAGACTATCCTTTCTTCATTAAATTGACTATGTACTTTTGCCTTAAATTAGTTGTCTGTGCATGTAATAAGGACCCATGGTAGCACAGTGAGTTAAGCATTGGGCTGCTAATCACAAAATTTGCAGTTTGGATCCCCCAGCCACTCCTCAGGAGAAAGAGGATGCTGTTTGCTACCGTGAAGATTTATGGTTTTGTAAATCCTACTTATTCTATCTGTATACGGAGCAAATAATCTGAGAAGCTAGATTATATAAAGAATAGCATGACATCAGGATTAGGAGAAGATTCTTTAACAATCAGCAATATGCAGATGATACAATCTTACTTGCTGAAAGCAAAGAGGACTTAAATACTTACTGATGAAGATCAAAGACCACAGCCTTTAATGTAATTGCACCTGTATGTAAAGAAAACAAAAATCCTCTCCACTGGACCAATACATAATATTATGATAAATGTGTAAAAGATTGAAGTTGTCAACAACTTAATTTTGCTTGAATCTATAATCAACATTCATAATCTATAATCAACATATTCAACAATTGAATAGCATTGCTGATGTCCAGTGGATCTTGACTTTAAGCAGAGAATATCAGAAAGTTATTTACCTGTGCTTTATTGATTATGCAGAGGCTTTTGATAGTGTGGATCATGACAAGCTATGGACAACATTGTGAAGTATGAGTATTCCAGAACATTTAATTGTGCTCATGAGGAATCTGTACATGGACCAAGAGGCAGTTGTTCAAAGAGAACATGGGAACACTGAATGGTTTAAAATTAAGAAAAGTGTTCAACAGTGTTATATTCTTGTACCAGACTTATTCAACTTGTATGTTGATTAAATAATTTGAGAAGCTGGATTATATGAAGAAAAATGTGACATCAGGATTGGAGGAAGACTCATTAACAACCTGCAATATACAGATATTACAACCTTGCTTGCTGAAAGTGAAGAGGACTTACACTACTTACTGATGAAGATCAAAGAGCACAGCCTTCAGTATGGATTGCATCTCAATGTAAAGAAAACAAAAACCCTCGCCACTGGGCCAATAAACAACATTCTTATCAATGGAGAAAAGATTGACGTTGTCAAAGACTTCATTCCTCTTGGATCAACTATCAACACTCATGGAAGCAGCAGTCAATAAATCAAATGACATATTGCATCAGGCAAATCTGCTGCACAAGACGATTTTAAAGTGTTGAAGAGCAAAGATGTCAGCTTGAGGACTAAGGTGCACCTGACCCAAGCCATGGTATTTTCAATAACTTCATATACATGCGAAAGTATAGAAAAATGATGCTTTTGAGTCATGGTGCTGGAGGAGAATATTGAAAGTGCAATGAGCTGCCAAAAGAACATTTGAAAGAAGTGCAGCCAGAGTGCTCCTTGGAGGCCAGGATGTCCAAACTTCATCTCTCATATTTCAGACATATTATCAAGAGAGACCAGTCACTGAAGAAGGATATCATATTCGGTAAGGTGGAGGGTCAGAGAAAAAGAGGAAGATCGCCAGCAAGATGGATTGGCAAAGTGGCAGCACCCATGGGCTCAAGTGTGGCAGCAATTGTGGGGTTGGCCCAGGATCTGGCAGTGTTTCTCTCTGTTGTACATGGGGTCGCTATGAGTCAGTACCGACTTGATGGCAAATAATCAACACTCATGGAAAGAACAGTCAAGTTTGGACAATGAATAAGGAAGACATAGAAGAATTAATGCATTTGAGAAAGTGCCATGGACTGCCAGAAGAACAAACAAATCTGTGTTGGAAGAAATGCAGCTAGGGTGGTCCTTAGAAGCCAGGATGACCAGACTTCATCTTCTCATACTTCCCTAGAGAAGGACATCATGCTTGATAAAGTGTAGGGTCAAAGTAAAAGAGGAAGACTCCAATGAAATGTTTTGGCACAATGGCAGCAGAAATGGGCCCATGCATAACATTTGTGAGGGTGCCACAGAACCCAGCAGTGCTTCATTCTGTTGTGCATGGGATGGTTATGAGTGAGAACGAACTCCACCTCCCCTACCACCAATGAACCCTCAGGAACAGTTCTCCTCAGTTCCTGGGGCTGCTATGAGTCCCACTCAGCTCAGTGGCAGTGGCTTGGTTTGACTTGCCCTATGTGAATCTCTTTCTGAAGTCTCTATATGTTCCATTGATCTATTACACTGGTCCCAGTGGAAAGATTGTGGTAGCTTTTTAAATAAGTCTTGAAATCAAGTACCGTTGTTGTTGTTATTAAGTGCCATTGAGTTGGTTCCAACTCATAGTGACCCTGTATAGGGTTTCCAAGGAGTGATTTGTGAGCTTGAACTGCCAACCTTGCAGTCCAGCATGTTAACCCACAGCACCATGCCAGGACTCCCAAGTACACTTAGTCCTGTTTTTTGTTTTGTTTTGCTTTTTTCATAGTTTTAGTTATTTTAACTGCTTTGCCCTTCCATATCAATTTTAAAATCAGTTTGTCTATCCTCCTACCACGCCACAATTGTTTTTTGTTTTTGTTTTTGTTTTTTTTAAGTCTAAGTGTAAAGCTGTGAGTTAATGTGCTGGGTTGTAAAGTCAGTTTGAACCACAAGGTTGTTGGTTCAAAGCACCAGCCACTCCTCGGAAACCTGTTAAAGGGTCACTATGGGTCGGAACATACTAAATCTTTATCAATAGATCACTTTGGGGAGAAGAATGTTGCGATTTGTGATCCCTGAGCATGGTCTATCTCTCCATTAATTTATTTCAGCAATGTGGTATCCGCTTTTCCGCGTACAAGTCTTTCACATCCTTTGTGAGATGTAGCGTTTTGAGCAGGGGCTGTCATGTTCTAATATCTAGAATGAGAATAAAGTGTTGGTAGAGGACAAGAGTGGGAGCAGGGAGACAGATTAAAGGATAACTGCATATTCTAGACAGGAGACAACAGTGGTCTGAACCACAATGGTGACAGTGGAGACAGAAAAAAAAAAAAAAACGGACTAAATTGTAGCTTCTTTGAATGAAAAAAATGGCAATTTTATATGCTCGAACATATCATTTTGAAGACAGCCTATTCAGGCAGTGTAGGTGTGTTGGATCAAGGATGGCTTGTAGGCACTTAGATCAAGTACCTTAGTGGATGACGTCATTTCCACAGACTATGAAGAGGGGAAGGAGCCAAGCGACTTTCTTCTCCCTCATTTTCTCTTTAGTTCCATCTTTTCTCTTTCTCTCTCTCATCTTTATTCTCCTACGGGGTACAACTACCACAAAGCTATACATGTTTACTTTTAAACATGCATTTTCCCCACTGGCTCTTTGCCTGACATTTTAATGTCTTCTGCTGGCTTTGCTTTTCATGATTTAGACATACAGAGAGAACATTTTTCTGTACACAATTTGAGGTTCACGTATGCTCCCTTAATTTTAATGCCATAGCAACCTGCCCCTATGGTTTTATTTCCTTGAGCCCGGTCCTCATCTGGGAGGGTCTGGACCACATTTTTAAGCCATTTGGTGCCAATCGTTCATTGTGAGGCTCCTGAGTTTATGGAGGAAAGGCTAGGACCGCATGAGTTTATACTCAAGTTACTGTCCTAAATGATTCCATGGGGGGTTTGTGTAGGGGTCATGAGAGCTAGAGTGGAATGTTTTCCTTCTTCCCTTTATCCCAGATCTTGGGGCATGAGGACCATAAATGCAGGTAATGTGTTTTATAGCCAGCTTCTCTAGTTTGTTTTTCCATCTTTCTCCCCACCCCCAGATGATATACATAAAATCTCACCGAACTGCCTGTGGAGTCACTTTCCATAGCCCTGTTTGTACAAAGGCTAGGAGATTTGGGTAGCCAGGCAGCATGGCAAGATGCCCCTGAGATGCATAACTCTTCCTGCTTGTGGCTCAGCCAGACAGGATTCATTGGCCTCAAGCCCAGTGACCGAGTTCAAATTGAAAAACGGCTGTTCACAAGGTGCTGAGGTTCCTATCGCTGGAGGTGTTCAAGAGTGTCAGACTCCTGGAGATTTAGTCCAATGACAACTTCCTTATAAAACAGGCTTTTCCCCTTCACTTTTCACAAATATTTGCTGAGCACCTACTATGGACTGGGAATTGGACCCTCAGGATATAGAAATGAATGAGCTAGGCATGAGGCCCACCCTCTGAAAACGTAACCATCTAGTGAAGGCAACAGCAATAAGAAATACTTTACAATGAGGTCAAGACACTAACAGGAGTTATCAGGAATTGGGCCAGGACCCAAGCTGGCAGTGTCCTGGGCTTATCTCAGACACTTCTGCTGCCTATGAATGTAAAACTGAGGTTCAGAAAAGTTCCATATATTACCCAGGTTTACAAAGCATGGCACTGTGGGTTAATGCGCCAGACTGCAAAGCCGTTTGAACTGCAAGGTCGGTGGTTCAAGCTCACCAGCTGCTCCTCAGAAACCCTATACAGGGTCGCTATGGGTCGACACCGACTCGACAGCACTTCACAACAACAACAACAAACAAAGCTATTACTTGCTGAAGTATTCAAGGCCTCCAGATTTCAAGCTTTTCTTTTTCTTTCTTTAAATATTGTACTTTTTAGGTGAAAGTTTGCACTGCAAGTTAGCTTCCCACTCAACAATTCACAAAACACAAATTGTTTTGTGACATTGATTACAAACCCTATAATGTGTCAGCATTCTCTCCACTTCCACCTGCCCTCCCCACCCCTCTGATAATGCATTGGACTGCAAGATCAATCTGAACCCAAAGATCGGTAGCTCAAATCCACCAGCAGCTCCTTGGAAATACTATACAGAGTCTCTGTGAGTTGGAACCAACTCAATGGCACGTAATAACAACAATAACCTAACCCTTCACGTTTCCCTGTGCCTCTTTGCTTTCTCGCCTTTGCTTTTATGTAAATGTTGACTGTTTGGTCTGCTATAGTTGATTGTTTATAGAAGCACATTCCTCAGGTGCCTGAGTGTTTATTTTATAGAACAATCTATTATTTGGCTGAAGGGATCTCTGGTAGCATAGTGGTTGTGAATCAGGCTGCTAATCTCAAGGTCAGCAGTTCGAAACTACCAGTGGTTCCGCAGAGAAAGATGAGGCTCCCTGCTCCCGTAAAGATTTACAGCCTTGGAAACCCTATGCAGGGTCACTTGGAGTCGGAACCAACTCCATTGATGCTGCCACCTGACCAATCCATCTTGTTGGGGGTCTCCCTCTTTTTCCCAGACCCTCCACCTTACCAAACATGATATCCTTCTCCAGTGACTGGTCTATCCTGACAATATGCCCGAAATATGAGAGATGAAGTTTGGCCATCTTGGCCTCCAAGGAGCACTCTGGCTGCACTTCTTCCAAAATGGATCTATTGGTTCTTTTAGCAGCCCATGGCACTTTCATTATGCTCCTCCAACACCAAAATTCAAAAGCATCAATTCTTCTATGGTCTTCCTTATTCACTTTCCAGCTTTCGCATGCATATGAGGTGATTGCAAATACCATGGGTTAGGTCAGGTGCACCTTAGTCCTCAAGCTGACATCATTGCTCTTCAACACTTTTAAAAAGGCCTCGTGCAGCAGATTTGCCTAATGCAATATGTCATTTGATTTCTTGACTGCTGCTTCCGCGAATGTTGATAGTTGATTGAAGAAGAATGAAGTCCTTGACAACTTCAATATTTTCTCCATTGATAAAAATGTTGTTTATTGGTCCAGTGGTGAGGATTTTTGTTTTCTTGACATTGAGATGTAATCTATACCAAAGGCTGTGCTCTTTGATCTTCATCAGGAAATGTTTTAAGTCCTCTTCATTTTCAGCAAGCAAGGTTGTAACATCTGCATATCGCAGGTTGTTAATGAGTCTTCCTCCAATCCTGATGCCACATTTTTCTTCATATAACTCAGCTTCTCGGATTATTTGCTCAGCATACAGGTTGAATAAGTATGGTGAAAGAATACAACCTTGCCACACACTCTTCTTAATTTTAAATCACTCAGTGTTCCCATGTTCTGTTCGAACAACTGCCTCTTGGTCTATGTACAGATTCCTCATGAGCACAATTAAGTGTTCCGGAATACTCATACTTTACAATGTTGTCCACAGCTTGTCATGATCCACAAAATCGAAGGCCTTTGCATAGTCAATAAAGCACAGGTAAACATCTTTCTGATATTCTCTGCTTTCAGCCAAGATCCATCAGACATCAGCAATGATATCCCTCGTTCCACGGCCTCTACTGAATCTGGCTTGAATCTCTGGAAGTTCTTTGTCAATGTATGATTGTAGCCATTTCTGTATTACCTTTAGCAAAACTTTACTCAAAGAGATTGCCTGATGATTTCCACATTCTGTTGGGTCACCTCTCTTTGGAATGGGCATAAATATGGATCTCCTCCTATCAGTCGGCCAGATAGTTGTCTTCCAGATTTCTTGGCAGAGATGAGTGAGTGCCTCCTGTGCCACCTCACTTCCTTGAAAGATTTCAATTTTGATTCCATCAATTCCTGGTGCCTTGTTCTTGGCCAATTTCTTCAATGCACCTTGGACTTCCCCCTTCAGGATCATTGGCTCTTGATCATATGCTACCTCTTGAAATGACCGAACACTAATGATTTCCTTTTGGTATAGTGACTCTGTGTATTCCTCCCATCTTCTCTTGATACTTTCTGCATCATTCAATAATTTGCCCAATGAATCTTTCAATAACGAAAGTCAAGGTTTTAAATTTTTCTTCTGTTCCCCCAGCTTGAGAAATGTGGAGCATGTTCTTCCTTTTTGTCTTTCTGATTCCAGATCTTTCCACATTTTGTTGTAATATTTGGCTTTATCTTATTGAGCTGATCTTTGAAATTTTCTTTTCAGCTCTTGAACCTCCTCATTTCTTCCATTTGCTTTAGCATCTCTATGATGTCAGTGCCTCTTCTGACATCCATTTTGACCTTTTCCTTTTTTCTTGTCTTCTCAATGACTTTTTGCTTTCTTCACGTACGATGTTCTTGATGTCATCCTAGAACTCTTCTGGTCTTTGGTCTTTAGTGTTTAATGTATTAAATCTGTTCTTCAGATAATCTCTAAATTCAGGTTGGATGTATTCCAGGTCATATTTTGGCTCTCGTGGACTTCTTTTCATTTTCTTCAGCTTCAGTTTGAATTTGCATATGAGCAATTGATTATTCTGTTCCACAGTCTGCCCCTGGCCTTGTTTTCACTGATGATATGGAGCGTTTCCATCATACCTTTCTGCAGATGCTGTTGTTGTTATGTGCCATGGAGTCGGTTCCAACTCATAGTGACCCTGTACAGGGTTTCCAAGGCTGTAAATCTTTACGGGGGCAGAAAGCCTCATCTTTCTCCCGCGAAACAGCTGGTGGTTTCGAACTGCTGACCGTGTGGTTTGCAGCCCAATTCATAACCACTATGCTAGATTTCTAGGTATTCCATCTAATGACGCCCATGTGTATAGTTGCTCTTATGCTGTCTAAAGAAGGTATTTGAAATGAACAAATCATTGGTTTTGCAGAATACTATCATGCATTCTCCAGCATCATTTCTATCACCAAGGTCATATTTCCACTGCTCCTTTCTCTTTGCTCCCAACCTTTGCATTCCAATCACCAGTAATGATCAATACATCTTGATTGCATGTTTGATCAATTTCAGATTGAAGACTTTGTAGAATTCTTCTATTTCATCCTCACTGGCTTTAGTGGTTGGTGCATAAATTTGAATAATAGTGGTATTAACTGGGCTTCCCTGTAGGTGCATGGATATTATCCTATCACAGACAGTGTTTTACCTTATGACTGATCTGGGTATGTTACTTTTGACGATGAATGCAACATCATTCCTCTTCAATTGGTCATTTCCAGCATAGTAAACTGTGTGGTTGTCAGATTCAAAATGGCCAATACCGGTCCATTTCAGCTCACAAATGCCAAAGATATGGATGTTTATGCGCTCCATTTCATTTTTGACAACTTCCAATTTTCCCAGATTCATACTTCATACATTCCATGTTCCAATTTTCAATGGATTGTTTACATGTTGCTCTTCATTTTGAGTTGTGCCCCATCAACAAATGAAGGTCCTGTGGGCTTTACTCCATTCATGTCATCACAGTCAACTCTACTTTGAGGAGGCAGCTCTTCCCCAGTTGCATTTTGAGTGCATTCCAACCCAAGGGGCTCATTTTCCAGCACTATATCTGACAGCGTTTCTCTGCTGTTTATACGGTTTTCAGTGACTAAATATTTGGAAGTAGTTTTTCACTCTTTTTTCCTAGTCTATCTTCTTCTGGAAGCTCATCTGAAACCTGTCCACCATGGGTGGCCCTGCTGGTATCTAAAATACCGGTGACATCGCTTTCAGAATCACAGCAACTCACAAGCCACCATAGTATGACAAACTGACAGACAAGTGATGGTACATTTGGATACACACATTGAAAACTAGAGCTGTGTCTTTAGACCCAGAAGAATGTTGCATATGAATGTTGCTGTTGTTGCTAAGTGCCATTGAGTTGGATCTGACTCATAGTGACCCCCTGTACAGGGTCTCCGAGGAGTAGCTGGTGAGTTGGAACTGCCAGCCTTACAGCCCAAACCAACTTTGCAGTTTCCCGCATTAACTGGCAGTGCCACACCATATGAACACAACAGAAAAATCCACTGGTTGTG
Source organism: Chrysochloris asiatica (assembly GCF_000296735.1). Lineage (NCBI taxonomy): Eukaryota > Metazoa > Chordata > Mammalia > Afrosoricida > Chrysochloridae > Chrysochloris > Chrysochloris asiatica. Next base: position 2,052,357 of record NW_006408769.1, on the reverse strand, counting down.
TTGTAAGAATATGACCTGGACCTTGCCAACCTTGAGAGTCTAGGACTTCATAAAGAACAAGTACTGGTGTGTTTGAGTGTGAGTCTCATTGTATAGGTGGGCTTGTCTCCTAAACACATTGCTCTGAAAATGGCTTTCAAAGGGTTCAAAGTCAGTAGCCCAGAGCCTGGGAGCAATAGATCCAGAAATGATGGCATTGGCCTTGAATGGCCCATATCCCTTTGATGCCCTGAGGAAAATGAATCTTTTTGAAAAACAGGGTTGTACTTCTCACTGCCTGAAGTATCCTGCTTAACTGGCCAAGCCTATCAGTTATGTCTCAAAATCTAAATGGGGAATAGATGAGACTTTCTTAAGTCCTAGACACCCAGCCTATATCCCTAGCTGAAAGCCACGTGCTCCAGAAAGGCCATGTAGAAGTGGACAGGGCCTGGTGTGTGATCAGCTGAGCCCTTATACAAAGCAGAAAGTAACCAGTTCCTCAATTAGACTCATACCATACGTGCCTGAGTATTAGGTACACTTTTTTAATTCTTTTTTTTATTGTGCTAAATATATGTACCAGAGTTTTCCATTGTAACTATTTTAAGTGTACAATTCAGTGACATAAGTTATATGCACAGTGTTGTGCAGCCATTAACCTCTCTTTATTTCCATTTTTTTTTTTTATCACCCCATATAGAAACTGTGCACCAAGTCATCAATAATGCCCCAGTTCCCTATTCCTCCTGGTCACCTCGAATCTACTTTCTGTCTCCGAATTAAGCAAGTTTTTATGTCCCCTTAAAATTATTTCTTGACTAAGATAAAGCTGGATTATATTTAAATCTGTACAAAGTCCCTCATGTTGTAAAAGGCTCTCTCAAATATGTTAAACAAACTATTCTGAACAAACAGTGCTATTTCAGGAAAACAAATTAGTCTGAAATAACCTCAACCAGCTGGTTTAGGATGTTAAATGAGGTCACCTGACAGAATCAGTAAAGAAGGGGGATGAAGACATTTAAACAAATTTAGTCATTCTTCCTGGGGGTATGACTTGGAAAGCGCAAATTGTATATACTTTTGTACACAAGCCTTTAAATGACTGGTTCAAAAAGCAACAGAGGGGCTTCAAAAAGTTTGTGGGTAAATAGAATGAAAAGATAATGGAACTGTTTTAGTCTTGGGACACCATGGTCAACTGACATAATATAGTGCACAAAAACCATGTTCTCCATCCTACTGTGGTGAGTAGTGACTGGGATCTTAAAAGCTCATGAGCAGCCATCTAAGGTGCAGCTATTGGTCTTGTCATGTACAGAAGAAAGAAGAGTGATGAAAATTTGAAGATGCTTGGAATCATCTGGACCAATTGACCATGTGAACAAGTGAACATTCGTAACCAAGATTGTGAAGTCAGAAGACCTAAATGGTGCCCAACTGCCACTATCAACTACTGTTCTGAAAGGGATCACATGAGAAGGTCCCAGATACAGTGGGAGAATTTGTGGAACAAAACTCAAAATTATATATACATAGACCAGACTTACTAGTCAGAAATAGACTGGAAAACCCCAACACTGTGACCCTTGACCACTCTTCAGGTCTGGAACAGAACATACCATTGTGGCCCAATTTCCAGCCAATCAGTAGATAGGTCTATTGGGGGACAACAACACTAGTGAGGTCTGCTCACCATGTCAATCACTCAAGGTCAAAAGGACAACATTTATCTAAGGGCAAAATTGAGAAGAGATGGGAGATGGGGTGGAAGGGAAATAAGACCCCAGGAGGGAGGAAGTGGGATAACTGTTGTTGCACGAAGGAGATTGCAATCATTAAGATGAAAAACAGTGTCTGATTTGTTGAATGTAAAACTGATGATTTTCTCTCTAAACCTTCACTCAATTCTCAATTCACAATAAAAAGTTTTTAAAAAAAAAAGGTAATTGGATTTTTTTCACAAACTTTTTAAAGCTCCTAGTATAATAAGCTGTTACTTCTGGGAAATACAAAGACTATTTTGTATGTTGGGATAAAATTTCCTATGATAGCATCATTCACAAATTGAAAAATGACAATAACTAAACACAAAGACATTTTAAGGTGGTAAAAGGGTCAATCCATCAAGAAAACATAACAATTATAAACATATATGCACCTGTTGTTGTTATGTGCCATGGAGTTGGTTCTGACTCATAGTGACCCTGTACAGGGCTTCCGAGGCTGTAAATCTTTACAGGAGCAGAAAGCCTCATCTTTCTCCCACCGAACAGCTGGTAGTTTTGAACTGCTGACCGTGAGGTTTGCAGCCCGCTTCGTAACCACTACGCTACCAGAGTTCCTTATATGTACCTAGTCACAATAAATAAAGAATAAACCTATTGCCATGGAGTTGATTCTGGCCCATAGGTTTTCCAAGGCTGTAAATCTCTATGGAAGCAGACTGCCACATCTTCCTCCTGAAGAACAGCTTGGGGATTCAAACCACTGACCTTTTAGCTAGGAGCCAAATGCTTAAACACTGTGCCATCAGGGCTCCTTCACCTAACACAGAGCCCCCAAATTTATGAAGCAAGAATTGACATAATTAAAGGAAAAATAGACAATTAAGTACTGTACTTTCTATAGTGGATAGAGCCACTAGATACAAGATCAATAAGAAAAGAGAAGACTTGAGCAACTCTATAAACTAGTGTCCCTAACAGACCTCTACAAGACACTCCCTCCAACAATAACTGACTTCACATTCTTCTCAGGTGCACAAGGAACAATCTCCAGAATAGACTATATGTTAAGTCAGAAAACAAGTTCCGATATATTTTAAAAGATTGGAATCACACAAAGTAGGTTCTCCAATCATGATGAAATAAAATTAAAATCAATAACTGAACTAAATTTGAGAAATAGATAAATATGTGTATATTAAACAACATAGCCCTAACTAAACCATGGGACAACAAATAAAGCATAAGGTAAACGATAAAATACTTGGAAAACAAATACACCAAAATTTAGGAGATGCAGGTAAGCAGTACTTAGAGGAAATTTTATAGCTGTGAATGCCTGTTGTAAAAACAAAGCAAACAAGAGCTCAAATCACTAACCTAACCTTCCACCTTGAAAAACGAGAAAAAGAAGAGCAAACTGAACCACTGTAAAAGGAGGAAAGAAAGTAATAAAGATTAGAGTGGAATAAATGACAGAGGGAACAGATAAACAATTGAGAAAATCAATGAAGTCAAAGGTTAGTTCTTTGAAAAGATCAACAAAAATTGGCAAACCTTTAGCTAGACTGATCCAAAAGAATAGAGAAAAGACTTAAATTACTAAGACCAAGAATGGAAAAGGGAACATTATTACTGGCCTTACAGAAAAGCAGTGCAGTCAGGCTATTTGTAGCTATTGATGAGCTGACTGAAATTTGTATGGAAAAGCAAAGGAACTTAAAAAGCCAAAAGGACTTTTAGAACAAATAGCAAAGCTAAAGGATTTATATTCCTAATCTTCCAAGACACAGCACAATTTTAAATTTCCTTTTTATTCCTTCCAATCAGATTTCAACATAGCTCCTCTTTTGCAAACCTGCAACAGAACACTCCCTGCACTATATTGTGAGATCTAGCCTGAGGTGCAGATGGTATCTTTCCTTCTTGGTCCCTAAGTGTAGGAAAAGTATCCCAACAACAAAATGGCTAACAGGTGTCATTTTAAATGGATGACTGGCTCTTTTTACCTATTTACAAATGGATGAGGTAATGTGGTTTCTGAGATCATTACCCTAAAAGGAATACTGACCAGAGACATCTTAGTTATGTCATCAACATACCTGATGGCTTTAATCTAGCCACTTCTCTCTGGTCCTCAATCTCATCTAGAAAATAGGCGAGTTTTATTAGATGACTTCTAGATGTCTCATCCAGGTATGGGTTCTGTTGTCTTAGAAAGAAGCAGGTTCTTCTGCTATGCCAGGAACATCTAGCACTGGATGGAACTGACTTTTCAAAAAGCAAATTTAGTAGACCTATTCATTATGTTCAGTGGTTCGAAACTACAAGCTGCTCTGCGGGAGAAAAATGAGGCTTTCTACTCCCGTAAAGATTTACACCCTCGGAAACCCTGTACAGGGTCGCTATGGGTCGGAACCGACTCAATGGCACTTAACAACAACAACAACAACAACAACAACATTCATTATGTTATAAGGTGTGGCGCTGTGAGTTACTGCACCACACTGCAAAGCTGTTTGAACTGTAAGGCCGGCGGTTCAAGCTCACCAGCTGCTCCTCAGAAACCCTGTACAGGGTCGCTATGGGTCAGAATCGACTCGACGGCACTTAACAACAACAACAATTCATTATAAAGAGTCCTGGTGTGGCATTACAGGTTAATGTGCTAGACTGCATGATCAGTTTGGACCACAAGGTCGGCAGTTAAAGTTCATTAGCTGCTCCTTGGAAACACTATACAGGATCGCTATGAGTTGGAACCAACTCCACCGCACTTCACAACAACAACAATTCATTATAGACCATACCAGCCGAATACTTACATACATCACTCGATCTCTCTTCAAACCTCTTGCACTTTTTAAACTCAGCTCCTTTGGTATAAAATTTACATGACATTCAATCACCATTCACAACACATTTTGGCCTGGAGAATTTCTTAGTCACAACTAGGTCACTCTATAAACTGATCCTAAAGTTCCATTTACTGTTGCTGACAGGAAGGGACAATGTGGACAGAATTTAGAGGTTCCTCTGGCTTGACAGACAGCGATGTGGATGAAAGAAAGTTTCCCCTGGTATTTAAAATGTGTGTCCTCCTGAAATCCTAGCTTCTAAACCACATGACATGTTTTGGTCTAATTTAAGAATTTCAACTCCTGAATTTTTGACCACGTCTCCCACTCAATCTCACATTCTGACTCCAGCCACTGGGGTTCTGACAATAACTTAAGTTTCAACATCTTCACCTGGGTCAACTTGGCCCAGTATTCAGCATTTGGATTCTGAATCTTGAAAGGCATTGCTACAATATTAGTCAGTTTTGAACTAGAACATTTTCCAAGAGCCAGTGTAAGAAAATGAAAATCCTCAAAACTGGAACCATAAATAGCATCAGGATAAATGGAGAAAAGACTGGAGTTAAGGAGAAATAGATAATTCAACAATAATAATTTGAAACTTCAATGTTATACATTCTATTATGGCTAGAGTAACTAAATATAAGATCATTTTGCTTGGACCCACAATCAATGCTCATGGAAGCAACAGTCAAGAAACCAAATAACATAGTACATTAGGCAAATATGTTGTAAAAGACTTCTTTAACGTGTTAAAGAGCAGAGATATCACTTTAAGGACTAAGGTACACCTGACCAAAGCCATGGTATTTTCAGTCACCTCATCTGTGTGTAAAGGCTGTAAGGGAGGCTGTAGGAGAAGCTATGCTTTTGAATTAGGTGTTGGTGAAGAATATTGAAAGTACCATGGACTGTCAAATCTGTCTTGTATGTACAGCCAGAGTGCTCCGTAGAAATGATGATGGCAAGATTTTGCCTCTTTACTTTGGACTTGTGGTCAGTTGGAACAAGTCCTGTGAGAAGGACATCATGCTTGGTAAAGGGTCAGCAAAAAAGAAAAAAACACCCAACGAGATGGACCGATACAGTGGCAGGGACAAAGGGCTCAAACATACCAACACTTGTGAGGATGATACAGGACAGGGAAATGTTTCATTCTGTTGTGCATAGGGTCGCCATGAGTCAGAACAGACTTGATGGCATATAACAACAATAACAATTAAGGGCCAAGGAGGCCTTGTTGTTGTTGTTATGTGCCGTGGAGTCGGTTCTGACTCATAGCAACCCTATACAGAGTTTCCAGGGCTGTAAATCTTTACGGAAGCAGAGAGCCTCATCTTTCTCCCACGGAACAACTGGTAGTTTCGAACTGCTGACCTTGAGGTTCACAGCCTGATTTGTAACAACTATGCTACCAGAGCCCTAATAACACTGTAAAATGAGCATGGGACTACTGGCTACAAGGTAGGTGTAGTTCAAACCCACCAGTCACTCTGAAGGAGAAAGATAAGATCATCTGCTCCAGTAAAGATATAGTCTTAGAAACTGGCTCACTATGAATCAGAGTTGGCTCAGTGGCACTGACTTTTAACTTTTATTTGGTTTTGGTTTTGGTTTTGGTAATCAAAGACCATGGAAGCTCTTCATTTTGCCATCCCTGTGAAAGTATAGCTCTTATTAGGAAAGAAAAAGTTAGACTTTGAAGCAAGGTACTTGATTAGTTTTCCATTGATTCCCTAGGACTCACAGTTCTTATCTTAGAAATTTTATAACTAAAGACATCTATAGCTAGAATATGCATTTTAAAACAAAAAAAAACTACCACTTTATAGTCAAACTGAAAAGTTTTTCTTTCAGTTATTACTAGATATTCTTATGTATCACTTTTAAAGACTGAAAATTTTATGCGATGTGGTCTTGGTTTACCATTCTCTACTTTGATTTGTACAAAGAAAGGCAAAACTGGATACAAGGTTATAAAAGAGAAAATGATTTCTTTCCCTGACTTTTAAGATAGCTCACCAAGAGGCTATTACAAATCAATGGAAATGGAGTCCATGAATAGTACAGACCCAGGAAAGAATGTCTCTGTATGTATTTGGTTTGTGACCTTGAAACATATTTTCAGAATTTTAACTACAGCATACATTCCGTGCCAGGGACCTGAGAACTGAACTGGTGAGAATGAGGTGAGCTCCCCAATGCGTTCACACCCCAGCGCTCTCCCTGGCCAACTGCGTGCCTGTGTACAAATTAAACACGGGGAATTTCAGTGTCTGGCTTCCTGGGAAATAAAAGGTCAGAGGGTTTATTAGCACCATCAAGTCTTGATTGCTCAGAATCATGAAAAGGAGCGCTGGCCTGGAAACTCCCAGCCATACTGCCATTACCTTCCCTGCACCTTAGGGACCTGCTCCGAACCTGTTTATGCCATTTACCCCCTCTTGTGCCAGTCTCCTCCTCTAGGAGGAAGTAGTTTGAACTGAGTCAAGAAACCTATCTCTGAGCAAAATCTGGATGCATCTTCATGTATAACAAGAGCTGGTCAAATGATAAAATGAAAAACAAAGAGCAAGTCCAGTCAGGTCTCAGCAGAGGTGGCGGAGTGGGGGTGGCTGGTGTGAGAAAGGGAGTGGAGTTGGGGCTATAGACCCAGGATTTCAATCCTTTAGCATTTTAGTTTCTGAAACAGGGCACCCCATGTGAGTAAGGACACAAACTAAGGGCATCACTCATACTGATGCCATTGCTACTTACAGGAGCTTCAGCCAATCCCTGCTACCAGAACTCAAGCACCAAGACCACACCGTCTTGTGATAGAAAGTGTAATCCTGGAAGGGCAGCAGATTTTGTCCAAAAACTACCACATAATATTAATTACAACAACTACTACTACCTTTGGAGTCCTGATGTGGTGCTGTAGGATAAGCACTGGACCGCAAGGTCAGCAGCTAAAGAGTACCAGCCACTCCTCAGAAATCCTATACAGGGTCACTATCAGTCAGCAGGGGTCCTGGTGTGGCGCTGTGGATTAATGCGCTAGACTGCAAAGTCAATTTGAAACGCATGGTCAGCAGTTCAAGCTCACCAGCTGATAGTCAGAAACCTTATACAGGGTCGCTATAGGTCAGAACCGACTTGACAGCACTTAATAACAACAATAGCATCAGTCAGCAATGACTCAATGTCACATAACTTAAGTAATAACTATTGATGTGAATCGATTCTTACTGGTGGTAACCTGTAGGTTTTTTTGATATAATATAATCAAATTACCAGGACTTCCTTCCATAGCACTGAGTAGGTTCAAACCACCATCCTTTCAGTTACAATGGTGCACCTAACTGTTGTACCACCAGCACTGATAGATGATGATAGATAGATAGATTTGCTGTTGTCGTTAGGTGCCATTGAACAGGCTATGACTCATAGCGACCCTGTATAGGGTTGTGGCTGGTGAATTTGAACCTCCAACCTTGTGGTTCAAACTGACCTTGAGGTCAAGTGCTTATCCTACAGTGCCACGCCAGGATTCCAGACAGATGCATATATAAGTAAAGAATGATGAGAAGAAAGGGATGAAGGTAGGAAGAGAACAAGAGAGGGAGAGAAGAAGAGAGGTAGGGAAATATGAGTAAAAGCTTGAAAATTATGATTTCCTGGCTATGTCTTTGAAATTCTGTACTTTTCCCTTGGTAAATTCTGGAAGAACAACATAAGGTCTTTGTTGTTGTTAGGTGCCATCGAGTCGGTACCGACTCATAGCAACTTTATGCACAGCAGAATGAAACACTGCCTGATCCTGGGAGTACCTCACTACTGTTGCCATGGTTGAGTCCATCAATGCTGCCACTGGCCAATCCATCTCATTGGGGGGTCTTCCTGTTTTTCTCTGACCCTCCACCTTACCAAACAAGTAGACACCTGTTGTTTGTAATCTGAAATTCCATGTCCCTTAGGGCACAGTTTCCCAAGTCTTCCTGTGTGTTATCACCTAGATAATCTTTCAAAAATCTTCATTCCAGGACTCATCCCAAAGCTCTCTAGAGGAAGGGGGAGACCAAGGTATCTACTTGCCCACCCTGCCTGCCTTTCTTCCTTCTTTCTTTCCTCCTTCCTCCCTTCCTTTTTATTTTAAGTTCTCTGAGTGATTTTGTCAATGTGCAAAAGAAAGCCAAGCCATAGGGACTGCTGTCTTAAGGAAATGTAGACAAGATTGGATTCCCATCCTACTCCAAGGGCTTTTAGGAAATCTTGGAAAAGGACTGGGCTGTGATCCCAGCCCAGCTACCTCCTCACAAGGAGATCTTGGCCCAGCAACTCACGCTGAGTTTTCTCAACTATCAGAAGGTGATACTCGATTCTATGCTCTAGTTCAATGGATAAATGGGAGCAATGCAGGCAAAGCACTTGTCACAGGTCTGATAAATCATGAGGGTTTCATAAAAGCTAGTAAGGTTGTCCTGGTATAGCACTGTACAAGAAACACTGGACTGCAAGGTCACCTTGAACCAAAAAAGATCAGCACTTCAAACCCACCAGCTGCTCCTTGGAAACACTCAGAACTGACTCGACAGCACTTAACAACAACAACAGTGTATATTGATGTTATTCTTATTAAACCAAGTTAGAGAGGTCAGACTCTACTCAAGTGCTAAGAAAACAACAAAAGAATGAAAGCATAGAAACTAAGATTCCCATCTACTGCTATCCTGTCAAATCCGACTTACGGAAACCCTGTATAGGGTTTCCAAAGCTGTAAATCTTCTCTTTCTCCCATGGAGCAGCTGGTAGGTTTGAACTGCTGACCTGAATGAAAATGTAATAGTAATCAAAGTAATAACACTGGGGACTCTATATAAGGCTCTGTGTTTAGAATTTTTAGAAAATAAGATCTTCTTTCCATTTTCATCAATATCTGTTGCCACATCTTTCTCCCAGGGTGAAACTGGTGTGTTCAAACTATTGACCTTTCAGTTATCAGCTGACCACCTTAACCACTGTGCCACCATGGCTCCTAGGCATCATCATAACTCAGGGTCAGATGGTGTGGCCCTTAGTGAAGGTGGAGTTAGTTTATCCCGGCTTCCTTGTTTTGGTTATCTTTAGCCTCACCCAGACTTCTGGCGTGACCCTGTGGATCACAAAGTCGTCAGTTCAGGCTCACCAGCTGCTCCTCGGAAACCCTATACAGGGTCACTATGAGTCAAAACCGACTCAATAGCACTTAACAACTTAACAACAACAGCCTCACCCCAGACACTGCTCCTTCATAACCATCCATAACCCCTCCCCTTACTCTATACCAGAAAATAATTGATAAACTCAGTTCTTGGGTGTTGTAAAAGGCATAGGAACCTGAAAATATCATCCTCAGTATTGCCACCTGGAGACTTGCACATTTTCTGATACCCAGTGATACAAACCATTAACACACTCAGCTGTTAACAGTGAGGCTGGAGCTCAAGTTCATCCAGAGGTGCCCCAGAAAACTCAGCCATTGAAAACCCTATGGGGCACTATTCTACTCTGACATGTCTAGAATCACCATCTCTCAAGATGAATTCAGCAGCAACTGGTTTTAGAAGCCATAAGAGAAAATAATGATCTCTAATCTAATGCTCATGGGTCAGACTGGAGCCCTGACTATGGGCCCACATATTTACCTGCCACTGGAAGTCAGCTTCTCTCTGCCCAGGCAGTGCAGACTTCCCAGTGGAGAAGGCCCTCTCAGTCCCATCTGCTCATGGCGACTCACTATAGTTTAGTGACACAGGCAGAGAAACTGAAGCCAGTGATTGAGCCCTGAAGAATCACTAAGTCTGGAATGCCCAAAGCACAGGGCACATATAAGGCTATTCTGAGCTGCTCTACTGACTTTCAGTCCTCACCCCAATCTTCTGATTAGCTGCAGAGGAAAGATCAAGTCTCCACTGGCTCATGCTAGGTCTAATACTTAACCTATCTCTCTCTCTCTCTCTCTTTTTTTTTTTCTTTCTTTCTTTCTTTCTTTTATTGTACAGTGTTTCTGCTGAAATTTATTGTTTCTTTTTTTTTTTTAAATAAAAACACCCTGTAATAAAGTATAACAACAAAAACCTTTTTATAAGCCGAGTTTACATTTATCAGTATACCTACAAGGCTAAAATTATATGTTCATTTACTTTTTTTTTTCTTTCTTTTTTAATAAAGTTTTATATTGTGAATTGAGTGGTAGTTTACATGGAGATTGAACTTATGACCCAGAAGCTTTGGGAAGCAACAGCATCTATCTGGAATTTAATAACATTCTCTTTGCTTCATTTTTATTGTATTTCTTTTTTTCTGTTGCCGTCTATTTATGCCAAGAGATTTCCCATCTATATGAGTGAAATAAAAATTCCTTTTCAAAACCATTGATTGAGGAAATTTAGTGAGTCATTTTAAAGAACTATTAAGTCAATATGGAGCATGGTGGCACCCTATGATAAGCACTATGTCAACCACCCATGGAACAAAGATGCCGTTTTTTGCTCCTGTGGTGATTGGAAGCTTTGGAAACTCTATACAGGCTCACTGTGAGCTAGAACCAACTCAGTGGCACTTAAGTAAATATAGCACAGATAGTTCACAGGCATGCTAAAAATTAGGGAAATGGTACACACACATGATCTAAATCGACTTTAAATGCAAAATAGGAAAAAAATTGAAACAATATAGTCAGCACTGGGCATCTCTTCTGTGTATTGCCTCCCTGAAAACCTTGATTGGGTAGATGGCACGGCTTTTGTATGGGAAAGTGAAAACCCCAGAACAAACCCACTGCTATCAAATCAACTCTGACCTTCGGATTAGCAGTCCAATGCTTAGCCCACAGCACCACCAGGCCTTCTTGTATTAGAAAGTGGTGGTGGTGGTTATGTGCCGTGGAGTTGGTTCCAACTCATAGTGACCCTGTACAGGGTTTCTGAGGCTGTAAGTCTTTACAGGAGCAGAAAGTCTCATCCTTCTCCCGCAAAACAGCTGGTAGTTTCAAACTGCTGACCTTGAGGTTAGTGACCCGATTTGTAAACACTACACTATCAGAGCTCCTTTGTATTAAGAAGTAGAGTTTGTTAATTCAGGGAAACTCGTGGGAGCCAGAATTCAATGGGACTGCCTTGCTTTTCCAGATCCCACAAGTTTTCCACCTTCAACAGGCATTCTTAGCCCTTCTCTATCTGTGGTACTGTGAGATAAAGCACTGGACCGCACAAGGTCGGCGGCTCAGACTTACCAGCTGCTCCTTGGAAACCCTAGCCAGGGTTGCTGTGAGTTGGAACTGACATGACAGCACATAACAACAACAACAACACTATAACTGATTAGTATAAAATATTTGCATTTTCCTTCTCTGACAGGCTTCTGCCTTACAAAGGTTCTGACTTTAAAGGATTGACTTTATATACAGCAGAGTTGCATCATACAATAATTTAGTTTGTTCAAATCCAGCAATCCAGCTTGGCAGAGACAGAGAGAGAGAAGGGGGAAAGAGCAGAGACATTTCAGTAGGCCAGGATGCCTAGTGGTGTGAAGCAAGATCTGGAGTGCAGCCTGCCCCATCAGCAGCAGTTTCCTCAGACTTCTTGCTCCACTGAGTGCCACCCCTGTGTGGCCGGCTTGAAGTGTCTTCCTCTAGTCTCAGCCCTCAGAGCAGTGCTGTCTTCCAGCGCTGGCAGAGGTTCCTGAGAACAAGGTGGAAATAACTGAAATATTTGTGTTAGAAACCATTTGTGATTTTTGTATGCTTCACACCCAGAATCAATGTCAGTTATTAATTATGCATTTATTGAGTGGGGCATCCATTTATGCTTACCAACCTCCTCATATCCTGTCTCTATTTACCTCTGCAAGCTGAAAACTACTGGCATCAGGACCTGACACCAAGCCTGCGGTTCTTTTTCTGGTCATGAGAGTGAGCCCAGCCACCTGCAGTGCATTGTGGGAATTCTGGTGCCTTACCTCTCCTGGAAATAGCCCTAGACTAATAGCAGACGAGTTGATGGGTAAATGTCAGCATCCTCATCCCCATGTGGTGTAACTGAGATAAGTTCCCAGTAGGACTGAGTCCCACTAACCCACCTGTCCCACTTTCTCTTCCCCTACCCAGAGTTCCCTAACAAACCGCTTGTACTTATCGTGCCCAAACCATTTTCCAAATTTGTTATACTCACCACATGGCAATGCTCCAATAAAGAAAAACTGAGTGTTTGGGGGGCGTCTCTGGATAGTGCAAACAGATAACGTGCTTGACTGCTAACTGAAAGGTTTGTGTAACACCCTCAGAAGAACGACCTGGAAATGTGCTTCTGAAAAATCGGCCATTGAAAACCGAATGGAGCACAGTTCTACTCAGACCCACATGGGGTCACCATGAGTCAGATTCCAGTCAGTGACAACTGGAATGCTGGCATGTAGTGCTTTTTGCAGGTCAACATCCAGCATTGTCTACAAAAGCATTTCTTCACCTAGAAGGTATAGGCATGATGATTAGAGCCTGTGGGCCCTTCAGGGGTGTGTAAAATGTTTGAGCCCTCAAACAAAATGCATTGACTCCAAAATAGAAAAAGAAATCTGTAAAATCAAATGTAATATATGTCTGATTAAATGTGTACAAAATGCACTATGCGGATAAGAAGTGCAGCCATAGCTCAAATCAAGCCACATGCACTGATATGTTGACTCTTAGTAACATGGAGTCCTGGCGTGACTGTGTAGGATAGGCACTGCATGCTAACCAACTGCTCAAACCCACCAACTGCTCCTCAGAAACCCTGACTTGACAGCACTCAACAACAACATAACTAATTTAGGGTGTTGTTGTTGTGAAGTGCTGTTGAGTCAATTCCAACCCATAGCTACCCTATATAGGGTTTCCAATGAGCAGCTGGTGAGCTTGAACCACCAACCTTGCAGTTCAAATGACTTTGCAGTCTGACACAGTAGCCCACAGCGCCACACCAGGACTCCAATATTGGGTGTAACTATTTTCAAATGATGGATAAGAGGTACAGTATAAAAACGAAACCCGGGTGGTGCACTGGTAAAGTACTTGACTGATAATCCCAAGGTCTGCGGGGGTGAGAATCCATCCAGAGGCCCCATGGAAGAAAGCCCTAGTAATGAGCTTCCATATGGAAGCCGCATGGGACCGCTGTCCGCTGTGCTGTGGTGTCGCTGTGAGAAGAAAATGGACTTGGTGGCACCCAACAAGAACAGAGAATGACAATGGGGCTCAGGGGCTGCAGATGTTGGAAACAGTTGTGGTGCTGGCAATCCGAGCCTGTCTCTGACTCTTCAAGCAGGGAGAAGAGCTCGCTTCCCTGCCTCCTCCACAGTTAAGAGATCACCACTTACAGACAGAAATCTTTTCTGGAGAGAAGATGTCTCCATGTTTGCAATCCAATATTTGCCCTGGCTTTGTTCTGCCTTTGTAGAAATCTCCACTCCACAGCAGTCTGATGAAGTCACATCTTCCAGGTCAGATTCTGACACCTCCGGCCCCTCCCCCACATGAGCAGTCCATCCACATGCAACTCAGAAGCCAGCGGAGGCTCAAGGTGATCAATGACAGCCCCAATCAAAGCCACCCAGATAGGCAGTGTACTCACGGCCCCTTGATATAAAAGGTGTTTTATTTCTCATCCCTTTATTTTTGTCACTGAAAGAATGCTTCCCATGTGTGGATTAATTAAAGTGTAAACATTAAATATTGATTGATGCATTATCAGCATGGAGCAGTGGCCTCCCGTCTGATTGATTCCCATGGTGATTTATTGTCATATTTGGGGAGTCATTTCACTTGATAACCAAGAGGGATGGCCTGCCTCCCCCGCCGGGCCTACTCCACTTCCCTCTTTTCCTCCCAGGACCTCCTCTTTTTCTTCTAAATGACATCTGAGTTCCAATAACTAAAACATTGCTGAGAGAAAAGCGTGTGGCCTGGCATTTGTTTTTTGTGTATGTATACCTGTGTGTGTCTCCCAGGCAGTTATCAAATTAATTAAACAATTTAATGCAGAAAATAACAAATCTAATCTCTTCTATAGGATATTTCTGATTAGCAGAGTTTGCCCTACAGAACTCTGTGAAATACAATTACAGGCAAGTAAAACCAGAATATAAAATGAAACAAAGAGAGAAAAGAAAAACACAAACTAAAAACACAGTCCTAGTCTTGTCGTTTTCCTAAGGTGGGCTTTCACTGTAGAATTAGAAAATAGATAGGAAATCAAATAATTAATATTTATAATTAGATCTAACTCTGGTGTGGTACTGTAAGATAAACAATGAACTGGTAACCACAAGGTCGGCATTCAAACCCACCAGCCTGCTCCTTGGAATCTTGTCCAGGTTCGTTACAAATCAGAAATGACACAAACGGCACTTAAACTCTCTGTGAATATAAATTGACAGACTGCACTTTATCAGATTGACCCACATAAGACGGCTGCTTTTATGGGTGAAAAAATGATTAACTATTGACAATTGCATATGGTTTAACCTTACATATTCAAATTCCCTTCTGAAGTTGGGTTTAACCTGGCTTTGCAAATGAGAAAATTGGTACAAAAGGAGTAAAA
>NW_006408769.1:2034330-2037063 GCF_000296735.1 Chrysochloris asiatica | reverse complement strand
GAGAGAGAGAGAGAGCGCTCTGGTAGCATAGTGATTATGAATTGGGCTGCTAACCTCAAGGTCGGCAGTTCAAAACTATCAGCTGTTCCACGGGAGAAAGATGAGGCTTTCTGCTCCCGTAAAGATGTGCAGCCTCAGAAACCCTGTGCAGGGTTATTATGAGACAGAACCAACTCCACAGTACTTAACAACAACATATATATATCTGCTATCAAGTTTGTTTTTGTCATCAACCTGACACTAATCTAACATTGCTTCTCAAAGAAAGCTTACCCTAAAAGGTTGTTGCTTTTGTTTCTTGTTAAGTATCATCGAGTCAGTTCCAACCCATAGTGACCCCATATAGGGTTTTCGAGGAAAAAGGTAGGCACTATCATTTTACCCCCAAACCAAAGACAAATCCAAGAAAGACTTCAGGAGGTTAAGTAAGTCAGTGAAAGCCTCATTGGACACCCAACTAAAGATACCACCATTGCTCCATCCGCAGCAGTGTGTTGAGTTGCAGGCCTTCGCTGTCAAAAGTAAATGCTGAGATACCAGGGACAGATGCACAGTAAAGAGCATACATGGCCCAACAGTCCCATGAAGGGCATGAAGACTGTGGCTCTGGAAGCTTTCCATTTCCTGGTTCTTTCCTAGTGGTAGGAGGGAAGGTACAGGCACTATTGGACCAGTGCCCAGAAAACATCCAAGAGAGTCTGACCACATCCTCTAAATTACTGTTCTGTATAGGAACCCAGAGTCTGGCCCTGCTTAAAGAAATAGACATTTGAGTCAACCCAGAAGGACATCAGAACAAAGACCTGGCAATCTACTTCCAAAAAAGCAGCCATTGAAGACTCTATGAAGCACAGTTTCACTCTGACACACCTGGGGTCACCACGAGATGAAATCAACTCTACAGCAACTCACAGTGACGGTGCTTCTTGCTCTAGCCAGGAAGTGAAGATGGAAGTTTCCATTGGTCTTTATCCACAACTGCCTGCCCAATAATGTCCTTGAGGAGCTGAGAGTTTGGTCCCCTGAATAGTCTGATAATGGGACCAGGAAAGGAGACCACCTTGCTATCGGTTTTCCTCCTCCTTCTGCCCTTGGAATTCCCTCCTGGTGGCTCAGAGTTCTCCTGCCCTCCCCTCAGAAACCTGCATAACCATATTCAGGTCTCCTGGTCCTCATCAATGTTGTTACCACATTGTATAAATTGTATCTCCCCATCAAGTTGCTTCTTGATGTGGTCCAGGATCTGCTTCCTGCAACAATATTCTCCCAGGACCTGTCTGTCTGGGTCCCACGTCTTCCACTGACACTTTTCTGAGGATGAAGGACCCAGATGAACTGAAACAAAACTGGTTATTATAGAATGGCTACATAGTTTGGAAAGTTTATGCTCTGCATAATGACAGCATAGATTTACAAATTATTGGTTAGTGAAAACTATCTATTGGTGACCATTTGTAGAAAATTTCCTGGTATAAATACATTCCCAATGTTAAAACCCACTAGTGGTTACGAATCTGGCTGTTAACCTTAAGGTCAGCAGTTCAAAACTACCAGCTGTTCCATAGAGAAAAATGGGACTTTCTGCTCTCATAAAGATTTACAGCCTCTGAAACCCCATGCAGGGTCACTGTGAGTCAGAACCAACTCAACGGCACACTACCCCCACTACCACACCATCATAGACTCTATGAAAAAAATTAGGAGGAAAAGATTTTTCTTCTTTTGTGTATGTGTGGTGATGGTGGCCTTTGTCTATTTGTTTATTTTCCAGATTATTGAGCTCAATGTTTGCTTCAATTATTTTCAGTCTTTCATATATGTTGATAAACTCGTTTAAGGCTATAAATGTCCTCTTAGTGCTAGGTTAATCACATCCCTTATATTCTGCCACTTAGTTTCCACACAATTATTACTCCCATTTTTCTTTTTTAATTGTGAAAATATACATAGCAAAACATATGCCATCTCAAAACTGCCTAAATGTGCAATTCACAAACATGGATTAGATTCTTCCAGTTATGCCAGCGTTCTCATCCTTGTATTCCTTCCTAATGACTCCCCACCACTAACATACACTCAGTGTTCCAGAGAAAGTCTCCTTATTCCCCCCTCCTCCCACTTGGGAAATCAATTTGCTTTTCAATCTAAGTGAGGACAGGCAATGGTTGTCTTTGACACGTGACTTGTTTAGCTTAGCGTGATCTTTTCAAGATTCACCCATGATGTGGTTTATATCAGAATCTCAGCTCTCTTTCTGGCTGAATAGTTGTTATTGTTCTTAGGTGCCATCAAGTCGGTACTGACCCATAGGGACCTTATGCACAGCAGAATGAAACACTGCCCAAATCTGGGCCAACCACTACTGTTGTCACACTTGAGTTCATTGATGCTGTAACTTAGCCAATTCATCTTGTTGGGGGAATTCCTCTTTTTCTCTGACACTCCACCTTACCAAACATGATGTCTTTCTCCAGTGACTGCTCACTCTTAACAATATGTCCAAAGTATGCGAGATGAAGTTTGGCCATCCTGGCCTCCAAGGAGCACTCTGGCTACACTTCTTCCAAAACGGATTTATTGGTTCTTTTGGCAGCCCATGGCACTTTCAATACTCTCCTCCAACACCAGAATTCAAAACCTTCAATTCTTCTATGGTCTTCCTTATTCACTGTCCAGCTTTCTCATGCATATGAGGTTATTGAAAATACCATGGCTTGGGTTAGGCACACTTGA
>NW_006408769.1:2027652-2031275 GCF_000296735.1 Chrysochloris asiatica | reverse complement strand
AATGTAATGAAACAAGTTATATGAATTGTTGAATGTGAAACTGATGATGTGCCCTGTAAACTTTCACTCAATCCACAATAAAAACCTTAAATTAAACAAACAAAAGAAAGATAAAAATAATAATAATTTGCCCAGATAATCTTTAATAACGAAAGTCGAGGCTTGAATTTTTTCTTTAGTTCCCCCAGCTTGAGAAATGCTGAGCATGTTCTTCCTTTTTTGGTTTTCTGATTCCAGATCTTTGCACATTTTCTTGTAATATTTGGCTTTTTCTTCTTGAGCTGACCTTTGAAATTTTCTGTTCATCTCTTGTACCTCCTCATTTCTTCCAGCTGGAGAGCAAGTTTCAGTGTCTCTTTTGACATCAGTTTTGACCTTTTCCTTCTTTCTTGTCTTCTCAATGACTTTTTGCTTCCTTCCTGCATAATGTTCTTGATGTCATCCCACAAATTTCTGGTCTTCGGTCTTTAGTATTTAGTGTATCAAATCTGCTCTTCAGATGATCTCTAAATTCAGGTGGGATATATTCAAGGTCATATTTTGGCTCTTGTGGACTTCTTTTCATTTTCATCAGCTTCAGTTTTAATTTGCATATGAGTAATTGCACAGTCTGCCTCTGGCCTTGTTTTCACTGATGATATGGAATTTTTCCATCATCTTTTTCCACAGATGTAGTCAATTTGATTTCTATGTATTCCATCCGGTGAGGTCCATGTATATAGTCATCTCTTATGCTATCTAAAGAAGGTATTTGAAATGAAAAAAATCATTGATTTTGCAGAATTTTATCATACATTCTCCAGCATCATTTCTATCTCCAAGGCCATATTTTCCAACTACTGATCCTTCCTCTTTGTTCCCAACCTTTGAGTTCCAATCACCATGAATGATCAATACATCCTGAATAGTACTCCATTGTATATGTATATATTTTTGTGTTTTAAAATTCATTCATCTGTTGATAGGCATTTTGGATATTTTTACCATATTTCAGGTTTTATTTCTTCCGTAACCTGAGGAATTTTTTAGTGAAAAATATTCTAATATTTCTAAGAAAAACCGTTTGCAGTATATTTTCTAAAAATAGCATCTGCAATAAATTTGTTGTTATTAAGTGCCGTCAAGTCAGTTCTGACTCATATCAACCCTGTATAGGGTTTCTGAGGAGTGGCTGGTGGGTTTGAACTGCCAACTTTAGTCCAGTGTTTATCCTATAATGCCACACCAGGACTCCAATAAATTAAGAGCTAGTAATTAAAGTAATTAAACTTACTTATGTGTATGGCACTGTGGGTTCATGCACTGGACTATAAGGTGTGTTGCTCCTCAGAAACCCTAAACAGGGTCTCTATGAGTTAGAATCTCATCGACAGCGCTTAACAACAAACTTCCTTAAGTTATATTTTTCAAATCAATTTGATTAACTGTTAAAATTTAAAGATCCAGTGAGTCCTGATGTGGTACTGTAGGATAAACACTGGACTACTAACAACAAGATCAGCGGTTCAAAACCACCAGCTGCTCCTTGCAAACTCAGTGTCAGAACCAACTGGACAGCACGTAACAACAGCAGGGCATGATAGAGCAGAAATCATCGACTCTTTGATTGGATGACGTATACAGGGAGTTTGTCCAAAAGCACAGAACAGAGAAAGGATGTACTTTAAAAGTCTCTTGGATCCTAGTGGAGCATTTGTTCCTGTCACACTTGTCTCTGGCTCTTAATAGGTTTGGTTCGTTTGTTCAACAATATTTATTGAATCTCTATTATGTTTCCTAGCAGCAGCTGGTGAGCTTGAGCCACCAACCTTACATTTCAAATGGCCCTTGTTATCCAGTGTTTTAACCCACAGCACCACACCACATACAGGGTCACTATGAGTTGGAACCAACTCGACAGCAATTAATAACAACAACATTATGTGTTAGGTGCTATTCTAGGCACTCAGGATACAACAATGAATAATAAACAGAAATCCTTGTGCTCATGGACATTTGCTTCAAGTTTACTTTCAGGTAAGTGAGGCTGAAAGTGTGAAAATGGGATTTGGAAGTAGAAGACACTGGGACCCAAAGAAAATGCTACTACAAGAAGCCGGGGAAGCAAGAACTCCTCCTCCCAAGAACTAACGTAACCATGTCACCTGAAGTCCCTGCCTGAGTCAGCTTGACTTTCTCCTCAAAGGCACTCAACCCAGTGATGGAGCTGTCATGTGCTGTATCTGCCTAAAGGGAGCCTCAAGTTCTTTCCCAAGATTTTGTCTACCTACCATATGCCTGTTGGACACTATGAATATATACAGTGTACACCATGTACAATTCTAACCACTTCTACCCAGGATTCTATTCTTTTCATTTGATTCTAATATTCTTGTCCATTTATATATGAAAAAGCAAGTTTCCAGCAAATCAACTCACCTAGAGCCAGAATTTGATGAGGTGAGACTTTTTGATTCCAAAATTGCTGTTCTCATTTCAGGATTTTAGGTCATTGTACCTCACAAGGAGGAGCCTTTGAAGTAGAGCTGGTGGAATATTGAAAAGGACGTCATGATTGGTCAAGAAGAGAGTAGCAAAAATGAAGGAAACCCCGTATAAGATGGACTGACACAAGAGTCACAACAATACATTCAAACATACCAGCGATCATGAAGTTGGCAGACGACAAGGGTACCATGAGCTGAAGCTAACTGACAACAGCAACAACATTGCCCTCTGCTCTCTCGTATGAAATCTTGGTTCCTTCAACTATGTTGCCTTGGTCACTTTCATCATCATCCTCATTATCTTATCAACGTTGTAATCCTCCTCATTGCTACCATCTTATGAGGGTAATTTGCAAAAATGGCCAGGAAGTGTCCCAAGGTGCTTAATGCTACTCAGCATCCTGACTCACAAACTACTCTCAAAGTGC
This sequence comes from Chrysochloris asiatica, assembly GCF_000296735.1. Classification (NCBI taxonomy): domain Eukaryota; kingdom Metazoa; phylum Chordata; class Mammalia; order Afrosoricida; family Chrysochloridae; genus Chrysochloris; species Chrysochloris asiatica. The sequence goes on along the minus strand of NW_006408769.1, from coordinate 2,028,361 downwards.
ACCCCCTTGTTGTTGTTGTTAAGTGACATCGAGTCAGTTCCAACTCATAGGTTTCTGAGGCGCAGTTTGTGAGTTTGAATCACCAACCTTGTGGTTCAAACCAACCTTTCAGTCAAGTGCTTATCCTATAGTGCCACACTGGGACTTCCATAAAATGTTCCCTCTGGGAACATTTGGAAACTGGGGGACTTGAGGTCCTGCCCTCAAAGAAGATTTCCCCATCCTTGCCCCCAACTTCTCTCTCAATAAAAGAGCAAAATTATTATCCAAGAAAGAATAATTTAAATGACATAAGTCTGATCATACTTATAACCACCAACTGTCAGAGTCTTGTACACAGAGTGTCTCTGTGGTGTCTTTGGGTAGACTTGACCCTCCAATCTTTGGCTTAGCAGCTGAGTGTAGTGACAGTTTGCACCACCAGGGACTTGGGAAATAATAAAATCAAATATCCCCATTTCTGACCCTGGAAGAAATGAGAATTGCGAGGAAAACATTCTAATCTCAACATCCAGCAAGTCTTAAAATAATATTCAAATAGCTCCATCAGAAGATGCAAGAACTTGAAATGTATATTTTTACAGCCATCAGTTCAGGGCAGACAATCCCTTCATCCTAGCAAAGAAGATTGGTAGTTTCCTCTGCAGACATAGTTTAAACTGTGGCTGCATTGATTCAAAAGATGATTCCTGGGAGGCGGAGGTGGGGG
>NW_006408769.1:2021738-2027552 GCF_000296735.1 Chrysochloris asiatica | reverse complement strand
GGGGGTGGGGGACTGGGGGAGGTGGTGGCAGAGGCTTGCTTCCTCACAATGTGCCAAGGGGCCTACTTTCCAACCGGAGGAAGTAACTCTAGTGTGATGGAGGCAACTCCGAGTTGTGGTAGGGCAGAAACCAGAAGAGAAAATTAGAGATTACCACAGGTTTCTCTCAAGTAGGACTCCAATTCAAGGCAACCCATGTGTCAGAGCAGAACTATGTGCCACCAAGTTTTCAAAGGTTGCTTTGGGGTAAATAGATTGCCAGATCTTTCTTCCAAGGCACCTTGAGGTGGACTCCAACCTGTAACCTTTCAGTTAACATTTTCAGCGCTTTAACCATTTGCTCTATACAGGGACTCCAACTCAGTGACAAGGGGCTTTGAAGAGCAGATAGAACCTTACAAACTCAGGCTTTGTTGCTACAATGTTGAGAATCACATGAGATGCCAAAGTCTTTGCCTGTAACAAAATACTGATCTCTTTGCACTGCCCAGAAAAACTATTATATGGACAAAAAAAAAAAAAAAGCATCTAACCTTTTATTTATTTGATGCCCTCACATCATACACTGGACCACCTCCTGTCGTGTGCCTAGTATTCCAAAACTGAGGGCCTGGGAAAGAGATCTGCAACATACCTTCCGACAAAGCTGGCTTTCCCATGTTTCAATGAAGTACAAGTCATCTCTTAATGTTAGTGTACTGTTTCCTGAATTGTATGGAATGGGCTTTGAGAAATTTGAAAAACACTCACCATCTCCGTAACCACTCGAATCAAACTATTTTTTGTAATTCCTTTAAATTAAATATCTTTGATAATAAATGCAAATTAGGGAACAAAAAATTACAACTTCTAGACTGACCAGTGACTAATTATATATATTATAATTGACTCTAGTTTCCAACACAAGGTATTTATCTTAATAATCAGCCCATATCATTAGCATATCTTTAAAGGGCTTTGTAAAACAAGCTTTACTGTTTGAAGAGGTATCTGAGTTTCCTCTTGTGTGTTCTGAAAGTGTGCAGAAGTAAAGGAAGGACTCACTAGCTAAAAAAAAAAATTGAGAAACTGAGATTACAGGCACAAAACCCTAACTTAAAAGTATTTGTCCTAAATGCAGCCTCCTGGTGTGGTGCTGTAGGATCAACACTGATTCGCTAATCATAAGGTCAGTAGTTCAAACCTACCAGTTGCTCCTTGGAAACCCTGTACAGACAGGGTTTCTGAGTCAGAACCAACCAGATGGCACTCAACAACAACAAAACAACAACCATCTCTAAAAGAGTCTTTAGGTTCTAAAAAAACTACAATTTCCACAAATCTGTTAAAAATATCTATAACCCATTTGGGCTAACATTTGGATTAGGATTTCAACCTTACCAATCAAAACTGTGATGTTTCAGGAAGTCTCTGGCCTGGTTCTACAAAAATAAACAGGAAGAAGCAAATGCTGCTGACCATTGTAAGACCAAAGCACAGTCCTCAATTCTGTTGTCCCTGATCTTCCACCCAGCAGTACCACGGAAGAAAGAGCCAGGTGATCTACTTCCATTAAGATTACAGCCAAGTAAACGCTGCAGAGCACTGTACTCTGCAAACATGACATCAACCAAGAGTCACAATCAACTCACTAGCAACTAACAACAACACATTATATCTTTCTTACCTCTCTGACCTACAGTCTGTGGACCTCTTGGAATTATAAATAAGTCAGGACATTTTTGCTTGGGTCTTTTGAGACTATTATCTATGGCTTATTTTTTAAGGTTCAAAGTTTTGCTTTTTAGATGCACTACTGATGTTAATACATCAGACTGAAAAGCCGTTTGAACTGCAAGGTTGGCAGTTCAAACTCACTAGCTGCTCCTTGGAAACCCTTAGAATCAAATCGACAGCACTTTACAACAACAACAACCGATGCTAAGGAGTTCAGCGCTGCTTCCTGAGAATGAAGGAAAAAGGCCCAATTGTTTTCTCCTCTCTCCTGCCTGTAGCACGTGGATTTCCAGAGACCATCTGAGCCTTCTCCCAGGGCTTTCCTCAGGCTCCACGCAGCGTCTCTGGGGTGAGGAGTTAAGCCTTTTGATACAGCTGGTAATCCCAGCTCTGACCATTATTGCTGCATTTTCCAACTGTCCCTGGGTAATTGTCCAAGGGACTTAGACAAGTCAGACCAGCCAAAGGCATAACGAAGGTCAAACCACAATAGAGCGTGCCTGATTTTATCCAGGAGATTGATGCTCAAATCACCTTGATTTCGATTTGGCACCAGGGTTATAAAATGCACTCACAATCGCCGATAACATGTGAGATCAGGCTCCAGTGTGGGACACTGTATTTTACACCCTCTGTGGAGTTTTTCCTAATGCAACCATAAATCAGCCCAAAGAGTCGAGCATTTTGTACATGTTAATAGAGACGGCTACCAGAAGCCCGTGGTGTGCTGAGATGGACAGGTTTCTGGAAGTCAGAAGGAGTTGGGAATCTTTGGCTTGTTTCAGAGCCACAGATGCAAACTTCAGGGGGACAGAGCAGAGTGAGACTTGAGGGGAAACACAAAGGGTCGGAAACACACAGGTTCACACATCAAAAAGAGGATTGTTGTTGTTAGGTGCTGTCAAGTTGGTTCCAACCCATAGCAACCCTATATAGGGTTTCCGAAGAGCAACTAGTGACCTTGAACTGCCAACTCTGTAGTTCAAATGTCTTTGTAGTTTGGTGCATTAACCCATAGCGCCACACCAGGACTGCAAGAAGAGGATAGATGTGTCCATAAGTAAAGATTCAAAATTCTGAGGTGGAGGAAAAATCCAAAATAGTGAGCAGAGGTGGTCTAACATTCACACACACACATAAATGTAGAAAAGAGAATAAAGTGTACTTTTCATGAACCACTAACTACTTGCCTTGAAGATGATTCCACCTCAGGGCAAATGCCTGTGTATCAGCCTGTACATGCTCCGGAACACTTACAAGTGCATCTCCAGGCCTCTTCCAAGGGATCTCTGGGTTTATTCAAACCTCCAGCCTTTCATTTGGCAGTAAGTACATATGCAGTCTTGGTGTGACATTGTAGAATAAGCACTTGACCATCAGGTCATGTGGAACTACAAAGTCGTTGGTTCAAATCTACCAGCTGCTCCTCAGAAATCCTCAGAACTGTCTCAGTGGCACACAACCACCACCAGAGCATCTAGACTTCCCCTTTCATCTAAAGCAAGTAAGAAACTGTCTAATGAGAAGGGGTCCCCTGTATGCTATTATACAGATGCCCCCTTCTCCCCACATAGAACAGAAATCAACTGGTGAATCTGCTGAAAAAAATTTTATCCTACTTAACACAACTCAAGTTCCTTGATGTAAAGAAAAATGCATAAATCAAACACACATTTAAGTTTTTCACAAATCTACCAGGATAAGTTAAAATGTCTTGTTATAAGCTATGGTGGTGGTTATGGGCCACGGAGTCGGTTCCGACTCATAGCGACCCTGTACAGGGTTTCCGAGGCTGTACATCTTTACGGGAGCAGAACGCCTCATCTTTCTCCCGCAAAACAGCTGGTAGTTTCGAACTGCTGACCTTGCGGTTCGCAGCCCGATTCTTAACCACTACGCTACCAGAGCTCCTTGTTATAAGCTATAGACAAGTTTATTAAACAAAAAATAACAAGCTATTGTTACTTGACACATGCTCCGTTTAGGTCTATACACTTCTGAAGGGGAATTCGGAGCTCTTTAATTGACGCCACACAAAAACAGCAGTTTGGCATCCTCGAGGGACTCAAATCATGCTCCTTTTTGAGTTTGGGGAACAAATGGAAGTCTGAAGAGGTAAAAACAGGACTCTAGGATAGACAGGATACGGTTTCCCAATGAAATTCTCCTAGGACAGTCCTTGCTCTCCTCCGAGAACAAGCAAGTGCAGTTGTGATGGGAAGAATTCCTTGGTGTAATTTTCCTAGCCTTTTTCTCATTAGTACAGCTTTCAATTTTCTTACAATTTCTTCCTTATAAGACCCCTTAAGTCCTGGCGTGGTGCTGTAGGATAAGCACTGGACTGCTTCTGTAATATCAGCGGTTCAAGCCCACCAGCTGCTCCTTAAAAACCCTATACAGGATCACTATGAATAGGAACCAACTTGACAGCACTTAAAACAACAGTAGGTCCCCTTCATCATTCTGTATGTACCCTTGGAGAAAACTCTATCAAGATTATGTCTTAGGAATCGCAAAAAAAAAAAAAGTTGCTTCTGATCTGATCTCTCTGCTTTGTTTATGATTAAAGTTCTCCCAACCTTCCTTAAAATTTTTAACCCAGCTAAAAAACTGCTATTTTATGTGGCGCAACACTCCAGCTAATTTGTTACAAAGTTTCAATGACTTGGGAAAATATCCACTTGAGCTTTGTTAGAAATTTCATATTAGCTCTGACCTCAAAATCATGCTTTTCTATAGCTCAAAAAGCATCCATTTTTAAAATATATATACAATTAAGGTATCCTGATGGGTTCTGGTGCCGTACTGTAGGATAGCTCTGGATTGCTAACCACTTGGCTAGCAGGTCAACTCCTCAGAAACACTATACAGCGTCGCTATGAGAAAGAACTGACTGGGTGGTACTTAACAACAATTAGACTAAGGAGCCCTGTTGCGACACTGTAGGATAAGCACTGGATTGCTAACTGCAAGGTTGGTGGCTCAAGGCAAACAGCCACTCCTTAGAAACTTTGTATAGTTACTGTGAGTTGGAACCTACTTCATGATACTTAAAAACAACAATAAATGAGATTAATCTCAAGGTTGGTGATTCAAGACAACCAGTCACTCCTCAGAAACCCTATGCAGGATCAGTCATTATGAATCAGAGTCGATTCTAAGGTACTTAGCAACAACAATGAGACTAAGGATGCCTGGTGTGGCACTGTACGATAAGCACTGGACTGACAACCACAATGTAAGCAGTCCAAACACAACAGCCTCTCCCAGAAACCCTATGTAGTGTCGCATGAGTCAGAACTGACTCAACAGCACTTAACAACAATGAGACTTGTTGTTGTTAAGTACCAACAAGTCGATTCCTACTTCTAGCGACCTTGTTTATGCAAGGTTTCTGAGACTTCAAATCTTTATGGGAGCAGAAAGCCTCACCTGTCTCCTGTTGGACAGCTGGTGGACTTGAACCTCAGACCTTGTGGTTTGTAGTCAGTGCTTATTGTATGATTGCTGCAGACAAGTTCTCTCAGACTAAGGTCATTGTATTACTGAGAGAACTTGTCTGCAGCAATCTCCTGATTGCAGAGACATGTTTAAACACATGTTGACTGGAATTAAACCCATGCATGTATGAACTGGAACACCAATAACAAGTTTTTTACTTACCTTTGTGATTGTATTTTTGAATGACACTTTAGAGTGAGACTTGATTAGTATTTGAAGATAAAGAAACTTCTAGAAAAACCCAAGCCTGATACTGACAAGGGGTGGTTTATGCGCAGCCAGAAGCTATTTCTTAGCAGATGTTCATCCCACATCGGCCTTTCTTACATTGAAGAGGAAGACATCCCTTCTTCCAGTCACCATCTTTTCCGTGGTGCTAAGTTATCCAGGTAGGAAAATAAGTTACTGAAAGAAATTTTTCACTGAGTTTAGAAAAGGGGTAAAAAACCAATGACCTTTCTACAAATTCTTAAGGCCCAGAGTTTTGAAGTTAATTTATGTTTTGATATCTGGCTTCATTGTATCCAAATTCATCTCCAACAATTTACAGTTAAAAACAAACAATAAGGAGAACAAACAAGATGGCGGATCGGGTGG
>NW_006408769.1:1959178-2018638 GCF_000296735.1 Chrysochloris asiatica | reverse complement strand
TCCCCCTGGATATGGACTTCTCACCAGCTGAATTGTGAGAAAATAAATTTCTGTTCTTTAAAGTCAAAAAAAAAAAAAAAAAACCAATAAGAATAAAAGGAATCTATACACTCTGTGGCCAAGGTCAGAGGCCAATCTGAAATACCCAAATAATAGAAACAAAGTAGAAATCACATTTTCCTTTCAAAAGTAAGTGCTAGTAAAGATTGGTGGTGGGGTTATGTGCCGTGGAGTCGGTTCCGACTCAGAGCGACGCTGTACAGGGTTTCCGAGGCTATAAATCTTTACAGGAGCAGAAAGCCTCATCTTTCTCCCACAAAACAGGTGGTAGTTTCCAACTGCTGTCCCTGAGATTAGGAGCCCAAACTGTAACTACTACGCTACCAGAGATAGAAAAATCCAAACCCATTTGCTGTACAGAGACCTTTGTCCCACCTGTGTCCATCTCCCTCATAACGTGAAGGGTGTAGGTGCATCTGCCCCAGTATGTAGTAGAAAGACCCTCAAACCTGAGATTATCCTCTTGCCACAGAACCCCTGAGAAGCTCAGTGAGCCAGTGAAGTTGGGGCAAGGGGAACCTTCGTTCTGCTTCTAGGGTCGTGTGGCCATTTCTGAGTGGTGCTGGCGGGAAGGAGACGAGGTGTGTGGTCCAGTGTGGAACCTTGGCCTCCAGGGAACCTGGACAGTCATGTTGTCCACTCAGCTACAGGCTAGGAGACTGGACTATTCGTAAAATGTGTCCCCCAGAGCAGGAGGCAATGGACGTCCATCCTGTAGGTGGCTGATTGGGGTTGGGGAAGAAGGAGACCAATTTGGTAGGGCTTTCAATGAAAGAAGCGCTAAGCCTGCTAGAAAGTCCCCAGGCAGGAGGGATTTTCTGTGCATCCTTTGTCTCCTCCTATTCAACTGGTCCTTGAGGAATGTCAGGGACCATAGGCAGAAGCTAGTCTGCTCACTGCTATAGTGAGCCATCAGGCCAAGAGAGTTCACGTCTCAGGGCGTACATTTCCCCACTGAGAAGTGCAGTGGTGGCCCTGTGTGGCGTGTGGCATGGCTTGTGGTCTCTCTGAGGGAGAGGGAGAGTATGCCTCTATCCCAGTGTCTCTGCAAATGATACCATGGGGGTTACCAGAATATCAGTTGCTGACTCAGGCCAAGCCCATATGTATCAGAATGAAACAGTGCTCTACAGGGTTTTCGATGCTGATTCTATTAAAGCGGATCTACAGGATTTTCTTACAAGGCACCTCTGGGTGTCCTCAAACCTCCAGTCTTCGAGTTAGCAGCCAAGAGCATTAGCTGTTTCTATCACTAGGGACTTCCTCAATAAGATACTACTAGAGCAAATGCTTAACCCAGCGCCAGTCTACAAATGTAAGAAAAAAGTTTTTTTTTTTGTTTTTTTTCCTAATTATTCTTCAAAAAACAGGGACTTGTCTTTCTTAAGTGCTGCAAAAGCATTTATCCCATGCTAGTCTCTCTACTACATCCAGGAGTAACCCAACCAGAACCATCTCAGTCAATGCCAGTTGGATGCTTAGAAAGGTGACCGGATCAAATTAGGAGACCAGACGACAAAGGACCTTCCCACAGACACAGTCATCCTTCGGAGGTTTAACTGTAAAAGAGCAAGTGTCAACCCTTCAGTTCAATGGTGACTTCAAGAACACCTTTGGGGACATTCAGGAATAGCCAGTGGCCTACCCTGTAAGACTTGGTGACAGTATCATCAATGAATTCTAAAACTGCTGACTCAAAAGTCACCTGGCTGGTGGGCCTGGGAACTATTTATTATTAAACCCAAGGATAATGATACCTGTTGCTGTCTAAGCCTCATTTCTAGCCTATATAATCTTGCTATCCTAAAAAATAAAAATATTTAGTTGTCCCATAAGAACAGTGCTCTATAAAAAAAAACTACCTAAATGAGACCAGAAGATCAACATTTTCTCTAAAACAAAGATAAGGAGATAAGAGACCAAGGAAACTAGACTACCAAAGGTAACAACCAGAAAACAATTCAAGAGGATGCTGACATACTGTGAAAAATGTAATGCAGTACACTGAACAATTGGTGTGGAAATTGTCAAATGGGAACCCAACTTGCTGTGTAAACTTTGACCCAAAACACAACAAAATATTATTTTTAAAAACCGGTTGTAAGTTTGAATTACCGATCTTGCAGTTCAAAGCCACCTTGCAGTCCAGTGCATTAACCTGCAGCACCACACCAGAACTCCCAGGGACTCATATCTGACCATCTAAGCATAACTAGGAGTCCTGGTATGGTGCTGTATGATAAGCACTTTACCTCAAGGTCAGTTTTATCTACAAGGTCGGTGGTTCAAACTCACCACACGCTCCTGGGAAACTTTATAGTGGGTCGCTATGTGTCAGAACTGACACAACGTCACATAACAACAAGCATAACTAAATTCATATATATTACTAAATATTATAAGTGGATATTAGAGAGTTTTGTTCTTGCCTCAAAGACTAAACAAAATGGGCTTCATAGATATTATATTTGAGTTCTTACACTCAATATTTCAAAGAATCGAGACCTAGAGAATTGAAAGGCTGAGTTGCATGGAGGTAAACCTAGGAGTCAGAGAGTATAGCAGAGGTGAGCAGATGCAGCCTGGCTCCTGTCTTGTCCTAAAGGCAGGCCACCCTGAGTGGACCCACTGCCCTCCCTCTGGTTTTCCCTCCCTGTGGTGGGTATTGTTTTTGCCTCTGTCAGGGTGTGCCCCTTTTCTCCCACATCTTCCCACCCCCTCCTGTCTCTCTCCAGCCCCCTGACTCCCCACCGCCCACAGACACCACTCTCGCTAATTCTAGTTGATTGATTCCCTGGTGTTTGCTGCCCTGGCGGCACTGTGCTCTTCATCTTAGTCAGACCACAGCCATCATTTGTCAGGAGGCAAAGAGTTCCCAGTGCCAGTCCACCAACTGTCCTGGAGGGGCCTGACCCTCACTCACTGCCAATGTCTGGAGACCCAGTCAAGAGGGCAGTTGAAATAATCATTGTTATTAAGTTCTGTTGAGTTGGTTCTGACTCATAGCAACCCCAGTTTAGGGTTTCCAAGGCTTTAAATCTTCATGGGAGCAGAAAGCCTGAATAATGATGATAACCAAAACCACGTATTGATACTTGAGACAGTGCACAAGCACACTCTCCACAAACACCCAATTCCCTCTGGGAAGAGGATACATCACTACAAACGAGGATCCAAGAGGCATAGGCCTCCCCAGTTACATAGCTTCTGAGTTCTTCAGCTGGGATCTGTATCCCGAGCCCATGCAGGCAGACCCCCCAGCTGCTCCCCAATAGGAGTGGGGCCCCTGATGTGGTTGAAGTAGAGAGTACTGGGTGAAGGAAAAGCACCCTAAGATGCTAGCCAATTCCCTGCCCATACAGTTTGAGCCACCGGCCCAGAAGCTGCAGGAGACAACCTGGCTCCCACTCTGTTTACTTCTCAAGTCATAAACAGGAAGGCTGTAAAAGAGGCCCCTTCTGGTCAACCACTCTGAGGCTTGTCTCTCCTCCTTCTCTTCCCTTCCTTCCCAGTCCATGTCCCCAGGCAGAGAGCTTTTCCTTTAGAAAGCTGCTATCTCCCAACTGCCTTTGTCCCTTTACCTTAAAGGGCCTCCTCTGGGTGGGCTGGAAATTCCAACTGCTAAAGTCACTGCTCAGGAAGAAAGGACCATGTCCACCCCAGAGAGCATAAGGACACACAGGTTACAGTGGCAGATGCCCAGTGACCTCATCCAATAGCCACTGGTCACCAAATGTTTCAAACTAAAGGGCAGGTTGAAATGACGCATTTCCTGAAAATGAAAAACTGCAATTATAAATGAAACCTGGAACTAAAGAGTCTAAGATATTGAGGGAATTCCTGGATGGTGCAAGGGTTAGGCAATCAGCTCCTAGTTGAAAGGTTGTCAGTTCGAGCCTACCTAGAGATGATTCAGAAGAAAGGTCTGGCAATTTACTTGCAAAAACTCAGCCAGGGCAAAGCCTGCAGAGCACACTCTGACACACATAGGATTATCATGAGTCAGAAACTACTCGATGTCAACTGATTTGGTTAGGTTTGAATTTTAAAATAGTGAGAGATGAAAAAAGAATAAAATGAAGGATTAGGCAATACTTTTTAGAGAGTATTATCCATTACATTATTTCCCAAGAGACTCTGGGGAAGAAAAGGGGTCCCTAAGCCTACAGGACACCATATTGACCTCTTGGGTATGTACAGTGCATATGGTACCACTGGGCTTGGTACCACCCAATGCAGCAATGTAGGGTGTAATCCGCTCTCCCTCCCATAGGCCTCTTCTGTGCCAGAATATACAAAATCCTTAATAATTCTTGCTATCAGTTTTAATCACAGAATAATACATGATAGCATAATAAATTGCTTAAATATAATATTTCTCAGATCATATGAATTCTAACAGTAAAATTGTTTTGTAAAATCCCTCTACATTGAGAATTACAGCATTATCAGCAACTGAGCAGAGCCTTTCTGCCTTGTTCTTTTCCTTTTAATTACTACTTCATTTTCAAACAAGTTATTGATATAGATTTGAAAATACTAATTACCACAGTATTATAGCTAAAACACTAGAAAATAAAAAAACACATACACACACACACACATTTACTATAAAAACACCAGCAGCAATGAAAGCAACTTGCATGCAGACCATGCATACAAAACCACGTGACCTGAAGTGTCCTTGAAATGGGGTAGTAATAACAGCTCTGACAGGCACATATAAGCATAGACGTTTTGCCTTTTAAGTATATTGATATACCAAAAAGAATTGGTCCGTGTTCAACCATTTGAAGAGGTAACACAGGATCAAGCACTGATGACACAAGAGGAAGAAGTCTAAGCTACACTGAACACATTATTGAAAAACAGGGCACCAGGCATTGATAGAATACAAACTGAAATATTTCAACTTACTGAGGCTGTGCTGGAGGCATGCACTCATCTATACCAAGAAACAGAGAAGGTAGATGCCTGGCTAACAGATTGGAAGAGATCCATAAATGTGCCCACTGCAAAGAAAGGTGATCCAGTGAAATGTGGAAATCACCAAACGATAGCATTAATATCACATGCAAGTACATTTTTTCTGAAGATAATTCAAAAATAGTTGCAGCAATGTATTGACAGAGAGCTGTCTGAAATTCAAGCTGAATTCAGAAGAGGACATAGAACAAGGAATATATTAATCCTGAAATCAGATGGATCTTGATGGAAAGCAGAAAATGTTAAAAAGATGTTTACTTGTACTTTATTGACTATACAAAGGTATCAGACTGTGCAGATCATAACAAACTATGGATAATGTTGTGAAGAATGGATATTCCAGAACACTTAACTGTCCTCATGAGGCTCAAACTTAGCAATTGTAAGGATGCGCTGGACTGGCCAGTGTTTCATTCTGCTGTTCAGAGGGTGCTATGAGTCAGAACCGACTCGACGACACCCAACAACAACCACAACAGTGCATCCTGGGCTTTTCCTTTCAATACCATTGGCTCTTGATTATATGCCATTTCCTGAAATGATTGAATGTCAACCAATTGATTTTGGTACTGTGATTGTGTATTCCTTTATTTCTTCCATTGTTTCTTTGTTTTCGTTTTTTCCATTTTCTTTTTGGGCTCCCTGCATCATTCAGTATTTACCTATGGATTCCTTCAATACTGCAACTTAAAATTTACATTTACATTTTTTTTCTTCAGTTCTTTCAGTTTGAGAAATGGCTGTTGGAAGGGCTTTAACAGGTGGACCAAATCTAGATCATTGAGTCTTAAAAAGTGTTAAAAAAGAAAATGACTTCTATCAGTTGCCTATATGTAATTATCAGGGGAACTCACAGTAAAACTCTGGATTTATGGCCTGTGTTTATTAAAAAAAAAAAAAAACAAAAACCAAATCTGCCAATAAGACTACAACCTGCCTTTTTTCCAACCTTCCACGCTAGCTGAGTCATTATGAGATGGGCTGCTAATCTCAAGGTCAGCAGTTCTAAACTGCCAGCAGTTCCACAGGCGCAAAATGAGGCTTTCTGCTCCCGTAAAGATTTACAGCTTCGGAAACCCTATATAGAGTTGCTATGAGTCAGAACTGACTCCACGGCACATAACCACCACCACCACCGCCACTGTAACTGAGTAGCAGTTGTGACTTCTTGATGGAACAAATATCTTCAGTTTGCGAAAGTCCCCACCATTCCCTGGCACTGAAGAGCCTAGTGCCCCAATTCTACCACTGACTAGTTGTATGCTCTTGGGCAACTTTAAACACTTCTCTGTGACTCATTATCTTACCTGGAAGGGTGGTACGAACAGTTACAGCTCAGCTACTAACCAGAAGGTTGGCAGCTCACTCCCAGCCAGTCACAGTGCAACAGAAGAACAGGCCTGTTACGAGTGCTGTAGTTGTCGTTAGGTGCCAGTGAATCAATGTTGAGCTCTTACAACCTAGAGCCTAGAAGCACACACTGAATCAAACTTCCACCCAGAAGTGACACATATCATTTTTGCTCACATTCCTTTGACCAAATGAAGTCACTTGGCCACATGTAACTTCCAGGGGGAAGGGACAGGCAACCTTATCAAATTCCATGGAGAAGAGTGGGTAGTTCGCCCCAGTTTCCTATAGGATTTCAGAGCCTTTCACTCCCATGGGCCCCTTCCAAAGCTCTATATCTAATTTTATATTTGTAATTTTGTACTCCTTTCATTCAAGAAAGTACCCAAATTGTAAAGCTTGAGGACCTGCAAACCTTGGATCTGCCTCTGACCAGATTGTTGTTAAGTGCCGTCCAGCCAGTTTGTATAGGGTTTCTGAGGATCAGCTAATGGGTTTGAACTGCCAACCGTGTGGTTCACAGTCCAGTGTTGATCCTACAGCACCAATCCAGGAGTCCAGAAGCAGTTATTAAAAACAGAGTTTCAAACCAGTTCCTTCTGGTTTGACCTGCTGCTGAGAAGATGAGTTTAGTTTCCATCTCAGATATGCTGAGTTAGAATTTACTTTTCTCAAGATTCCCAGGTGATTCTTAAAGAATATATATGATTCTTATAGCCCTGCTGCACACATGAGTATAACCTGGGGATCCTGTAAAACTATAGATTCTCACTCAGCATGTCTGAGGTGGAAATGCAACTTCTCAGCAGGTGGTCAAACCAGGATAAACTGGTTTGAAACACCAGTTAAAAACTTTAATAACTTGCTCCCAGGCAGGCTGTGAGAGTGAATTAACACTTGACTTTTCGGACAGTGTCCAACACTGGGGGTGTACTATTCCCTTATGAGAGTCTGTTGCCATTGTTGTTGTTGTTAAATGTTGTCAAGTCGATTCCAACCCATAGCGATCCTGTATAGGGTTTCCAAGGAGTGCCTGGTGAGCTTGAACCACCGACCTTGCAGTTCAAATGGCTTTGCAGTCTGGCGCATTAACCCACAGTGGCGCCACACCAGGGTTCCCTGTTGCTATTAGGTGGTGCTAACTGAAAGGTCGGCAGTTTGAGTCCATTCAAAGACACTTCAGAAGAGAGGTCTGCAGATCTACTTCTGAATGATCGCTCAGTCATTGAGAACCCAATGGAGCACAGTTCTACTCTGGTACACATGGAATCACCATGAGTTAGAGGCATCTTGTTCAGTACTGCCACATTATTTGCACAGTAGTGAACACTTACACAGTTCTGACTTTCATGTTCACACAAAGTAAACACTGAACTTGCTAGATAAGGAGCTCTAGCTCATCAGGACATCACCATTAACCAACATGGAGAACTTCCATGAGAACACAGCTAAGCTGTAGGCTGTGTGTGTGTGTGTTTTGGGGGAGCTGTGTCTACAAAGTCAGGAAGTCCTGACCCCCCTTCTGGGTGAAGTCCCACATGGCTCCTGTGTTCCATAATGCTAAATTGTTTTCGTTAGGTGCTGTTGAATCAGCCCTGACCTGTGCCAACCCCATTCCCAACAAATGAAACTCTGCCCACTCTCAAACCATCTTCATGATCAACTGTAAATTGGACTACTGTGTTCTCTGGAGTTTTCTCTGGCTGATTTTTTTAAGTAGACCACCAGCCCTTTCTTCCAAGTTTGTCTTAGTCTAGAAGCTCTGCTGTAACCTCTTCAGCCTTGTAGAAACACGCAGCTAAGGGCTTCTTAAGGGGCTGAAGGCTGCATAAGTGAGAATGCTAACTATGGCAAGAAAGAGAACTGGGTAATTATGTAGGAAGTACCCCCTCTACAAACCACCATTCTGGGAGGTCAGCCGGTAGACATTGTTCCTCTTGATGTTACAGACCTATGTGTCTTAGCCCTTAGTCATCCAAATAAAGCATCCCAGCAGTCCACTTCCAAGAGCCTCCCTGGCCTGGCCCCCGCCTGCTGTTGCTGGCTCACAGCTGTGAGTCCTTCTTCCAACTGGTCAGAGACAGAGATGAAAGAAGGGCCTCTCTGGTGAACAGAGTAACCCTTTGCTCGACTTGTCCTCTGACTTTGTTTTCTTTTCATTCTCATTTTCAGGATCTCTAATGCAGTATCTCTAAACACTCATATTTTTCCTATTTGAAAGCAAAAGAGAGTAAAGGAAACCTCCATGCTAAAGTACCAAAAAAAAAAGTCCTAGCCATAGCCCCTTGCCTCAATTTACTTAAGCAAGTCTCTCTACCCCTCTGAGTGTACTTCCTCATTTAAAAATAGGCCCCCCTGCCAAGCCTACAAGCATCCCCTGGAGGATCCAGTAGATGGGAGTGGTTTTGCTATCACCACTCTGTCAGTTGGTTGTACTATGGTGGCGTGTGTGTTGCTGGAAGCTATGCTAAGCTATACCAGCAGGGTCACTCAGAGTGGACAGGTTTCATAGGAGCTTCCAGACTAAGACTGGGGGAAAAAATTGCCACTAAAAATGCTATTGATAACAATAGAATATTGTCCAATATAGTTCTGGGAGATGATTCCCCAGGTTGGAAGGCACTTAAAATGTACAGTGACCACAACAATGAAATGAAGCCAACCAATGACCTTGGCTATAGAGTCAGACGGGGCACTATTTCATTTTGTAGTCTGTGGGGCTGCCATGAGTTGGAGACACTTAACAGTACCTAACAACATGATCTTTCAAAGGCAGGGGAAAGGTAGGATTTTGCTTAGATTTTCCTGAACCAGCGTTGTATTCATTTATTATTGTCATTTATTGGCAATTTAAAACATTGCCCATCTATTATTCCACCATTCTGAGGGTCAGAAGTTTGGCTGGGCTCATCAAGGTTCTCTGGTCAGGATCTCACAACATAAAGGTGTCAGCCAAGCTGGGTCCTTATCTGGGGACCCAGGGGCAGAATTCTGCTTTGAGACTCATTTAGGGTATTGGCAGAATTCAGTGCCTGGAGGTTGCAGGTCTTTGTTAGTTGTCAGAAGGAAGCACTGACTACTTCTCAAGGTCACCCACATTCTTCCTCAAGTGACCCCCTCCATTGTCAAGACTAGAGATGGAGACTTCTAGTCAAGGACTCATCTGATTGGGTAGTTTTTGTATCTTTAAGTCAATTTTTGTGTCTTTAAGTCAATTTACTTAGGACTTTAATTATACCTTCAAAATCCCTTCCTATCAGTACCTAAACTAGAATTCAATTTAATAACCAGACACAAGAATCTCAGGGGATGGGTGAGACCTATTTGGAATTCTACCACCTCACAACACTTCACAAACTGTTCTCAACAGAAGTAAGTTGATGGAGTCTTGGTGTAATGCTTTAGGATAAGTATTGGACTAATAAATACAAGGTTGGTGGTTCAAACTCTATAAAGAGTGTGGTAGACTATGAGCTGGGCAATTAAACACATGGTCAGCAGTTTGAATCTACCAGTTGCACCATGGGGGAATGATGAGGCTTTCTACTCCCATAAGGATTTACAGTCTTGGAAACCCTATACAAGGTCGCTATGAGTCAGAAGCGACTCAGTGACACGGAACCACCAAGATGATAACAGAAGTTCTGTGAAGGAAGGTAGCTCATAACCAAATAAACTTGGGAAACACTGGGTTAAACCAAATAAAATCAGTTTTGTTTGTTTATTTTTCACTTAAGTGTTCTATCAAAGCCATTAATATGCCACCATGCCCTGTGACTCTTCAAGATATGAAATATTTCCCAAAAGTTTGTCATACTGTTGTGGCTTGTGTGTTGCTGCGATGGCTGGAAACTATACCACTGATGTTTCAGATACCATCAGGGTAACTCATGGTGGGCAGGTTTTAGCAGAACTTCTAGACTAAGAATAGACTAGGAATGTTGTTGTTGTTAAGTGACATTGAACTGGTTCCAAATCACAGTGACCCTATATAGGGTTTCCAAGAAGTGGCTGGTGAATTTGAATCAGTGAAGAAGGAATAAATACTCAATTTCTGAGAGATTTATCCTTGAAAACCTTATAAATAGCAGCAAAGCATTGTCTGATGCAAAGGCATGAACCGCTCAGGTTGGAAGGCACTCAAAATATGACTGAGGAAGAGCTGCCTCTTCAAAGTAGAGTTGACTTTAATGACGTGGATGAAGCAAAGCCCTTGGGACCTTCACTTGCTGATGGGGCACCGCTCAAAATGAGAAGAAACAGTTACAAACATCCATTGATAACTGGACTGTGGAGTGTACCTAGTATCAGAAAATTGGAACTTGTCAGAAATGAAATGGAATGCATAAAGACCAATGCCCTAGGTATTAGATGAAATGAACAGGTATTGGCCATTTTGAATCTGACAGTCATATGGTTTACTATGCCAGGATTGACAAATCAAAAAGGAAAGGGGTACCATTCCTAGTCAAAAGGACATTTCAAGATATATCTTGAAGTACAAATGCTGTCTGTGATAGAATAATATTTATACACCTACAAGGAAGATCAGTTAACACACCAACCACCAAAACCAATGATGAAGAAATTGAATAATTCAAACTGATCAAACATACAATCAAGATGCATTGATAATTGCTGATGATTAGAATAGGAAAGCTGAAAACACAGAAGGATCACTAGGTGGAAAATATGGCGTTGGTGCTGGAAATCAAATTGACTACATCTGTAGGAAGAGATGATAGAGCAGCTCAATACCATCAGCTGAAACTAGACCAGCGTCCAACTCTTGAATGGACCATCAATTTCGCAACTCAAATTTAGGCTGAAGCTGAAGAAATCAAAACAACTCCACGAGAGCCAAAATACGACCTTGAGTATGTGCCGTGTAAGTTTAGAGACCATCTCAAGAACAGATTTGATATCCTGAACATTAAATGATTGACGCTGTCGTTGTTAAGTGCCATTGGTTCTGACCCATAGCAACCCAGTATAGAGTTTCCAATGAGCGACTGGTGAGCTTGAGCCACCAACCTTGTGATTTAAAGCAACTTTGCAGTCCAGCACATTAACCCATAGTGCCACACCAGGAGTCCTTAATGACTGAAGGCCAGAGGACCTATTGGGATAACAATGACAACAAGAACATTGTCTATGAAGAAAGCAAACAGTCATTACAAAGACAGGTAAAGAAAGAAAAGAATAAAGTGGATGTTAAAAGAGACTCTGAAACGTGCTCTTGGAAAATGAATAAGGAAGAATTGCTGCATTTGAATTATGGTGTTGACAAATAATAAATATTGAAAATTCCATGCACTGCCCGAGAACAAGCAAATCTGTCTTGGGAAAAGTACAATAAGAATGCTCCTCAGAAGCGAGGGTGGTTAGATTTTGTTTCATGTACTTTGGACATGTTGAGAAGAAGGTAAGCAAAAGAGAGATGACCCCCACAACGAGATAGATTGACACAGTGGCAGGAACAATGGGCTCAAACAGAACAACTGTGAGGCTGGTCCAGGACTGGGCAGGGTTTCATTTTGGTGTGCACAGGGTCGCTATGAGTCAGAGCTAACTCACTGGCACCTAACAAGAACACTGAACCTTTTCTTCCAAAATACTTGTTATTCCTCATAACCTAGTATGGGGAACAACTATCATATTTTAAAAGGTGCCTTAGCTATTTGTTTAGCTAAAGACCCCATAATAATACAAAACATTTAGAGAATTGTGGTCTAATAATGTCCAGTTGGGTCATTATCACTAACTGTTCTGCAGGGCACTGTCTTAGATGACCAGTTATAATAGGGATTCATTTTATGTGGTCATCCTCAGGGCCCTCCTGTTCCCCTCGCCCTAGGGTTGTGTTCAGTGGTTTTATCTATTATATCAATTAGGAGGTTGGAGAGGAGGCAGTGTCCTGTGGGGAGTCTCTAGGCACTCCCAGCATTAGAGGTATCTCCTACCTCAGGACTCAGTTTCAGTTTGAAACACCAAACTGAGGTTCATATCTAAGAGGACCAGAGAGAAAGGGCTTTTCTGTGTAGCAGTCTGTGGATGCTGGGCATCTCTTCACTGCCCTCGGCTGAGCTTCTCTGATACATCCTAAACCATCAGAGAATGCCCCTTCTTAAGCCATGTGCCTAGTAACCATTCCCTCCACCATTGGCCTTCTGCCTTCCCTGGTGCTACTGAGCTGCAACCCTTTCAGGAAGTGTCCCACTGACAGTTCAGGGTGGCCCTGAGGCCATTGTAGGACACAACCTTATGTATTTGCCATAGGAAATCATTTAAAGTTGTACATGATTTCTTCTGCCATAATAAATTTTGCTTCCAACTTATTCATCTGAAACTTACTTTACCTGAATTCAAACTATGGTTTATTTTCCTTCTAAGAATCCCTCATTAACTTTGGGGTAAATAGCAAATCTGTTCTGGGCACTCTAGTAAAATGCAACTTCAGATGGAAGTTTGATTTTGCTGGAGGCAAATGATTAAACATTTTAATAGCACAGCAAACTTATCAACAGACATTTTTTTTTCCCCCCAAAGGAAGTGATTTTATCCTCTCAGCTTATGTTTCAGAGTATTTTACAACTGAGCTCAAATATCTGTCAGAGATTTTGAAGCCCAAATTTGACTTTGAACAACCTCAAAAAGCTCCTATAATATACATAGCATCCTGCACTATAAACAGCCTAGGATTATACCCATGCATATCTGACAATCCAATTCAATATCACTATGGTGCCTAAAAGGTTTTTAATATAGATATTAAATATATCCATATCATTGCTTCAATAAGAGTGTTTTTTCCTCTGGGGTCTTCCAAGCTATTTGCTGCTGACACATACTATTAAAAATAAATTTACCCTGAGGAACTAGTCATTTTACATGGTATTAGGACTAATGTTATCATTTAAGTAGCTGCAAAGATTGGCCAACTCCAGAAGCCCTGGATAAAGATGGAAATATGAGTCCGTGGAAATGACTTTCATCATCTGTAATATGTCATTTAGATGCTTATTTAAGACTTATGCTATCGAACAAATATTGATGCCTTCAACAGAATAAAAAACATCAATGCCATGGTTAGATGCACTTGGGGGCTTGAGATGAGGCTAAATATGAAGCAATAGCCCAAGAATCTGTGTAACAAGGAGGGAAGACGGAGGCTGGGGAGGGGAAGGAAGAAGCATCATGGTGAAGCACTTGACTGCTAACCAAAAGGTCACCAGCCATTCTGCAGGAGACACCTAGGGAACACTGTGGAAGGTTCTGCTCTGTCCTATAGGGTCACTGGGAGTTTGAATTAACTGGATAGTACTACAATATCAATAGGCTTCCATTTAGGGACATACTAAAAGTTGGCACACGCACGTGTAAGAAATCTTCGAAATAATCTCGTAAAAGAAGGAATATTTTTATCCCAATTTGACAGATGAGGAAAAGTGAAGTTCAAATAAGATACCTGCTAGGATGTGGCAAAACAGAGATTTGCACATAATTCTAACTCCAAAGTCAGTATAAACTACAAAGATACTGACTTCTCTCCCACTGTTGTTGTTGTTGTTGTTATGAGTCAGTTCTGACTCATAGCGAACCTCACTCAAAGGGTTTCCAAGGAGCAGCTGGTGGGTTTGAACCACTGTCCTTCTGGTAGCAGTCCAGTGCTTAACCTACAGTGCCACACCAGGACTTCTCTTCCCAATTGTGGAGAAACAAAGACTCTGACACTTCTCTGCACTCCATCCACAGGGCAGAGAAATTAGTTTACAGGGCAGTTCAGCAGCCATTCATCCTTTGACTCAGTCACTTGTTAATTCACTTCACAAATACTTACTGAGCATGTCCAGTGCACCAGGCATTGTGTTAGGCCCAGAGCACACAGAAATGAACAAGGTACCACCCCAGTCCCAGAAACAGAGTTGGATGTCCATATATGCCTGCCCTCAGAGTTGGGTAGTAGCTGCATGCTCACTGCGTATGTTCACACCGCCTGGGAGAAATCAGTGCAATATTGTGCACACACACATCATGGTACAGAAGTTAGTATCACAAAGTATACTAACATATCATGGTATAGAACTCAACACCTATGTTATGTGCCCACACTGCATGGGATAGAATTCAGTATCCATGTTATGTACTCACACCACATGATATAGAAGTCAGGACCCATGTTGTGTGCCCACAGATCATGGAATACAATTCAGTACTCATGTTGTGTGCCCATACCAGATGGTATAGAAGTCAGGACCCACGTTGTGTGCTCACACTCCATGGTACAGAAGTCAGTACCCATGTTGCATGCCCACACTCCATGCTGTATGCCCACATATCATGGTATAGAATTCAGTTCTTATGTTGTATGCATACATACCATGCTAAAAGTCAGTGCCCATGTTGTGTGCCTACATAGTTTGTACCCCTTCTGATTGAAAAGAAGCAAGAACCTCTGTGACCCCTATGAAACGCTCACAGTGACCCCAGGTGACACAGAATAGCCTGCCCCATAGGGTTTTCTAGGCTCTAAGCTTTATGGCAGCCCCTTTTCGCAGAGTATCTAGCTGGGATTGAACTGCCAACCTTTTGGATAACAGCTGAGTGTATAATCAATGTGCCACCAGGGTTCCTCTACAGACAGCTTCACAAAGGAGACTCCCTTCATTGCTTCAGGTTTGAAGCTCCCAAAAGATGCCAACACCACTACTCCATACACATCGCTGGCTTGTTTCATTCTCTGGTGTTGTTTACCATTACACAGGACCATGGCACCCACCCAATGTCTAATTTGACTGTAGCATAGTGGTTATGAATCGGGCTGCTAATCTCACGGTCAACAGTTCGAAACCACCAGCTGTTCTGCAGGAGAAAGATGAGGCTTTCTGCTCCTGTAAAGATTTACAGCCTCGGAAACCCTGTACAGAGTCACTATGAGTCAGAACCGACTCCACAGCACACAACAGCAACAACAGCCTGGTGTCAGAAGGCTTGGGTTTGAGTTCTGTCTCTCCTTCCTGGTGGAGTGCACGTGTGGCACTGTAGGATAAGCATTGGACTGCTAACCACAAGGTTGATGGTTCAAAACCACTAATCACGCCTCAGAAACTCTATGCAGAGTCGTTACGAGTCAGAACCGACTCCATGGCACTTAACAACAACAGTCTAAGAAAGTAGGATTTACAGATGTGAAGACTGGGAGTCAGAAAGATGAGAAACACAGCGGTGGCAGGTAACAGAGTGGGGACCCTGGGCTTAATCCATGATTCTCTTCACCCTACCACATTCTCATCATAAAGCTACCATGAGCAGAAAGCTTCAGGCATGTCAGACACTTTGAGACAGGTGCTATGATCATTATCATTGTATGGTAGGAACCCAAAATGTGGAAAAGTAAGTCACCTGCCCAGGTGCACTCCACCAAGAAGGAGAGAGGGAACTCCAACCCAAGCCTTCTCATACCAGACGCCAAGCTTCTAGGCCTTCCTTACAGATGGTTGTCTCCTTTGGAGACAACATAGTCTTAGTAAATCTTGCCAGGTCCCCTCTGGTCATGCTGCCATCACACTGGGAACAGGACCCTTATCAAAAGCAAAGCATAAGTATTAAAGAGACTCTGTCTTCTTACCCCTCCTTCCCCTTCTAGAGACAGGAATTCCTACCACCTAGTAAGATTTGCGGTTACGGAAAGAGCCTGCTCAGAAAATTATGTGGATCTGTGAGATCAGCACGAAGGAGCTCTGGGAGTGTAGTAGTTATAAGTCAGGCTGCTAACTTCAAGGTCTGCAGTTTGAAACTGCCAGCTGTTCTGCAGGAGAAAGATGGGGTTTCTGCTCCCATAAAGATATGTAGTCTCGTAAACCCTACGCAGGGTGGCTATGAGTCAGAATTGACTCCATGGCACATAACCACCACCACCACCATAAGATCAGCACTAGACTGCAAACCACAAGGTCAGAAGTTCAGACCCACCAGCTGCTCCTCAGAAACCTTATACAGGGTTGCTATGAGTCAGAACCGACTCAATGACACTGAACAACATTTTTATATTTAAAAGGAAAGATAATTTGTATGAGTGAGCCCACATATGGGGGGAGGAGATGAAGAGAAAGCACCAGGGCTGGTCCTGGGGAAGGCTGGCCAATGAGGGCATTGGCGTCAGTTTAAGCACACAGCTGGTCTGAAGGGGTTTGGCAAACTCAAGCCCTGTCTCATTCCTAGTCATTTTTACCTGCTGCATTTGCATATACATATGATATCTGTTATCCTAATTATATCTATTTTCCCAGGTATAGACAGACATACCCCCGAGTTGGGGTGCCCATTAACAGATCACGCGGGCCTCTGCAGCTGTGTTTTGATTAGCAAAAAAGATTCTTTGGCATCGGAGAACTGAAATCACCTTTTAGGGTATGACAAGCGCAGCCAAGCGTCTCACAAGTGAAAATCAGAGGTTTCTCTAAGAAAGGAGTGAGAACGACCACAAAGAATTAAAAGGAGAATAACCTTTAATGGTTTCAACTGTGAAAACTCAGTCATGCTTAAGGTTCGCCATCCATCACAGTGGCGTGGAGGGCCAGGAGTGCTCAGGCCTGGATTCGCCCCCATACACACTTCTGGAAGGAGGGTGCCGGCAGGGAGGATGTGAAGGTGAAGAGGCCAAGGATGGCTGGAGGAGGGAGAGCAAGAGTGTTATGGATTATAGTGCATTTCCACCTGCCTTAAATGACTTGCAAATGAAATGCAAGTCATTATGCAAATCTCCAGAAGCCCTCTCTGAAAGCCTGTAGCTTGGAGAAGACTGGTTGGTTCTTCCCTCTTTGCTTTCAGTATGGGCTTACATGTCCACACTGTCTCTTGGTTTTCTTGTACCTTTGCCACAAATATGGTTCATTCTTTGTAATTGGCATAGTATTTTCAAATATTCTATCTTTTTTGAACTTTGACAAAGGTTTTATGAAGCCTATTGTACTGGAGGCTAACTGAAAGACTGGAAGTTCAAGACCATCCAGAGGTTCCTCAGAAGAAAGGTCTAGAGATTGATTCCAAAAAAATCAGCCACAGAAATCCCAGTGGAACAGCTACTCTGACACACTTAGGGTCCCAAGAGCTGGAATCAGCTGAATGACAATTGTCCTTTTTTTTTTTTTTTTTTTTGGTTTTTAATTGCACTAAGTCTAAAGACATTAAGCAACTTACCTAAGGGCTAAGAGCCAGGGTGTGGTTGAACCCTACCTTGAACCCAGCCAGGTTTTCTAACCTCGAGTCTGATCCTGTTTGCTCGACATTACCCTGACTAACACAAGGTCCATGCAGAATGGTGGAGACTGAAGAAGAAAGAAACATCCAGAAGAGGGGATTCTCAATGTATTCTCCCTGCCAAATAATGGCAAACTTGCTCACTGGAAGAAGAAAACAGTTATGTCAGATGGGGAAACAGGGCTTTAATGGACTGAAAATGTTCCACAGGTGATTACAATCAGGTGTTTGCAGGTGTGTCCTATTGAGAATTAGCTCGTTCTGGCCTTCAACGATTATTTATTGAGGACAAACTACATGACAGGCATTGTACTCCACAGTCTATATCCAATTGGAAACTATTATTTGTGCTAAAAGCTATGACAAAAATAAAATAGACAGTAACTTGCTGCCCCATTATAGACAGGGCAGTCCCCTTGAGCCCTCAGAAAACCTGAGTTGGTCACAGAGAGCTGGCAATAGCTGTGTAGTCAGGACTGCCACACATGCAGAGGGTCAGAAGCAGACAGGACCACAATGGTATTGTAGAAGCTGGGCTGTAAAGGGCAGAAGGGTATAAGATGAATGAAAAGGGAAACAAGAAAGAGACCAATGGATTTCTATGCCATGCCTAACATTACATACCAAGGAGCTCTGGTTCGTAGTGGCTGCCAGTTGGGCTGCTAACCTCAAGGTTAGCAGTTTGAAACTGCCAGCCATTCCATGGGAGAAAGATGAAGCTTTCTGATCCCATAAAGATTTCCAGCCCGGAAACACTATACAGGATTTTTATGAGTTGGAACTGACTCCACAGCACACCAACAACAACAACGCTAAATACCAGTTGTATCCAACTGATAGTGACTGCCTGTGTGTCAGAGTAGAACTGTACTCAAGGATTTTCAAAGGAAGCCGATCTCTAGAACTAGTTTCTAAGGTGCCTCTGGGTGGGTTTCAGCCTCCAGTCTTTCAGCTTACAGCTGAGTATGCTAAGCATTTTCACCATTCAGGGGCTCCACCGCAAACTAACAGGTGTTTTTTTTCTTCTTCTTCTTTAATTATTGTTACAGTTAAATGCCAGTGGGTCAGCTCCAGCTCACAGCTCCCCTATCTTTGCACAACAGAACTAAGCACTGCCTAACGCTGCACCATCCTCACATTGTTGTTATGCTGAGCCCATTGCTGTTGCTACCGTACCAATCCATCTCATTGGGCTCATCATCTTTTTTGCTGACTCTCCACTTTAGAAAGCATAATGTCCTTCTCCAGGGACTGGTACCTCCTGATAATATGTCTAAAGTATGAGAGATGAAGTCTCACAATCCTGGCTTCTAAGGAGTCTTCTGGCTGTATTTCTGCCAAACACAGACTTGTTTGTTCTTCTGGGATTCCATTTTACTTTCTACATTCTTCTCCAACACCAGAAGTCAAATGCACAACTCTTCTAAGGTCTTCCTTATTCATTGTCTAACTTTCACATGCATATGAAGCTATTGAAAATACATGGCTTGTGCCAGGTGCACCTTAGTGACATCTTTACTTTTGAACATTTTAAAGAAGTCTCATGCATCAGATTTGCCTAATGCAATGCATCTTTTGTCTTCTTGATTGCTGCTTCCATGAGTGTTGATGTTCAACCATTTCAATCCAAGTAAATGAAGTTTTTGACAGCTTCACTCTTTCCTCCATTTATCATGATAATATTTATTAATCCAATTGTGATGATTTTTATTTTCTTTACATTGAGGTGCAATCCAAACTGTTGATCTTCATCGGTATTTTGACTTCATTTTCATCTACATATCAAAGGTTGCTAATGAGTCTTCCTCCAATCCTGATGCCATATAATCTTTTTCACATAATCCAGCTCCTCAGATTATTTGCTTAGCATACAGACTAAGTATGATGAAAGACTATAGTCTTGGCACACAACTTCCCTGATTTAAAATCCTCTAATTCTGTTCCAAAAACTGCCTCTTGGTCTATGTACAGGTTCCTCCTGAGCAGAGTCAAGTGTTCTGGAATACCCATTCTTCCCAATGTTACCCATAGATTGTCATGATCCACACAGTCTAAAGCCTTTGCATAGTTAATAAAGCACAAATAAATATCTTTCTGGTATTTTCTGCTTTCACATCCAAGATCCACCTGACGTCAGTAATGATACCGCTTTTCCCATATCCTCTTCCAAATCCAACTTGAGTTTCTGGTGGTTCCCTGAATTCACTTCAGAAAAATTGTATTTGCGTGTGATGTTAATGAGTTTGTTCAGTGATTTTTGAGATCCACCTCTCTTTGGAATGGGCACAGGTACGAATCTCTTCCAATTGGTTGGTCCAGTCTTCCAAATTTCATGTCATAGAGAAGTGAACACTTCCAGTGCTTCACCAGTTTGTTGAGAGATTTCAATTTGTATCCCATCAATTCCTGGAGCCTTGTTTTTTGCCAATACCTTCAGGGCACCCTGGACTTCTTACTTTAGTACCATTGGCTCTTAATCATATGCTACCCATTGAAATGGTTGAATATTGATCATTTCTTTGTGATACAGTAACTCTATGTATCGCTTCCATCTTCTTTTCATGTTTTCTGTATCATTAAATATTTGTTCATGGAATCCTTCTATATTGCAAGTTGAGGATTGAATTTTTTTCTTTAGTTCTTTCAGCTTGAGAAATGTTGAGTGTGTTCTTCTCTTTGGGTTATCTAACTCCAGGTCATTTCAGTATACTTACCTTTGTCTTCTTGAGCTACCCTTTGAAAACTTCTGATTGGCTCTTTTACTTTCTCATTTCTTTCATTCACTTTAGCATCTCTACACGGAGATCAAGTTTCAGAAACTCTTCTGATGTCCATTTTTGTCTTTTCTTTCTTTCCTGTCTTTTTAATGACCTTTTGCTTTCTTTCTCTGTTATTGATGTCCCGCAGCTCTTCTGTCATTAGTGTCTAATGCATCAAATCTGTCCTTGAGATGGGTTCTCAATTCAGGTGAGATATGTTCAAGATTATATTTTGGCTCTCATGGACATGTTTTAATTTTCTTTAACTTCACTTGCATGTGAGCAATTAATGTTCTATACCACAGTTGGTCCCTGGCCTTGTTTTAGCTGACGATTCTGAACTTTTAAAACTATCTATTCTCACAGATGTAGTTAATTTAGTTCCTTGTATTCATTCCATCTGGTGTGGTCCATGTTATAATCACCCGTATGTTGTTTTAAAAAAAGTTATTTGCAATGAAGCAGCCATTGGTCTTGCAAAATTCTATCCTGTTATCTCCAGCATCGTTGCTATCAGCAAGGCTATATTTTCCAACTACTGACCTTACTTCTTTGTTTTCAACCTTTGCATTTCCAGTCACCAGTAGTTATCAATACATCCTGATTGCATGTTTGATCAATTTTAGACTGAAGAAATTGATAGAATTCTTCAATTTCATCATCACTGGCTTTAGTGACTGGTGTGTAAATTTAAAAAATAGAGGTATTAACTAACTGGTCTTCCAGTTAGTTGTTGTCGTTCTGAAGTACTGTTGAGTCGATTCCGACCCATAGCAACCCTGTATAGGGTTTCCGAGGAGAGACTGGTGAGCTTGAGCCGCCAACCTTATGGTTCAAAGCGACTTTACATTCACCCACAGGCTACGAATCGGGCTGCGAACCTTAAGGTCAGCAGTTCGAAACTACCAGCTGCTCCGCGGGAGAAAGATGAGGCTTTCTACTCCCGTAAAGATTTACACCCTCGGAAACCCTGTACAGGGTCGCTATGGGTCGGAACCGACTCGATGGCACTTAACAACAACAGTACATTAACCCACAGCGCCACACCAGAACTCCTCCACTTAGTTAGGCAAATGGATATTAACCTATCATAGACAGCATTATACTTCATGATAGATCTTGGCATGTTTTTTTTTATGATGAATGCAACACCGTTCCTCTTCAATTTTATCATGCCCTGAACAGTAAATCATGTGATTTACAGATTCAAAATGGCCAATACCAGTCCATTTCAGCTCACTAATGCTTAGGATGCTGTCCTGGTGTGATGTTGTAGGATCAGCAATGGACTAGTAACCACAAAGTTGGAGGTTCAAATATAACAGCTGCTCCTTGGAAACCCTAAACAGGGTCTCTATGAGTCAGAATTGACTAGATGGCACATAACAACCACAACAACAATGCCTGGGATATTGATCTTTATGTTTTCCATTTCATTTTTTACAACTTTCAATGTTCCTAGATTCAAACTTCATTCATTCCACGCTCTGATTATTAATTGTTGTTTTACAGCTGTTTCTCCTCATTTTGAGTTGTGCCCCATCGGGAAATGAAGTTCCTAAAACCTTTGCTCCATCCACATCATTAAGGTTGACTCTACTTTGAAGAGACAGTTCTTCCTCAGTCACATTTTGAGAGCCTTCCAATCTGAGCACAATTATATCAGACAGTGCTTTATTGCTATTCATAACACTTTATTCTTCCGGTACTATATCTGACAATGTCCTACTGCTAGTCATAAGGTTTTCAGTGGCTAAACATTCAGAAATAGTCCTCCTCTCCTTCTGTTAGTCTACCTTAGTCTGGAAGCTCCGCTGAAACCTGTCCACCATGGGTGACCCTTCAGGTATTTAAAATACCAATAGTATAGCTTCCAGCATCATAGCAACACACAAGCCACCAGAGTACAACAAACTGACAGAAAAGGGATGGTTTAATTCATAGCATTCTTGTATAGGTTTCCAAGGAGCAACTGATGGGTTTGAACCTCCAACCTTATGGTTAGTGGTCCAGTGCTTATCCTACAGTGCCACACCAGGACTCTGTTTTAATTATATATAATAGAATACTATGCAATACGCAGTAATTTCCAATTTTCGTGCATAATCACTTGGAAAGCATGTTAAAATTACAAGAGCTTCTGATGGCGTATCTAGGGTAAGGCCCAGGAATTTGCATGTCTACCAAGTTACCAAGTGAAGTTGATGATGTTGGTGGGGATACACTTGTGAACTACCATATCAGAGTATATCACATGCATTGTGGATAGTTTGGGTTTTTTGAAACTCTGGTTTCGGTAACATATGTTTGTGTATACTAGATACCAATGTGGTGGTGTGCCATGGAGTCGGTTCCAACATAAAATATACTTATAGATATAAAAAGCCCCTAATTTACAGACTTAGGACCTTTTCCTAGTGAGTGTATGAACCCATTACTCTTTACTGCTCTAATCAACTTTGCTGGAAATCTTATGACTTCCCCCCAAAAAAACAAATAAGTGTATGAACCCACTCACTGCCATTAAGTCAATTCCAACTAATAGCTGTAAATCTCTGCAGGAGCAGAAAGTCTCCTCTTTCTCCCTCAGAGTGGCTGGCGGATTCAAACCGGGCACCTTATGGTTAGCAGTCCAAGTCAGAACACATTATGCTACCAGGGCTCCTTAATAAGTTTATGTATGAAAAATAAAAATAAATTAAAGAAAAACTATCTAGAATTAGAGATGAGATTCCCCCATCTGTAGCCATACCTTGACCTTAACTTGTCCCATTAAACCTTCTAATACGTGGGGTTGCACTTTGGCCTACAGCCCAGGGTAACTGGGCCAGCTACTTCTCAGAAAGTTGGCACCACCCTATACACAGGAGGGAACAAGGATTGTTAGAGCTGGAAGGGCCCTCAAGGATAATTGACTCTCATCTCTTGGTTATATCAGTGAGAACTTGGGTCACTGCAAGGAGAGGGGACTTGCCCAGGATCACACAGTGAGTGGCCAGCAGGAATGCAACAAAAATCTCAAAGGCCTG
This sequence comes from Chrysochloris asiatica, assembly GCF_000296735.1. Classification (NCBI taxonomy): domain Eukaryota; kingdom Metazoa; phylum Chordata; class Mammalia; order Afrosoricida; family Chrysochloridae; genus Chrysochloris; species Chrysochloris asiatica. The sequence continues at coordinate 1,995,195 of NW_006408769.1, read as the reverse complement.
CTTCCCAACTACCGTCCTTGTACTCTTGCCTATGGCCTCACCTAAACCCATCCTTCCCTCCCCATCTCCCAGGACTATCGAGAAAGTGAATCAAACTGTCTTTCTGGAAATAGAAGACACCTGGAAGACAGTTGCTAGTTTCCCAGGACCACTCAGGTTCACCACTGTAACTGATGGTGCTCCATATCCGAACTCAGGACAGGGCCAGGGTAAAAGGGCCTCCAAATGTATTCAGAGGAGCTGATCCTCATTCCTTCCCACAAATACCACCTACTGCATTTCTACTGAAATGGCACACTTTAGTGGGTACCACATTCATGATGCCTTCCCCAGCTCACCTGTTCAAAAAAATCTGTTCCTCCTCTCCCCTCTTAAAGCAGCCCTCTTTTCATCTCTCTCAGCCTGAAAGGAGGAGCGTTTGCTCATTAAATCACTGACCAGCAGCAGCAGCAGAGCAGAGCAGAGCCTGAAGAAGCAGCAGGTCTGCAGCATTCAGGAGCATCAGACAGCCCCTAATCAGAAGAAGCTCACACGTCAATAACTACCACCACCCAGAGCAAGTGAACCACAGAGGCCTCCGGAAACCTACCTGCAGGCACCATAGTTTGTGCACATGTCTCACCAATTGCCTGTGGTCTTGTTGAGGGTAGGAACTCTGCCTTACCATTTGTCCATCTCTGCAAATCACCACATCCTGAACAGCCCAGAAACGTCCTTGGAGCATCCTAAAAAAGAGGAGGTGAGAATACAGAGATCTCTAGCATTCCTTAGAAAAGTCTAGGCAGTGCCAAGTCCATGTAATCACAAGGAAATCCCCTTTCCTCTCCCCTAAGAGGCGGTTTAGGGAACGGTCATCTCTTTTTAGGAATTGCCCACTCCCCACTTGTTAGAGTTCACCTTCTGGGTGAACATTTATTCTAGGTCCAATGTAGCTCCTGGTCACAGGATGGGGTCAGGAATTGGCTGGCACCTGAGCTACACAGAGCCAATCAGAGGCCTTCTAGGAAAACTTGAAATTAGAAATGAGAAAATGCATCCAGTATCCTTGAGTGAGGCATGGGATGTTCTAGGCAACCCTATGTCCTCCCATGAGTGTCTCAAAAGCAGAAGAGTACAGTCTGCACATGGAAAGAATGGAGTGGATGATCAATGAGCAGCCGAGCAAGAGATGAAGTGATATGATGCCATTGTTATTGTTAAATTCTATTGAGTTCATTCTGACTCATAGTGACCCATATAGGTTTTCTGAGGAGTGGCTGGTGAATTTGAACTGCCAACCTTATAGTTAACAGTCTTGTCTTTATTCTACAGTGCCACACCAGGACTCTGATCATAGGTATAAGTAGGTGAATGAAATGATTGGACTGGGTCCTTATACTAAAGAAAAGATGAGTTAAATTTATGGATATTTATGGACAATATCACATGCATTTTTGTCCCCTGTAGTGGGCCATGGTCATCTCAGTAACCAACTACCCTTCCATCATATTGTAATGACCATGCAGTTTGGGATTTGACTCCAGTTCTAGTTTTTGACCTAGTTTTAACCTCGCTCCAATTCTGGGTCTGAGGTTAATTAGATCCAACTATTGGTTTAGTAGTGGTCATTTCTGACCAATGAGACTCAAGGAAGGTTTCATCGTGACTTCTGGGAATGTGCCTTCACTTTTCTAGTAGGTCATGAACAAGGAAATAAGGAGCCCTCATGTCTTCGACTGACACCAGCCTAAGGATGAACTTAACACCAGACCCTGGTGCCATGGTTGAGGCTCTGGATTAACGAGCTCGGAGTCTGGCAGGTAATCACTACCTTTACAGTTATCTCATTTGGAGTACAGTATACCATTACTGTCAATGAACTCATCCAAAAGGATTCATTCCCTAATGAAAGGAAGTGTTGCCTAGCAGTTAGGCACTTAGACTGGGAGTACAATCATTCTTAGTGAAAATCCCAACTCTGCCACTTGCTGTATGTGTGAAATTGGACAATTTGCCCAACCTCTTTGAATATCAGTTTATTCATCTGCAAAAAGAAGCACTGGTGTTTCAGTGGTAGACTTTCTAACTTTCCTGTGGAATTCCTGGCTAATCCACCTCATCTGCAGCCACCAGTGGAGACTTACATTTTCAGCAGAACTTCAGACTAAGACAGACTAGGACAAATGGTCTGATGAGCTACTTCTGAAAATCAGCCAATGAAAACCTATAGATCACAACAGTCTTATCTATAATTGATCAGGGAGACAATGTTGCAAGACCAGGCAGTGTTTTATTCCATTGTTTTGGGGACAAGCTAACAGAAGTCATATTACTGTGGTGGATGTTTGCCATCTTGGACTATCTAGAATCCACCTTTGGCTGGATTCTTGGTTGAAGATCGAGACTGCTAGGTACTATTGATGCCTGTCACGGTTGTTAAATGCTGTCAAGTCAGTTCCGACTCATAATGACCATGTATAGGGTGTGGCTAGTGGATCTGAACCATCAACTTTGTGATTAGCAGTCCAGTGCTTATCCTACTGTGCCACATCAGGACTCCTGCCTTAGCCCAGCCAAATGGTAGGTCTATTGTATAAACTCTGCATATCTCAATTTAGTGACTCCAGGGTGTGGAGATGACTGAAAGCTAGTTGAAGGAGCACATTGAACAGCTCACTTGTACTCCTTTCCCTGCAGGATTCACTGGCTCCCTGCCCCTTCTCACAACTTTGTGTTCCAGCCTTCTGTCAAACCTCAATATCCTTCCAATAAATTCCTCCCTTCTGGAATAGCAAGTTGGCTTCTGTTGCTCGAAGATGGGAGTACTGGCAGTGAAAAGGGACTTCTTTGTAAGGCTATGGTGAAGCTGAAATGAAATCACACTTGTAGAGCATTTTGTTGAATGACTGGCACACAGTCAGGCCCACTACATGTTCACTGGTAGAATATCATGGACTCAGATGTCCCCAGTGAGGGATGAGCTGAGCTGCACACAAGGTTTTGATTGACCTAAAAGGGTGCGCAGAATCCTAGTTGCCAAATTGGCAGCTTTCCCCTATGCACTTGGGGCTGTTTGGGGCCTCACACTGGATGGCAACACTTGATGAACAGATGCAACAGAGAAAAAGACCATCCAAAAACCAACATCAAACAAACAAGAATGCTATCAAGTAATTAATTTAGCAACAGACTCTTCCTTCTTCACTCTGGTGTCCGGGACATTCAGGACAGTGAAGGAGCAGGTGCTTGGTAGCAGAGGTCCAGGGCCAGCCCTGAGGGACAGAGAACTGTCCCAGAAACATGCTCTATAACTGCTCTGGCACACTTTGATCTGGATCCGGTTGAATCTGCTTATTCACCTGAGGGGCTAAGAGTCAAATGAGTAAAGTGAGTGGCTTCGCTTTACAAGTTAGCACATTTCACTCATCACTGTCATCAGCAACAGCAGCATCTTTTTCGTCTTTGTGACATTGATGGCGCTACTACTAAGTCCCAGGAACTGCCTAAACAAGTAGCAGACATTGTTGTTAGTTGCTATGGAGTCAATTCCAACTCATAGTGATCCCATGTGACAGATAGATCGGCCCCATAGGATTTTCTAGGCTGTAATCTTTACAGATCACAAGGTCTTTCTCCTGAGGAGCTGTTGGGTAGGTTTCTACCGCAAACCTTTGGGTTAGCAGCTGAGCACTTAACTGTTTCACTGCCAGTAAAACAATGAACATGTATTCATTCATTTCATCATTCCCACAACCTTAGGAGAACAGCTATCATGACTTTGCTGTTAGTTTCCAGTTGAATCTATTCCAATTCATGGTGACCCACGTGTCTGTCGTAGAACTGCTCAGTAGGCTCTGACCTTTCTGAAGCAGATCATCAGACCTGTCTGCTGAGCTACCTCTGGGTGGGTTTAAACCATCAACCTTTCAAAAAGTTAGTAAGCAGTCAAGCGTGTAGTCGTTTGTGTCACCCAGCTCATCCTTAAATGACCTTATGAAAGACCAGGTTCTGTGATTATCATTAATTAGAGAACTTGAATGGTTTGCCCAAATCATATAACTAGTAAAGGATGGAGCCAGGGTTCTTCCACAGACTTGTCCACCACACTCAGCTCTCTGCCACCTTCAATGCTCCCTGCATGCATCCTGACTAAATGGCAGTCTGCCCTAATCTTAACAGGCTTTTCTCTGGAGCACTGACGAACGCAGAAGAGAATTTTGGCTAAAGTGCCTTTGCGTTTTTATAGGGAAAATGGATTTTATGCCCTGGTTGGAGCTGGTAGTGGATCATGCTTCTTCTATATTATAAACTCTTATGTACATGCCATAAAAGTGTCCCGTTGGTACTTATGGCAATATATTGATCGTGGCCATTTAATCTCCTGTGCAAAGTCAGAGAGCTGGGTGCACATCCTTGTCTGTTAGTTTGCCCGACAGGCTTTGGGCTTGTAAATCTGCCCTCAGCCATAGAGGTAGGGGAGGGGAGGTGGGGCACAAAAGGGATTCTTTATGAATGAGATTCAAAGGCATTCGGCCTGAGATTGATTTCTTTCCATCCTATTTAACAGAAGTAAATTGGATGAAGAAAAAAAATCAGAAGAGGTATGTGTCTTTCTGAAAGATCTGGGTTGTTCCTGGGACACAGAATGGTGACCCTCAGCAGCTCCTGAGGGGAGCAGACCTGAGTACTCTCCACATGCCATGAGACAGCCCACACAACCACACTGCCTCCACATCTCCCCTGTTCTCCCCTGCTCCAGGGAGGCAGGGAGCTGTGTTATCAAAAGAGCTGGCAGCACATCCATTTCTCAGGACAACACTGATCGACCCTCTTCCAGGCAAGAAAAGGCTGCTGGTCAGACTGTGCTCTTCCTAGCCCAGGCCTGCTCACCCTTCTCCGATGAACATTTATCTCCCAAACAAGCTTTCAGCCAAGAGCCCATTACTGACACCTGCCACCTTTCCCCCTGCTTCCCAGAATCCTTCCATCTGATTCCAGCAGATCCCAGGGGACGCATTGCAGGAGGGTTGAGAGCAATCCAGGGTTCCCAGGAGGCTGTGCAGGGACACAAATACTGGAGCCACTCCTTGAAACTTCATTCATTGAGGACAAACAAACTCAAAGTCACTATTGGAGAGGAAAAAGCATTATTTTGTCAACCTAGTTGCTTAACATGCTATTGCTTAACATGGTCTTTTTTCTTCTTGTCCTACCTCTTTTTATTTTATTGGGGTAAATATGTACTTTTACCTGGTGTGGCATTGTAGGACAAGCACTGAACTGAGAACCTGTACAGGGTATGTAAAAAGGGTTGTTAAGTGCCATTGAGTTGGTTCTGACTCATAGCCACCCTGTATAGGGTTTCTAAGGAGCAGCGGGTAAGTTTGAACCATCGTCCTTGTGATTCAAACCAACCTTGTGGTCCACTGCTTTATCCCACAGTGCCATACCAGGTCTACACACACATACATGTATATGAGAAAAATGCTATTTTAACTACTTTAAGTGTACAATTGAGTAACATGAATTACATTTACCATGTTAAACAAATTCTAATCAGTTTTTTTACCTTCTCATTTCTTCCATTTGCTTTAGCATCTCTACACTGGACAGCAAGTTTTAGAGTCTCTTCTAACATCCATTGTGGTCTTTTCCTCCTTTCTTGTCTTCTTAATGACCTTTTCCTTTCTTTGTGTATGATGTTCTTGATGTCATCCAAAACTCTTCTGATCTTTGGTCAGTAGTATACAATGCATCAAATTTCTTCTTCAGAGTATCTCTAAATTTAAATCCAGGTAGGATATGTTCAAGGTCATATTTTGGCTTTCATGGACTTGTTTTATTTTTCTTCAGCTTTAGCCTGAATTTGCATATGAGGACTATCTGGTCTGTTTCACAGTCTGCCCCTGGCCTTGTTTTAGCTACTGATATGGAGCTTTTCCACCATCTCTTTCCACAGATGTAGTAAATTTGATTTCTGTGTATTCTATCTTGTGAGGTCCATGTGTATAGTCATCTTTTATGTTGTTTACAAAGGTATTTGCAATGAAAAAGTCATTGGTCTTGCAAAATTCTATCATACGATCTCCAGCATTGTTTCTCCCATGAAGGCCATGCTTTCCAATGACTGATCCTTCCTCTTTGTTTCCAACCTTTGCATTCCAATCACCAGTAATGAGCAATACATCTTGATTGTATGTTTGATCAATTTCAGACTGAAGAAGTTGGTAGTATTCTTCAAATTTCATCATCACTGGCTATAGTGGTGGGTGCATAAATTTGAATAATAGTTGTAATAACTGGTCTTTCTTCTTGTTGTTGTTGTTAAATGCCATTGAGTTGGTTCCAACCCATAACAACCCTGTATAGGGTTTCCAAGGTGTGACTGGTGAGTTTGAACCACCGACACTGCAGTTCAAACTAAACTTGGGGTCGAGTGTTTATCCTAAAGCACTACACCAGGACTCTGTAGGCATGTAGAAACTATCCTATCACAGGCAGTGTTGTACGTTAAGATATTGAACTGTTCTTTTTTTATGATAAATGCAATGCCATTCCTCTTCAATTTCTCATTCTGGCATAATAAACCATGTGGTTGTCAGATTCAATATGACCAATACCAGTCCATTTCAGTGCAACAATGCCTAGGATATTGATCTTTATGTGTTCCACTTGATTTCTGACAACTTCCTGTTTTCCTAGATTCATACTTCATACATCCCATTTTCTGATTATTAATGGATATTTACAGTTGTTTCTGTTCATCAGAAAATGAAGGTCCCAAAAGCTTTACTCCATTTGTGTCATCATGGTCAACTCTACTTTGAGGAGGCAGCTCTTCCACTAGTATTTTGAGTGTCCTCCAACCTGAGGGACTCATTTTCTAGCACTATATCTGACAGTATTCTGGTGCTCTTCATCATGCTTCAATATTCAATATTCTGGTGCTATCTGACAGTGTTCCACTGCTATTCATAAGATTTTCAGTGACTAAATATCCATAGAGCAGCTTGAGAAGAAAAGTAAACTATTATAATGAAATGTGCAAAGATCTGGAGTTAGAAAACTGAAAGGGAAGAATAAGCTCAGCATTTCTCAAGCTGGGGGAACCAAAGGAAAAATTCAAGCTTTGACTTGGAAAATGGAAGGAATCTTGGGACAAAATATTGAATGATGCAGAAAGCATCAAAAGAAGATGGGAAGAATCTACAGAATCACTGTACCAAAAATAAATGATCAATGTTCAACTGTTTCAAGAGGCAGCATATGATCAAGAGTCAACAATACTGAAGAAAGAAGTCCAAACTGCAATGAAGGCATTGGCAAAGAACAAGGCTCTGGGAACTGATGAAATACAAATTGAAATCTTTCAACAAACTGATATGGCACTGGAGGTACTCACTCATCTATGCCAAGAAATTTTGAAGACAGGCAAACTGATTGGAAGAGATCCATATTTGTGCCCATTCCAAAGAGAGGTGACACAACGAAATGCAGAAATTGTCAGACAATATCATTAATATTGCATACAAGTAAAAATTTGCCAAAGATAATTCGGAACCAGTGCAATAGTACATTGACAGAGAACTGCCAGAGATTCAAGCTGGATTCAGTCAAGGACCTGGAACAAGGGATTTAACTGCTGATATTAGATGGACTTTGGCTGAAATCAGAGAATACCAGATAGATGTTTACCTGTGCTTTATTGATTATACAAAGGTTTTCAATTGTGTGGAACATGACAAGCTGTGGACAACATTGTGAAGTATGAGTATTCTGGAACACTTAATTGTGCTCATGAGGAACCTGTGCATAGACCAAGAGGCAATCATTCTAACAAAACAAGGGAACACTGAATGGTTTAAAATTAGGAAAGGTGTGTGACACAGTTATATTCTTTCACCATACTTATTCAACTTGTATGCTGAGCAAATCATCCAAAAAGCTGGGTTATATGAAGAAAAACATGGTATCTGGATTGGAGGAAGATTAATTAATTGTGTGAATCATGAAAAGCTATAGACAACACTGAGGAGAGTGAGTATTCTAGAACACTTAATTGTCTCATGAGGAACATGCACATAGACCAAAAGGCAGTTGTTTGAACAGAACAAGGAAACACTGAATGGATTAAAATTAAGAAAGATGTGAAGCAGGGTTGTATTCCTCCACCACACTTATTCAATCTGTATGCTGAGCATATAATTTAAAAATCTGGATTATATGAAGAAAAATGTGGCATCAGGATTAAAGGAAGTCTCATTAACAACTCATGATGTGCAGATGATACAATCTTGCTTGCTGAAACCAAAAAGAATTTATGATACTTATTGATAAAGATCAAAGACCACATCCTTTAGTACGGGTTGCACTTCAATGTAAACAAAAGAAAAATCCTCACTACTGGACCAATAAATAAAATCAAGATAAATGGAGAAAAGATTGAAGTTGTCAAATACTTCATTTTGCTTGGCTCAACACTCATGGAAGCAGCATTCAAGAAATCAAATGACCTATTGCATTAGGCAAATCTGCAGCAGATACCTCTTTAAAGTGTTGAAGAGCAAAGATATCAATTTGAGGACTAAGGTGTGCCTGACCCAAGCCATGGTATTTTCAATAACCTCACATGCATGTGAAAGATGGATAGTGAACAAGGAAGACCATAGAAGACTTGATGTATTTGAGTTATGTTGTTGGAGGAGAATATTAAAAGTACCATGGACCGCCAAAAGAACAAACAAATCTTTATTGGAAGAAGTACAACTAGAATGCTCTTTAGAATCAGGAAGTCCAGATTTCATCTCTCATACTTCAGACATATTATCACGAGGGACCAGTCCATGGAGAAGGACATCATTCTTGGTAAAGTTGAGGGTCAGTGAAAAATTGAATACCTCCAATGAAATGGATGGAGTCCTGATGTGGCGCTGTGGGTTAATGCACCAGACTACAAAGCCATTTGAACTGCAAGGTTGGTGGTTCAAGCTCACCAGCTGCTCCTCAGAAACTCTATACAGGGTCGCTATGGGTCAGAACCAACTTGATGGCACTTAACAACAACAACAATGAGATGGATTGGCACAGTGGCCACAACAATGGGCTTAAGTGGAGCAACGATTGTGAGGTTGGTCCCGGACCATGCAGTGTTTCGTTCTGTTGTGCAGAGGACCACTATGAGTCAGCACCCACTCAATGGCACACAACAACAGTGTTACATAACCATCACCACTATCCATTTCTAAAAGTCTTTCATCACCCCAAATAGAAACTCATTACCCCTAAAGAAATAACACCCCACTCCCTATAGTCCCTGGTAACGTGAAAAGCTTTTGTCTCTATGCATTTGCCTATTCTAGATAAGACAGATTTAAAAGTGTGTACTGCCCTAATTAAGACACCTAACCATAATGGAGTCATGGTGTGGCACTGTGGGATAAAGCACAGGACCAAAAGATAAGTTTGAATCCCAGGGTTGGTGGTTCAAACTCACCAGCCGCTTCTTGGAAACCATATACCAGGTCGCTATGAGTCAGAACAGATTTGACAGCATTCAACAATAACAACCACCACAATGGGACTGATTGGACCCCATGGTGGTAGGGGCCTAGTAGCAGCACATAATCGACAAAGACAAGGCCCGTGTGGTTACTATAATGGACAGCAGAATCAAAGCAGTAATCAGAATAGTCTGACTCCTGTGGACTTATGGTGTTGGCTAATTAGGCAGGTGTCCCTAGGAGTGAAATAGATGGAAAACCTACTAAATATTTACTTGATTTTTACAAAACGAAGAGCTCTAGGTCAAGTGAACGACTGTCTAACTTGAATCACTGAAATAGAAAATTGCAGTCTCTCAATTCCCAGACTTGAAACATTTTACAGACCCCACACCCCCTTGAATGAAGGGGTGGCCAGGTCCCCTTGAGGAAGGGCCCCATATACTTCCAGTCATTACTCTTTGCTCCAGCCTTCCCCAAAGGGATATTCAACCTTTTACAAGAATGACTGTTCATTGGAGGAAAGTAAATAATCAGACTTTTTGGGAATTACTGGACACTGGCTAATAATTGACATTAGTTCCAGGAGGCCCAAAACACCACTGTGGCCCATCAGTCAGAGAAAGGGCATATGGAAGGCAACTTGTTAGTAGAGTAATTGATAAGATCCATTTCCCTGTGGGTCCAGTGAGTTTTCAAACTCATCCTGTAGTGATTTCCCCAGTTTCAGAATACATAGTCAGTATAGATATACTCAGCAACTGGTAGAACCCCCACACTGAATCCCTGACATGCAGAATGAGAGCTATTATAGTAGAAAAGCCAAGGAGAAACAGTTAGAGCTACCTTTATTTAGCAAAACAGTAAACAAAAATCAATACCACATTTCTGGAGGGATTGTAGAAATTAGTGGTACGATAAATGACTTGAAGGATGCAGGAGTGGTGATTCCCACCACAATCCCATTTAACTCGCGTATCTAGCCTGCACAAAAAAACAGATGGATGTTGGAGAATGACAGTGGATTATCATAAACTTAACCAGGTCATGATTTCAATTGCAGCTGCTGTTCCAGATGTTTCATTGCTTGAGCAAATTAATACATCTCCTGGTACCTGGCATGCAGCTTTTGAGCTGGCCAATGCCTTTTTTCTCAATTTCATAAAGGGGAATTGAAGACGTTTTCCTTCAGCTGGCAAGGACAACAATACACTTTCACTGTCTTACCTCAGAGGTACATCAACTGTCCAGCAGTATGTCTTACTTTAGTCTGCAGAGACCTTGATCACCTTTCCCTGCCCAAGCAGTTCATCTGGTAGTTCATTTTGCTTGGAAGAAGTCACAAGATGTGCGACTGTATACTGATTCATAGACTGTGGCCAATGATTTGACTGGATAGTCAGGGACTTGGAAGGAACATGATTGGAAAATTGGTGACAAGGAGGTGTGGGGAAGAGGTGCAATACCTCTCTGAATGGGCAAAAAAAGTTAAGATATTTGTGTCTCATGTGAACATGCACCAATGGGTAACCTTGGCAAGGGAGGATTTTAGCAACCAAGTGGACAGGAAGACACACTCTGTAGAAACTAATCATGCTCTTTCTCCAGCCACTCCTGTCATTGTCCAATGGGCTCATTTAGAAAATGGTCATGGTGGCAGGGATGGAGGCTATGCATGGGCTCAGCAGCATGGACTTCCATTCATCAGTGCTGACTTGACTACAGCCACTGCTGAGTGCCCTGTTTGCCAGCAGCAGAAACCAACACTGAGTTCCAGATAAGAGAACATTCCTTGGGGAGATCAGCCATCAACCTGGTGGCAGGTTGATTACATTGAACCCTTTCCTTCTTGGAAAGGGCAGCATTTTGTTCTTACTGGAATAGACATTTACTCTGTATATGGATTTGCCTTCTCTACATGGAATCCTTCTGCCAAAGCTACCATCCATGGGCTTACAGAAGGCCTTATCCATCATCATGATATCCCCACAAGCTTTGCCTCAGATCAAGGGACATTCCCAGTCAATGAAGTGTGGCAATGGGCCCATACTCATGGAATTCACTGGTCTTACCATGATCTCCATCATGCTGCTGAAGCAGTTTGGCCTCCTAAAGACACAATTAAGATGTCAGGTAGATGGCAATACCTTGTAGGGTTGGGGCAATGTTCTCCAGGATGCTATATATGCGCAAAACTAGCGTCCAATATATGGTGCTGTTTCTACAATTGCCAGGGTTCCTGGGTCCAGGAACCAAGAGGTAGAAATTACTCCTAGTAACCTACTTGCAAAATGTTTGCTCCCTGTCCCTGAGGCTCCATGGTCCTTGGGTCTGGACATTTTAGTTCAGATGGAGGAATACGCCCACTTGGAGATACAGCATTGATCCCACTGAATTGGAAGTTAAGAATGCCCCCTGGACATTTTGCACTCTGTATGTCTCTTTATCAACAGACAAAGAAGGGAGTTACTGGATTGGGTGGAATGATTGATCCTGACTACCAAGAAGAAACTGGATTGACATTACATAATATAAGCAAAGAATATGTATGGAATCCAGGAGATACGATAAGACATCTTTTAGTACTACCATGTCCTGTGATAAAAGTAAATTGTAAACTACAGCAACCTAATTCTAACGTGAAGACTAATACCCCAGCCTTTTCAGGAGAGAAGGTTTGGGTCATACCATCAGGCAAAGAAACATGATCAGCTGTGGTGCTTGCCAAGGGCCAAGGGGATACGTAATGAATAGTGGAAAAGGTAGTTCTAAATACCATCTACAGCCACATGACCAGTGGCAGAAACAAGGACAGTAATTGTTATACATATTTTTGTTGTTATTGTTCTTGTTTATTTGTTTTGTATGTGTACATAAAATATTTTTGCTTTGTTCATTTGTGAAAGGTAAGATTTAAATGGGGCAAGTGTGTTTTCGGTTGTACGTGCTTTCGTTGTATCATGTTAGGTGCAAGTATGACTTTACATTTTCTTTATTTACAGATTATGCATATGGTTTATAGGTGCCACGCTGATAAGTGGTAAACTCTAATAGTTAATGTTTATGTCAACTTGACTATACCAGGATTCCCATTGGTTTGGCAATTGAGATGTGGGTATCCCCATGTTGTTGTTGTTAGGTGCCATCGAGTTGGTACCGACTCATAGCGACCTTATGCACAGCAGAATGAAACACTGCCTGGTCTTGGGACAACCTCACTATCATTACCACACTTGAGCCTATTGATGCTGCCACTTTGCCAATCCATCTTGCTCGGGGTCTTCCTCTTTTTCTCTGACCCTCCACCCTACCAAACATGATATCCTTCTCCAGCGACTGGTCCCTCCTGACAATATGTCCAAAGTATGAAAAACGAAGTTTGGCCATCTTGGCCTCCAAGGAGCACTCTGGCTGCACTTCTTACAACACAGATCTGTTGGTTCTTTTGGCAGCCCATGGCACTTTCAATATTCTCCTCCAACACCATAACTCAAAAAGCATCAATTCTTCTATGGTCTTCCTTATTCATTATCCAGCATTCACATGCATATGAGGTTACTGAAAATACCATGGCTTAGGTCAGGCACACCTTAGTCTTCAAGCTGACATCTTTGCTTTTCAACACTTTAAAAAGGTCTTGTGCAGCACATTTACCTAATGCAATACACCATTTGATTTCTTGACTTCTGCGTTCATGAGTATTGATAGTTGATCCAAGAAGAATGAAGTCCTTGACAACTTCAATTTTTTTCTCTGATGATAAGAATGTTTATTGGTCCAGTGGTGAGGATTTTTGTTTTCTTTACATTGAGACACAATCCATATGGAAGGCTGTGCTCTTTGATCTTCATCAGTAAATATTTTAAGTCTTCTTCACTTTCAGCAAGCAAGGTCATATCATCTGCATATTGCAAGTTGTTAATGAGTCTTCCTCCAATCCTGGTGCCATGTTTTTCTTCATAGAACCCAGCTTTTCAGATTATTTGTTCATCATACAGGTTGAATAAGTATGGTGAATGAATACAACCTTGTCACACACTTTTTGGTGCTCCCATGTTCTGTTCAAACAACTGCCTCTTGGTCCAGGTACAGATTCCTCATGAGCATAATTAAGTGTTCAGGAATACACATACTTTGCAATGTTGTCCATAGCTTGTCATGACCCACACAATCAAAAGCCTTTGCGTAATCAATAAAGCACAGGTAAACAAACATCTTTCTGATATTCTCTGCTTTCAGCCAAGATCCATCAGACATCAGCAGTGATAGCCCTCGTTCCATACGGCCTCTTCTTAATTCGACTTGAACTTCTGGAACTTCTCTGTCAATGTTATGCTTGTAGCCATTTCTGTATTACTTTTAGTAAAACTTTACTCGCATGGAATATCAAAGCTATCGCCCGATGATTTCCACATTCCGTTGGGTCACCTCTGTTTGGAATGGACACAAAAATGGATCTCTTCCAATCAGTCGGCCAGATAGTTGTCTTCCAAATTTCTTGGCATAGATGAGTGAGTGCCTCCTGTGCTGCCTCACTTTCTTGAAAGATTTCAATTTTTATTCCATCAATTCCTGGTGCCTTGTTCTTTGCCAATCCCCATGGTGAGGTCTAAAACAGAGCAGTTAACTTTATGATGATTGGCTATAAGTAGCCAATCAATTGAAAGGATATTTCCTTAGGGATGTGGCCTGCTTCCAGTATAATGGACACTCAAGCAAAGCTTGACTGCTTTCTGCTGGGTCTAGATCTTCTGTCTGGCTTATCCTCCAACCTCTGGTTCTTTGATCTTGAGCCAGTGACTTGCTCTATTATCTGTCTGCATACCAGACTTTTCTACCTGCTGGACCTGCCTGCCGATCGGACCTGCCTGCCAATCTTGGTTCATCTGACCTGGACTTGGGTCTTTCCCAACTCTACACTAGTGAGCTATTTCCTTGATATAAGTTTCTGCACATATGTAAATTTCACTGGTTTTGCTTCTCTAAAGCATTCAGCCTAAGACAGTTTCTGATCATGAATAATAATCTTTAACTTCCCTAAAATAACTGTGAGTATGATCTGTGAATTATGTGTGATCATTGCAACGAATTATCAAACATAGCAGAGAAGTAGGGAGTATCATGGGAAGGACAGTTGGTATCAGAATTGGTAGAAAGATTAGAGATTGGAGGCATGTCTCCCCTCTGACTCATAGGAACCAGCCTTGGGCTGATGATGATTCTTCTCCTACCTTCTGGTGAAGTTAGAGGAGGTTAGATGGCACCCTCATGTCATTTTTTTCACTAACAATATATTTATATTCTATTTTACAAGAATATTGGATCCATAACAAATTAAGGGGGACACAAATCAACTGGTCTTTCGCCACCCATGGTTTGAGAAGTACTAGTCTATTTTTGTTGCTGTTAGTTGCCATTGAGTCATGGGGGACCCATGCACCCTGGAACAAAGTGTTGCCTAGTGTTGCACCATATTATCATCAGTCTCAGATTGAACTGTTATGCTCCCATTGGTTGCAAGTGGCTGATTTCACAAGTAGATTGCCAGGCATTTCTTCATAGTCCTTCTTAGTCTAGAAGCTCTGCTGAAAATTGTTTAGCACCAATAGTAACACAAGCCTCCAGTGACAGATGGGAGTTAGCTGCTCTTGAGGTGTGCTGGCTAGGAACTGAAGCCAGGTCTTCTACATCGAAGGCAAGAATGTTACTGCTGAACCGTCACTGTTCTTATTAATCTACCCAGTGAATAAACAAAAAGTCAATTTGGGGGGTTCTGTGTATGGCAGAACTAGCCTCAAGCCCTCACTTCCCTTTGGATGCAGCTGATGCTGGGAGCTGTGGTCTTGACTCTCACTATGGGCAGGGCCTCTAATTCTAAAATCAGGTCATTACCTGACAATGATCGGTCTTTTGTTTCCAGGCAAGATAATAGAAGGAACCACTCAAAAAGACAAGGAACATTTTTTGCTTTTCCCAGAGTGAATGCAGGTTTCTCTATGCCAACCACTGACCATACCACCCCACCAGTACAAGTTCCCAGGTGAAATATGATCAAGTTTCAGAGAGCTGTTTTGGGTTCAAATGCTTAAATATAAACATGGTTATTTCCATTTTTCCTTTTTTCTATGTGCAGCATCCATTTCCAGCATTTTCTAAAATGAGACACCTGAATTTTCCCAACATTACTGAAATAGAGTTAAAGCAGAAACCACTTGATCTGGTTCAAGCTCTGCTGAGACCTGGAATTCCACCTTAGGTGTACTGAAACAGAATCTCACAAAAGTAGAAGAATCACTTGGGGATCTGAAAGTGATGGCTTTTCAGATAAAGTCAAGTCAAATCAAGATAAGTTTTCAAGTTAAGATACCATGACAACAAGATAAACATTTTCATGAGCCCCCAAAGTTTCCTTGTTGTTGTTGTTAAGTGCCGTCGAGTCAGTTCCGACCCATAGCGATCCTGTACAGGGTTTCCGAGGGTGTAAATCTGTACGGGAGTAGAAAGCCTCATCTTTCTCCCGCAGAGCGGCTGGTAGTTTTGAACCGCTGACCTTAAGGTTCGCAGCCTGATTTGTAACCACTACGCTACCAGAGCTCCTTTATAATCCTAGCACCCCTTTATAATCCTTCTTTCCTATTTATGTCCAAGCCAACCACTAATTTCCTATCAGTCACTATACGTTAGTTTATACTTTCTAGCATTTTCTCTAACTGTAATTATATGTACTCTTTTTGTTCTAGCTTCTTTTATTGAAAATATTATTTTTGAGATTCATCCATATCCTGAGATTATCAGAAGTTCATTCCTTTTTTTATTCCTGAGTAGTATTTCATTATAGGAATATTCTACAATTCATTTAGTCATTCCATTGGAAAAAAAAAAAAATTAAAAAGGTGATTGAATTTTCCTAATTCTCCTGGAGGTATAATAATAAGGAAGAGCAGAAAAAGAAGCCAACTTGTCCAAGTTCATTCCTATCTCAGTATCTCTGCAGCTGCCATTTCCTTGGTGTGATGGATTAAGTTATGTCTCCCAAAAGGATATGTTGAAGTCCTAATCCCTAAGACTGGAGTAGGATGGGTTCTAATTCAATCTGATTACCCGTTTCTAGCAATTCAAAACTCAATTCTTATTTATTTATTAGGTGCCATCTAGTCTGTACCAACTAATGTACAACAGAACCTTATGCACAACAGAACGAAACCTGTGCCAACCTCACAATTGGTACACTTGAGCCCGTTGTTGCTGCCACTGTGTCAATCCATCTCATTGGGGGGTAGGGGGGGGGTCTTTCTCTTTTTTGCTGGATCTCCACTTTACCAAGCATGATGTCTTTCTCGAAGGACTGGTCCCTCCTGAGAATATGTCTGAAGTATGACAGACATCTGGCCACCTGGCTTCTTAGGAGCACTCTGGCTGTACTTTTATTTGTTCTTTTTGCAGTCCATGGTACTTTAAATATTCTCCTCCAGCACCATAATTCAAATGCATCAATTGTACTGTCTTCCTTATTCATTGTCCACTCCCTTCCACATGCATATGAGGTTATTGGAAATACCATGGCCTGGGTCAGGCGCACCTTAGTTCTTAAAATGACATCTTTGCTCTTGAACAGTTTTAAGAGGTCTTTTGATTCATTAATGAGGTCTTGAACACTGTAAAGAGGTCTTCTAATTCATGATGATCCCATATGTGTGAGAGTAGAACTGTGCTCCACAGGGTTTTTAATGGCTAGTGTTTTGGAAAGCCTTTTTCTAAGGTGCCTCTGTGTAAACTCAAACCTTCAACTTTTGGGTTAGCAGCTTAGTTATCCAGTGCTGCTATAACAGGGATACAACAAGCGGGTGGATTTAATAGAAAATTATTTTCTCACAGTTTAGGAGAAATCCAAATTCAGAGTGCTGGCTCTCCCTGTCGAGTCTAGAGAAAGGTCCTTGTCTTTTCAGCTTCTGCTTCCTGGTTCCTAGGAGATTTACATGGGTCTTGGCATCTGTCTTACTCCTCACTCTTACTGCTGGCTTGTTTGACAGGGGGGAGGGGTTGTTTGTGTGCCATGGAATTGGTTCTGACTCATGGAGTGACCCTTTATAGGGTTTCTGAGACTAAATCTTCACAGAAGCAGAAAGTCTCATTTTCCTCCTTCGGAGAGGCTGGTAAATTTGAACTGCTGACCTTGTAGTTAGCAGCCCAATGTGTAATCCACTACGCTACCAGAGCTCCTTGCTGGTTTGTTTAATCTCTTTTTTATCTCAAAAAAGACTGACTCAAAATGAACTCTATACTAATTCCGCCTCAGTAACAAGGCATAGATTATAACCAGGGCCTCCAACAGGTTCATCCTGGTTTGACCCCTACTGAGTATTTCCATTTCCACCCCAGATACACTGAATCAGAACTCCAAGATTTAACAAAAGCCCTAGGCAATTCTTCTGTAGACAAAAGGTGGGGATCTTGTTAAAATTTAGGTTTTGATCCCTATATCTGGGGAGGAAATGTTATTTCTCAGTACGGGGCCAAATCAGAATGAACCAGTTTGAGGACCACAGACATAGAGGTTAGAATCCTGGTTGTAGGATTAGCACGGGACTGCAAACCACAAGGTCGGCAGTTCAAACCCACCAGCTGCTCCTCAGAAAGCCTATAAAAGGTAGCGATGAGTCTAAACTGACTTGACAGCACTTAATAACAAAAACAACAACATACATAGAGGTAGGATCTACAACACATTTTGGGGGGCATTACTCAACCCATTGCACAAAAGCTGCCAAACATGTTAACTGTTTGTGCCACTGGGGACTCCCTTCCAATATGTTTATGAAAGAAGTGAAGAGGCATAGAGACACAGGAAAGATGGTCATATGGCAATGGAGGCACCGATGGAGTTAAGCTGAAGCTGCATACGTATTTTTGTTGTTAAATGCTGCTGAATCCGGTCAGACTCATAGTAACCCTGTACAGGATTTCTGAGGAATGGCTGGTGGGTTTGAACCACGGACCTTGCAGTCCAGTTTCCTGCGGTTACCAGAATTCCCATACAATAGTAGACATTTGAGAGGCTACCCACCAACACAGGAGATACTCTAAAGCCAAGGGCCAGGCAGTGGAGAGAGATCAGACAATGCAGCAGCAACAAGGAAATCTTTTTAATGCAATGGTGAAAAAGACAACCTTGCCTGTCCCCACCACCCTGCTGACTCCAATGCCCCTACCAACCATCAGAAATGCTAAATCATGTGTAAGTCCCTCTGTTTGTGGCCACAGGGACATTCAAGCATAATTTACATACTACCAACTTCCTAAGTGCCTATAAATAAAGGCCCCCATGGTCCCTGGGTGCTATTTTTGAGGAGACGGACATCAAGTGACATTAAATCGAGTCAACTCCCTCAGCACTAGGGGGACGGAAAACTCACCCTCACCCACAGACATCTGCAGACATCTAAAACTCTGTTTGCTGGCAGATACTTGCCAGGGAATGCAGTATTACATCACCACCAGTATACGCATACAACAGCCACTCCATTTTACACAGCTCTACTGCTTACAGGTACTTTGGCTCAGACAGATTCTAATCATAAAATGTTACTTTGAGGACTAAGTCACACCTGACTCAAGCCATGGTATTGCATGTGAACACTAAACAATGGATAGAGGAAGCCAAAGAATTGATGCATTTGAAGTGTGCTGTTGGCAAACAATAGTCAGTACACCAAGGGCTGCCAGAACAAACAAATCTGTCTTGGAAGAAGCCTAGCCAGAATGCTCCTTAGAAGCCAGGAAGGCAAGACTTTATCTCACATACTGTGGACATGTTATCTGGAGGGACCAGTCTCTGGCGAATGACATCATGCTTAGTAACATAGATGGTCTTCAAAAAAGGGAAAGCCCTCAACAACAGGATGGACGCAGTGGCTACAACAGTGGGCTCATACATAGGAACCACTGACTGCGAGGAGGTTATAGGAGGAAGCAGTGATTTGTTCTGCTGTGCAGAGGATTGCTATGAGTCTCAAAGCATGAGCAAGGAGGATCTGGAGTACTTTGCATTCTTCCAGTAAATGCGCAATGACACTTGATTCCAACATGGTTATAATACAAATAGTGACTTGGTTTATGCAGCCAAGCACTTTGTTCTTAAATGCCATCAAGTCAGTTCCGACTCATAGTGACCCTGTATAGGGTTTCCAAGGAGAGCTAGTGAGATTGAACTGCCGATCCTGCTGTTCAAACCAGCCTTTAACAAACAGCGCCACACTAGTGGCATAGCAAACACTAGAGTTTCTGAATGCAGATCCAATCCACATGTACCTGTGAGGAAAGCACAGGGGGTTTTGTTACAGTGACCAACTTTGATTTTTATAATCTGACAAAATAGGAGGGAAAAAAAAAAAAAAGGCCAGAAAAGATGAATCCTAGTTATACACTGTAAGTGAGTTATGCTTTCAAAAACCCAAAGAAAATCAGTACCGACCTTAACGTTTGGAGTCTTGATGTGGGTGGTGTTGTAGGAAAAGCATTGGACCACAAGGTTGGTTTGAACTGCAAGGTCGGCGGTTCAAATCCATTGGCTGATCCTAGGAAACCCTATACAGGGTCACTATGAGTCAAAACTGACTGGATGGCACTTAACAACCTTAATGTTTTGTTTTTGTGGACGGCTCCAGTC
Source organism: Chrysochloris asiatica (assembly GCF_000296735.1). Taxonomy (NCBI): domain Eukaryota; kingdom Metazoa; phylum Chordata; class Mammalia; order Afrosoricida; family Chrysochloridae; genus Chrysochloris; species Chrysochloris asiatica. Next base: position 1,975,050 of record NW_006408769.1, on the reverse strand, counting down.
TACACAATCAAAACTCAAACCAACAAAAATGAGAACACAGACCAACCAGAACAGAAATACTCAGAGCGTTCACACACTGGGGAAATTTAGTCAATGTCAAGGTAATTGGTGAATGAGAACCTATACTGTTATATCACTGGAAACATAATACAAAACTATTTTTTGTGCTGAATATTTTTAAGTGGGGGTGGGGGAAGGCAGTTATTTTCTAAAGACATGACTTACACAGCTTGTCTCCGCAAGATTTAGAAGTACATTTTCTCACATAATTTGTATATATATATAAAAAAATGCTATTAGTAAATTATCTAGCATGCTATTTAGAAACAACTGATTTCTGAATTAGTGTAACTGTTTAGTGCCATCATGATGTGGCTGCCTGAAAATGTGAGTTATAAAGCAACAAAAAATGATCTTTCCATCTTTAGAAGAAAAAAATATATATATGTGAGCCAAAACAAAGCATGCAGTCTAACCCCTGGGCAGCAAGCCATCTCCATGTCCAGCAGTCCTGTGAATATTTCAAAAGCATGAGCATGGTCTATCCCTGACCCAAATGATACCCCAGCACAACTGGGTTTGGGCTTATATATGAACTGTTCTAGTCTCAAATTCCTTGATAGTTTAGACTCACTGTTAGAATGCTAGTTGTTCCCTAAGATCAAGTACTGTTTTTACCTCTGTTCTTATACCATTTTCCTTAACCCAACATTGAACCAGGCAAAAACACATTCCCAGAAAAGAATTTCTTGGAATGCATAATTGCCTGTAAGGAAGGAAAGGGATCCTGCCTGGTGTGGCACCTTAGGATAAATGCTGAACTGCTAACCCCAGATCAGTGCTTCAAACCCACCAGCCGTTCCTTGGAGACCCGACCTAGCGTCACTATGAGTCGAAGCTGACTCAAGGGCACACAACAAAGAAGGAAAGGAGCCACAGTTTATGCTTCAAAGTGACAGCCTCCACTTTGAGTAACAGTCTAGCATGTTACTCTGTAGAATGAATGGATATCCAAGACATGGCTGGCTGGATAGATGGAGTGAGTGAGAAGGGTATTTTAGCCATATTGTATCATTTGATCCTCACAGAAGCCCTGTGAGGTAATAATCACAATAGTTGATATTTATAGTGTGCTAAATTGTACTAACTATATTTGTGGCACTGACTGCTAACCCCAAGGTTGGTGGGTCAAAACCCACCAGCCACTCCCTGAATATGAGTGAGAACTGACTCTATGACATTCAACAACAACAACAATGATATTTTGGAACCCTGGTGTGATGTGTAAGGTAAGCACTGGACTGCTAACCACAAGGTCAGCAATTCAAACCCACCAGCCACTCTTGGAAACCCTATACAGATTGCTATGAGTTCAAACTGACTCAATGGCAATACAATAACAATAATTACATTTTGTTGTTGTTGTTGTTAAGTACCATCAAGTTGGTACCAACTCATAGCGACCCTATACACAACAGAACGAAACACTGCCTGATCCTGGGTCAACCTCACTATTGCTGCCACACTTGAGCCCATTGATGCAGCCACTTGGCCAATCCATCTCCTTGGGGGACTTCCTCTTTTTCTCTGACCCTCCACCTTACCAAACATGATATCCTTCTCCAGTGACTAATCCCTCCTGACAATATGTCCAAAGTATGAGAGACGAAGTTTGGCCATCTTGGCCTCTAAGGAGCACTTCTTCCAACACAGATCTGTTGGTTCTGTAGGCAGCCCATGGCACTTTCAATATTCTCCTCCAACACCATAACTCAAAGGCATCAATCCTTCTCTGGTCTTCCTTATTCACTGTCCAGCTTTCGCGTGCATATGAGGTGATTGAAAACACCAGGGTTTGGGTCAGGTGCACCTCAGTCCACAAGCTGACACTTTTGTTCTTCAACACTTTAAAAAGGTTTGTGCAGTAGATTTGCCTAATGCATTACGTCGTTTCATTTCCTGTGCCGTCTAATTGGTTCTGATTCATAGTGGCCCTATAGGATGGAGTAGAACTGTGCCATATGGCTTCCTATATAACAGATCAGCAGGGCTTTCTATAGTTGCTAATGAGTGGATTCAAACTGCTAACCTTTCAATTAGCAGCTGAGCACTTAAACCAGTATGCCACCAGGTCTCCTGCTAATTATATGCTAATTTTATTCAACCCTCAGAACATAATGAAATAAGAACTATTATGATGCCCTGAGGAGTCTTGGTGTGGCGCTGTAGATTTATGTGCAAAGTCACTTTGAACCAAAGGTTGGTGCTTCAAGCTCGCTAGCTGCTACTTGGAAACCCTATACAGGATCACTATGGGTCAGCACTGACTCAATGGTACTTAACAACAACAACAACAATGAAGCCTTGAAATGACAAGGTATTTAATAAGTTCACAGAAAAATTCCATTATCTTTCTATTCCATTTTTCTATTAACTTTTTAAAACATTCTCATATGTGTTGGTGAAGATTATTAAATGTATCATGGACTACCAGAACAAACAAACCTGTCTTGGAAGAAGTACGGCCAGAATGCTCCTTAGAAGTCAAGATGGTATCTCACTTACTTTGAACATGTCACCAGAAGGGGCAAGTCCATGAAGGACATCATTGTTGGTAAAGTAGAGGGTCATCCAAAAAGACTTCAACAAGATGAACTGACACAGAGGCTGCAGCAATAGACCCAAATATAACGATTGTGAGGATGGCATAGGATTGCAATGTTCCATTCTGCTGTACATAGGGAGGCCTTCGTGCTATCTCTCAATGGCACCTAACAATAACATATCTCCATTTAACAGAGGAAAAAAGTGTTGGAAGCATTTGGAGGTCACATTGCTAGCAGGAGGCATAGCTGATTCCTTGCTAGATGACTTTAAACACCGAACTTCTTCTCCATTATTAAGCAATAAAACCATCCACTGTATGGGTGTGAACCAAGGGTTGTGCTTCCAGGACACTTGTAAATAACAGAGCCAGAATGTGAACCCAGCAGCTAATTCTGAGTCCACATTTTGAACTCTAACATGACATTTGAAATAAGCTGGTTCATTGAAAATATTTGAGATCAGTAGAAGGAAAACTAAAATAATAGTGTTAAGTCTCTTCAGAACTGGAGGTGCTGTGTTGTTAAGTGCCTCAAGTCGGTCCCCACCCATAGCGACTGTCCAAGAAGTAACTGGTGAGCTTGAACTGCCAACCTTACAGTTCAAGCAGCTTTGCAGTTTGGGGCATTAACCAACAGGGCCACACCAGGACTACTGCTGTCGGGGTACAAGAAAGAAAAAGAAAAGAAAAACAAACCTGGAAAATGCATGTTCACTCCTACTCTCCCCAAATCATTTTGTTTGGGTTGCAGAAGGAAAGATTTGCTGGCATCTCCCTGGTCTCAATCCATTACAGCGCCGCAAAGGCCACAGCTCTTTTTGAGTTCTGAGTAGCTCTTCTTAGAGAATGCAGTTTACCAGGAAATGAAACATGTCGAAGAAGGGGAGGTGGACAAGGGAGGGCCCAGGATAAAAGAATGAAAGTCAAGACAGAATGAGAATTTATGAACTGGAAGAAGAAAAAAAAGCTGGAGAGCTTCCTAACGTGTATACAGGTTTGGGAGGAGGACTGAAGGGCAAAATGAAATTCTGACTTTAAAAGATAATGTTTCTGTTTTGAGGAGGTGCATGAAAACAGTGACAATTCCATGTTAAAAGGCAGCAGTGTTGTCACCCTTGTTATAGAGATGAAGATGACAAGAAACATTATAGTGCAAAAATTAAGAAAGTTAAACTGGAGAAGGGAAAATCAGGAAGAGATGAGTGGGCTATCCCTTCCCCTTTTTTGTGCTTTTTCTTACTGCACTTAGGAAGTTGAGAACACTAGGATGCAGGTTTGAGGTGCAGTAACTTTGCAGAGTTGATGGATTGAAGTTTATTACAGGTTTGGGGTAAAGCTACCACTCTCATTCAAACCAAGAAACACCTTTACACTTCAGAAAAATGAGCTGTGTTCAGAAGTGGATAGAATAAAATTCAGAGAACCATTCCCTATGACAACCATCATTCAGTTGAGACTGTGGGATGACCTACAACCCTAAAGATGTTTTTTGTAAATTACTAATGTGAGTGACAGGTAGTCTTTGTGTGTGGGGTAGGGTCAGGTAGGCAAGGGCCCAAACCCCAGCACTGGTTCCAAATTCAGACCTTGCCATTTGAAATCTACCAAACAGACACCCAAAGGTGCTTTCCTCCTTGAAAATTGACCAGGGAGTAGCCATAGAGAAGCAAGGTTTCACTGCACGCAGATTTTTATAAACCAACACATACAACTCTGAGAAACACGTTATCTGTTCTTTTTAAAATGGGTATTTTGTTAGAGAACGTCTTAAAATAAGTGTCTTTAAAGTTTGTTGCAAGAAATTTGCTAAGTTAAGTCATCTCAGAGACTCGCTGGGAAGTCATTTAAGGTCACCTTTATGAGTGAAAAAGTTTCGTCATTTCCAAATACACACACTCAGAAAACAAGCAGCGTTAGACTTCATGCCTATTCCCAACAGAAGATGTGCAAATCCCAATCACTGTTCACTGGATCCATTTCCTGAGCTCAGAGATACTACTCTTTCAGCTATGCTGGGCTTTCTGAACATCCCACTACTGGGTTCCAGGAATTAGCTACACTCGCACGGTGATGATTTTTTTCCCCCCTACGCTTAAGAAAACCGCGAAGGGATTTTAACCAAAAGGAAGCAAAGGTTTTCTTTGTATAAATTCGATTAGTCTTTTTCATTTTTCACTTTCTCTACTTCAGGACATTTCCTTTGGGGGGAACTGTATGCCCAGAGACCCCTTAGCGAAGCACTGTTGCATGCAAGACGCAGTGAGTATAAGTGCAAGATGCTCTGTGTGTACTGAAAGTAAAAATTGCAGGCATTTGCAGTCGCCCTCGAAGTCATTTCTAAACGTCGGCGCCGCTGGAACAGCCCTGTAAGTGAAGAAAGGCAAAGTGTGCCCGCGGGCAGGTAGTTTAGGACCTCCGGCTGGGGTGTGTGCTGTAGTTGCCAAACCTGCCCTCCAATTGCTCTAGCTGAATTTCCCGCCCAAGCCGGCGCTGGGGTGCCTAGTCCTCGCGCTGAGCCCGCACCCGTCTTGGAGACAGCCCACATTCTGTGAGCGGCGAAAGTACCCCAAGAGTGCCTCTTTGCAGTTCGGGCTTGGCTATACTGGGGAAGGGGCGCAGCATTGACTCTGTCAAAATCCAGGGGCAGGGGCAGCTCCAATGGTCCAGGAGAGATTAGGATTTGTAGGACAGCAGTTCAGAACAGAGAGTTTCCGAAACTACCAATAAAGTATCCCGGGGCTTGGTAAATGAACGAACCTTCGATGGGCTCCGAACAATGCTTTATATAATTTTTCTTGCCCCCTTCTCTCCTTTCACCAAACTAACCCTAATTCTAAGCGAGAGCCCTAAGGGCTAGGGTACAAATTACCTCAACCCCTCCTCCCTCCGGTTTACCCTCACTATCACACAAGGAAGATACAAATAAACCCGGTGGTAAAGCGGGTGCATTCATGCACCCCCATCCCAACACACACGCGCACACACATATCCCAAACCACCCACCCACACACACTCCCATACACCTCACCACCCGCTCTGACCCACCCACTTCCCGGGGAGGGGAGGGCCTGGGAACCTGATCTCTGGGCTCCAGCCCCAATGTTTCCCCATCAATAATGTTGATACCATCGATGCGTCTCCTCCCCCGCCCCCCGGGCGCCGCTACCGCCTTTTCCCTGCTTTCAGCTTAGGGAAAGAAAACGAAACCTCCTCTCATGCCCTCCTAGCCTCCGCCGGGGTCTAGCAGGGCCTGGGACCCGCGGTTCCCGGGGCCCAGGCGGAGCGCTTGGGGCGTCCCCCAGTTTCCAGGGAGGGTGACCAGCCCGCGTCAGAGACACAAAAAGGAGGACCCGGGACTCAAACAAGGCCTCATCTCACGCCCCTTTCCAGACCTGGGGTCAGACTGGGCCATAATAAAATAACTTTTGTGGAAAGCAAAACCAGGCCTCGGAAAGGGACGCCTCAGCACCCTCTGCCCTTCCCAGCATTGGGCGGGCACGAGTAAACAGGCCATAAACCTTTCTCTGATAATGGTGGTGTGGCCGGCATTCGGACACAGCCCTTCGGCCCTGACAACTCACCAAGGAAGCTCTAGGTCTTGAGAAACCTGAAGGGATAGATTCATAGTAACACAGGCATCAAGCCCCAAAATGGAAGTTTGTAAAACTCACCAAGTGCTTCTCCCAAATGCGGCCCCTCTCCACCCACGAGGTCATGACCTCGGTGTAGCCCAACTGCCTCACTTCAGGTCACCCCCATTTCCCATTGCGACTCAGTCCCCTAAGTGCCAGGTCCTCTAAGGAATCACAATCAGCTTCTCCCACTAGCTGTCCCCACCCAGGGCTGGAATAGCGCAACCCCTTGTAGAGCGCTAGACATGGGAATGGTCTACAACCGCGGCATCTCACTTGCACTCGCTGCCTTCACCGACTTGCCCAGAAATAAAAATGAACCCCACTCCGTCTCCGCATGTATTTATTTAATTATTTCTTTCCTAGGCAGTACACGGAGCCTCCCCAGTTCCCTGATGCAGGAGAGGGGAGAGCCGGCGTCAGCGAACCAGGCAACATCGGCCCGAGACAATGGCCGGTAATTGATGTATTGCCATCAACAGAAAAGTCTAATTCTCCTCTCCCGGCCATTCTGACCATTCCCCTCCTCCCGTTCCCCTCCCCCCACCTCTCCTCTTCTCTCCCGGAGCTACAAGGGAAAGAAAACAAACAAGAAATTAGCTAGGGACATCAGGCACTGAGTTTGTCGCCTGCCTCTACACCATCAAGGACACAAAAGAACGAAAAAAGTTGTTGAAGTTTGGATCCCCAAATTAAGTCCTCCCTGCTTGCCCATTTTTAATTAAACATCGAAGAGCTGCTTTGCGTGTGCATTTCGTTCGGTTGTTTTGGTGGGGAGGAGGAAAAGCTTTTTTAAAAATAAAACAAAACCCTCAATCACATATAGAACAAGTTAGTAACTTGTGTGACGCTATTCCCTCGAGCTTCCCGCACCGTCCGAGATGCGGACCCGGATGAAGGGATCGCTAGTTCGGCTGGGTTCCTGGCAGCGCAGCAAGCAATGTTCCGGAGGCCCGAACTTTCAAGGAGCCAAGATCGTGAGAAATAGATGTAGGTGTCTCCAAAAGCTGGCAATTGGGGGAAAAAGCTAGTGTACACGTGTGCACGGACGCGTTCGTGTACCTAGAAGAGTGCAGTTGGCGTATTTGCAAGGGCGCCTGTTTGCGGGTACGGAGTGCGTTGTGGGATTTACTTGTACTCCTGTACACATTCCCGGGGGTCTGGGGGAAGCGAGCGGCTCAAACCGCAGGAGCGCACAGATCCATCTTTGCCGAGTGATCTCTTTAAATATTCAGTGAGAAATAATGGCATTTGAAGCACCACCTATGGAAACATTATTATCTTCATTCTTCAACATCAGCCCCACTGATAGCTTCGTTTGTCTTTTATCAAAATCTACAGTACCCAACAGGACCTGGGGAGAAAGGGAGGCGAAGAGGGAGTGTGTACAATGCCAAGGACCAAGCAATTGCAGAGGAGACGAAAAATAAGAGAAAAGGTGAAGAAAAGGGGGCGGGCAGGGAAAAGACGGAAGAAGTTATACTAAGTAAGGAAAAAAAAAAAAAGTCAGCAGGAGAAAAACAGAAGCAAACATTCAGCTGCACACAAAAGATTTGGATTTGGAAGAAAAAAAAAAAAGACCTAAGACACTAATATAAAAGGTCATTTGGGAAGTGCGATTCACTTAGGGTCCAGAGTACCCAAAGCTCCGCTTGGGAGCTCGGTGCCCACTTCGCGCGAACCGACTATATGTAGCACTATTCGCTCTCGAATTGAGTCGTCCTTATGAGCCCTCTCCTTTCCCGATCACGAGATAATACAGGATTGTGTATCTGCACCCCCTCCTCCCTCAGGCAAAGTTTAGTTTGTCCTCCCGGCGCAGGATTTCTGGAGAAATTTAAAGGAGACCCTGAGCCACGAGGAGGAAGAGCAGGGCTGGGCAGAGGACCAAACCCCAGGTTCGCGGGTGCCGGAGCTTGGCGGAGGGAGTGGGGAGTTTGGGGGCCAGATTTTGGGGTGCAGGTAGGGAGACTGCATCCCAGACCTGGGAGATAGAGATAGAGCAAAAAGTTTGGCGCCGCGCTCGGCAAGTGTCGGGAAAAGTGGAGGCGAGCTCCTGAGCAGCTAGGGAGCCGCAGATAGGGACCCTCTCACTCAGTCCCAACTCAGCGCCACCACACAGTAGCCCGGAGACCAGGGCTCAGCTACCTCAACCCTCGCTGGGCTGGGACGGGAGAGCAGGGGTTCGGGGAACTGGCTTCGGCTAGGGTCTGGCTGGGCCGGGCCACGTTTTCGGAGGCCGAGGGCGGACTGCAAGGCCGGGTAATCAGCGGCCCCTCCCCCAACCAGAGCAGAACGGAGCCCAGGCGGGTCCCGCTCTCCTCCCGCCTCGGGCTCGGCGGCGCCACCGCAGCCGACGCCTCCCCGCAGAGTGACGCGCCCAGTAGCCAACCCTGGGCGGCTGGGGGGGAGGTCCGGGAGGGGTCCTGGGCGGAGCTGGGCTGTCCCTTATCCCACGGGCTCCGGGGACTCTTCTCCCGAAAACTTCAACCCTAATTGTCCTGGGAATGTCCGAGGTAGAGAAAGGGAGAGAAGGAGTAAGCGAGAGGCAAAACAATCGGGGGCCTTTGAGCGGGAGGTATGGGGAGGGGGTGGTGGGAGACCTGCCCGCCCCAAAACAGCCCCAAACCCATCAAGTCCCCAAACCTTTCCTCGGTCCTCTTCGCGCCCCCGCGAGCCCGGGATCCTTGGGATGGAGAACTCGGGGCGGAGGAGCGCCGAGCCAGGCGGCGAGAGGCAGGGAGGCCGGGCCGCGGGCGGGAGGCATACCGGCGTGGGGACGGCTCTTCCCCACGCGCTTATTATTTTTTTTAATGGGGGTGGGGGCGGGCTGCTTTCTGGTAGTTCTTTAAGAAACGGAGAAACACTCACGAAATGGGACGCCCTCCCCCCAAGTCCCACCACAGGACTCCCTCCCCCTCTCCTGTGGGCCCCCGCGCACCATGCGCCGGAGTTGGGAAGTTCGCTGCGCTCCCCGCAGCCTCTGTCCCCAGCCCCCACTTCTCTGCCCCACCCCCATCGGAGCGGCTTAATTCCGGGGAGGGCATGCTAATTTGGGTCGGCCCAGCACAGAATGGGGGGGCAGACTGGGCTAGGGCGGGAGGAAGGGAGGGGGCGCTGGGCCCGGGCGCCGGGCGCGCTGTGGCAGGGACACAGGCCCCCGGAGGCCCGGCCGCGGAGTCCCCGGCGGTCGCGAAGAGGGTTAACCCAGTCTCGGGCGGTGCGGCATGCAGAGCCAGCCCCGCGGCCGGCTTATTGGGCCAGCGCGCGGAAAGACAGGGGTCTGCAGCAAATCACGAACTAATTGATTAAGGCGAGCGGGTTTGAATAGCGCTGGCCCGGTGCCAATCGCCTTTCAAAGAGCCCCTCTATGATTAATCGCAATGCATTATTGATAATCATAATTATAGCAGGACACATGCGCGCTGCGCCCCGGGCCGGGGAGCCGGGGAGGGGGCGGGCGGGCCGGCGGGCGGGGGGAGCCGCCGCCGCCGCAGCCGCTCGATTTCCGTAATTTTGAGAAGATTTTTTTTTAGTAATTTTTTATTCTGCCCCAGCTGATGTTTGAGCCAGCATGTCGCGGAGGAAACAAGCGAAGCCTCAACATTTCCAATCCGACCCCGAAGTGGCCTCGCTCCCCCGGCGAGATGGTAAGTGCTTCGGCCCGCGCTGCGGACACACACACATACACACACACTCACACACACACACACACACACACACACACGTACTCACACTCACGCACACTCGGACCCACGCACACGCGGGCTGGCCCCCGCTTCCCCGGCCCCGCCGGCAGCGGCCCCGCTAGCCTTCCAGTCTCGGCATTTTTTCTTTTTCTTTTTAATTTTCAGTTTGCCTCTGCCTGGTTTCCCCCTGCCCCGGGGATAGCAAACACATCTCCCTGCAGGATCTTTCCGGAGTTGTTGGTTTCTTTGGTTGGGAGGAGGGAGAGCGTGTTTGCCTTTCTCCTCAGTCCCTGCTTTTCCCGGGCGGGGAGTCCGAGAGGCTGCCGGGGCCCTGGCGGAACTAGCGTGCGGGCAGAGGCTGCTCAGGCCCCTACTCTCCCTGCGCCGATCCCGGGGCCCCCGGCCCCGCTCCGCTGCCCCGGCCCTTCTTCTAGCGCGGAGGAAGTTTACTTGGTACGCTGCACTGAACTCCGAGCGTGAAGGGAGCGCCCTGTTAAACCCCCACCCCCTGCTCAAACTCCACTATGGCCCGCGCGGGAGAAATGGAGTGGCTTTGGGTTGCCAAGCTGCCTGAGAGTCCCAAGCTTGACGTTCTGGGGTCGCGGCCGTGGTGGAGAGTGGTTTGTGCTGCTGGTTACTCCCCAAAGGGAGCAGACGCGGAAGGTGTCCGGGGCCCTGGTACCCATGTTTATCCTCGAATCTTTCCGCACAACACGTGCACCTTCCGCCCCCAATGATCTTAGAGTCTGCATGCTCCCACTGAGGATCATGGAACCCCGGAATTCCTGCTGGGTCAGGGAGTTGTGAGTGTAATTTTTCAGGATCGAGCACTCAGCCCGAGGAGAACCCCCTGTAGCTGAGGCAATCGCTTTCTCTGATGGAGGCGACCACTCCAGGGTCCCGAAGGGAATGAACAAGTCTAAAAACAAAGTTTGTGTTCAGAATCTGCGGCTGAGAGGGAGAGGTCCGGAGAGGGAGTTTGGGATACGGAGGACATCTCGAATCCCTCCTTGTCCCTAAAATGCTATGTTTTAGTAGGCTTGGGGCTCCTAGGCCCAACGCCGGGAGGTTCCCTAGCTCCGTTTCTCTTGTCATCCCGGTATGGTGTTCACCTCCCTGCCGGCTGCAGGGAGAATGAGGGGCAACCTCAGTGGATGCTCACGTTTACTGGGCGCTATTTGGAGACATAAAGGAGGGAGCTGGACCCCGACTGGGCTCAAAGCAGCCCCGGAGATCGCCATCTCTGCCCACCCAACTCCGAGGCCCGGGCCCCAATGTCCCAAGGATCCTTCCCTAGAGGCCTGCCTCTGCTGGGTCACGGGAACCCCCACTCTCTTCACTCGCTGTCCAGGAGGGAACACCTGGTGTAGGGTGGAGCTATGGAAAATGAAGTGTCCTAAGACCGATTAAGAAAATTGTTAGAGTGTTTTCCCCCAAGTTCCTTCTCAAAGCTTTTCAACCTTTATGGAGAGCCGCTGCGATTTCTCAGTGGAATAGAGCCCCTGAGCTGCGCTTTCCACCCCAGACAAAACCGGGTGTGTGGGGTAAATCGAGCGAAATCAACCGATAGCCAGTACTCCTGATCTTTTTCCGAGTATTTCCAACTACTTTCCTATGCGTCTCACCCCCACATCCATCTTTCCTAAAGTTTCTGGTGAGATCGTCGGCAGCTACATACTGTCAGAGTCACAATTTATATACGAAAATATCAAAAGGGAGAAAAGAGAATTACTATTCTTTTTTGTAAATTTGTGCAAATTTTATCCTCTTCGTCCCTACCTCAAAAAAAAAAAAAAAAAAAAAAGTAAGTAAGTCCAGGCTGCACAGAGAAAAACTAAAGCTTGCTAGATGTTTATCTTTCTCCTCTCACCTTCTGAATGAAGAATTTTTTATAGGTAAGACTTCTAAAGCATAGTAAAAGAAGTCCACTGCTTCTTCTCATTTTTATTTAGTAGTAATATTTGAGATACATTAGTTAAATAACTGAAAGAAGTTTCCTTGCTGTCTCTCATTTTTCTTCCTTTTGATTGCTTTTCTTTTTTTTTATCCCCAAAGCTAGTTCATTGTCCTAAGAAGCAGTAAAGTGTTAGGGGCGCTGTATGAAACACTTTCTTCCCCACCCCCTCCTGGTTTTTTTCTACTCTGTAGTAATGGCTGCTTTAGGTTAGGACTGGTTTTACATGGTTGAACAATAAGTTTGGGAGAAGTTGCCTAGAGGGTTGATTTTGTAATAGGGCTAGAAGATTTAGTGTGGTGTGGTAATCTTGCTGCTGGGTATTACTGACTAGATTTCCAACTTATAGCGACCCCATGTGACAGAGGAAAACTGCCCCAAAAGGTTTTCTTGGCTGTAACCTTTACCAGAGAAAATTCAAGTCTCTCACCCCGCTGAGTGGCTGGGTGAATTTGAACAGCTAATGTTTCTGTTAGCATTTGAGCTATACTTAACCATTAGGGTTTCAGTTTTTGCAGTATTGATACACAACAAATTCTCCCCAATGCCTGTTTTCCAGATGGGCCTTTCATATCCAAGCACTTCTTCTTTGGAAATATTTGTGGGATGAAATTAAGAGTTTGTAACATAACTCAAAATTACTTTTAAAAAGTCACCTTTTTCTGCAGTGAATTCAGCAATTTGTTAGTCTCCCCCACATTTATACTCCTCAAGAAGTAGTCTTTTGTTTTTATTTTTTTAAACTTCTGTGTAAAGGTCATTACATTTTAGAAGACAAACCCTTTTTCAAAGAATTGGTCTATTTTTTCTGATGTCTGGAGACCCTTTAGCAATTACAATACTGAGCACATGGAATTCAAGCTCTTTTTTGCCCTTTCTCATGTGTTACCCCTTCAGATTGGATTATCTCACCCTAGCATAAGACCTAGAGAAGTTTGTAGACCTCAACCTCAGCCTTAAGGACCTAATGTACTGTGGGTGTCAAAGGGGGGGCGTCAAAAACTTGGTGGGAAAATCGAGGTAAAAGATATGGAATTTTTCCATGAACTTATTGGAGCCCCCTTGTATGTGTGTTTTACTTAAAAAACAAACAAAAACCTTAGCCATGCTGTGTAGACAAACTGGTAGAACCTTCATTGGAGCAAGTTCCAGAAAACAAAATTGTTTGGTCATTCTTATGATGTTGATATTTTAATTCTACTTTAGTTTAATTGAAATGCCCTAAAATAAACTTGGGGGGGGGGGTCTGTGTTTCTTATGAAACCAAAATCATGGCAAATATGACTTGTCTCTGAAATGATATTCAACAAGTCTCGATTACTCATAGGAACATGACTGCCTTAGGAAAGACTATATACACAGTTAAGCAATTTTGAGTAAAAGGAATGTTGAGTGACTTGAATGGTTTTATTGCATGTGTTCTTTACTGGAGATTTTAGTACTTTGTATGGATGTGTTAGGATCTTCATCCTTAAAAAGGTAGCTTGGTGCTTAACCTTTTCAAAGAAAAGATAATATTGGAAGAAAAATAAAAACATCATGAATGGCAGATAAAACATTGACTTTATAATATTAAGAATCATAAAAATTTCTCTTATTTATATTAATAATGAAATTATATTATTTATCAAAGTAATTTACTCATTGTGAGCTTCTTAATGGCACCACATTGATCTCTGGGCCCAAAAGGTTAGAGAGAACCATAATTAATTGCTTTTCTTGAAAAACCAACACCTGCAAGATAAGGCTGCTAGAAAGAATTTATGTTTCAGTAGGCCTATTTTAAGTTTGTGGCATAATGGGAGATTCTGGATGAGAAAATGCAAAATTTGGGGGGTATTTGCTTTAGGCTACTCATTCTTCCTCATATGTTAAAGCATACAAAGTCTAGTTGTGTGAGAGATAGTGTTTAAGAGTGAATTTGTGATAGTGTAGGTTTTGTGGTTGCTTTTTACGTCAGGGTTTTCCTATGGTTTATGAACACAAGTGCCAATTTGTTAGGTTATTCTTTGAAGGCTTCATTTTGCGTGTTTATTTTTTTTTTTCCAGCTTTCCCAATTGAAAGTCCTTTAGAAGACAGAAACCCTCATTTTTAATGTAGAGAACTTATTGAGAACTTGAAGGAGAAATATGGAGAGTAGCAGTTAAGGCTTTTTGAGGTTATTGAAAGCCAAGCTCTCGGTAGCAAACAGAACAAATTCCTTTTTACAGTCTGAACTCGATTTTTCTAAAACTGTCTGGTGCAGCTAGTCACATCTTCCAAAATATGGTAGAGTTTAGCAGAGAAGATGGTTAGTTAACCTAAGAACCAACACTCCTCCCCTGCAAAAGAAAAAAAGCTTGTGTCTCAGGCTTTAGAAAACCTAGATGTGTTGAGCTGTTTTAACCTTTGCTAGCCTCCTTCCATGCAGAGGTGACAAGGTCCAGATCATAATATGTCCTTCAGTATCTTCCCAGTGACCCCCAAATTGAGCCTTGCTAGTCACTTAGCAGGAAGTTAGTAGTTTATTTTAGTTTCACCTTATCAGCTTGGCTTCTTTTCCTAACCTTATTCCCTTGTCACCCTCAGATGCCAGACCCCCAAAGAGGAAGATTGACAGGTAGTCCCCATAGCTTAGCTTTACCCTCAAACAACAGGGATTTAGTTTCTTGTGCCTTTGCCAATGTTTATGTAGTCAAAGTTTAGATCTTGCCTTAAGGAGCCTCTCTTTTACGCGTCACTGGAATAGGAAAGCCACAAAGAAGTTTTTAAACGAACCCTTGCAACTGGAACCCCATCTAGTGTTCAGTTTGATTCATCCACGGGGAAGACATTTTCCCCCTTTCATTTCTTGTGTACACTTAGAGGAGCATGGATTACTGTAGTAAAAGCAGTGTCTTGTCTGTGTTGTTAGTTTTCACTTGTATTCTTCCACTCGAGAATACACTAATCCTGGTCAGAACACAGCACTAAGTTGAAGGTGCCAGTAAATTTGTCATTTGATTACATATCACATAGAGGAAACTTTAGATACAACAGGAAATATGCCCGGCATATGTTGCTGCCGTGTTTAAAGTGTCTTTGAAATCTTAAATTGTACATCCAGATTCAGGCATTTACCAGGTCTGAGCAAAAAAAAAAGAATTGTCAATCAAAAACGTCTGTGACATAGCCTTTCCAAACATGTCTACGGAAGGGAACAGCCTATTAAATGATGAGATCCGAACTCATGATCGGGAAGGGTTCTGTTAAAAATGCAATCTTAAGGTAGTGAAGCGGGGGGGGGGGGGAGTATAAATGAAGGGGGGGGGGGGGGAAGTACAATGAAGTATATCTATCTTTCTGAGGAGGTCCAAAAAAGAAAACGAAATGTGCTAGAGTGGGTTTTGCTTTGCTTCATTTCTTTTTCTTTCTGTCTTTCTTGGCTGGCTAACCCATTCTGTGTGGGGCATAGCTTTATTTTTATTTTCTCAGTAGACAAATATGCTGGAACACTTCAATTTTCTGCTTCCCATTCTGCAGTGTTTGGTTCAGATGATGAAAAACCGACAAATTTGATTTAGGCATCAAGTACCCAATTAGAACTATAAAACATCTGGGATTTTGGTATAAATTGGGTGGAGCTGTAAGATCACCCCCACCCCAAAGGCACAAAATGTTTAAACATCTTTTTTGTGTATCTATATTTAGAAAATTACTATTTCTTAAATTTTCCTATCTGACTAGGATTACAAAATTGCTTTAATTTGCATGCAAAATCCATTGGAAAGGATCGGCATGTGATTTTCACCATAGTACAAGGGAGCAAGGCAACTGTATTTACTATAATGGGGTCACCAGTTGCAATCCCATTTAAGAGATTGAGCTAGATACAAACTAGCAGATGAGAGGGGAATGAATTAGAATTTGCTAGTGTTTGGCGTCTTTGTATTTTATTAACAGCTTAAATAATTCTCCTTGGCAGGTCAAGATTTCAAACTTGTCTTCATGTTTTGCCTTTTTTTTTTTTTTT
>NW_006408769.1:1918014-1958014 GCF_000296735.1 Chrysochloris asiatica | reverse complement strand
TTCCTAGTTTAAAATAAGCATCTGAAATGGATGCATCATTTAAAATTGGTTGTCAAAATAAGAAGCTTTAAACAGAATTTTTGTCACATTATTTTTGTCCCAAGTTAAGCAACATAACTTTAGTGAATTTTGTTTAATATTTTGTTTATCAGGTTTAAGGCAGGGAGAGAGACAGAAATTGCTTAAAATAGAACCTTAGATATGCATAGGAATCCAGTGCCAATTAGGATGATTAAACATTAAATTAAAACTGAGTTTTACTTGTATTCTGGGCTGAACCTAAGATTTGTTTGGTGGTGTTAATGCATTGTACACTATATCCTATTGGAAACTAAAAAATGAATATTTAGGAAAGCTAGTTAAATATAATGTAACCACTGAAGTAATGCTCCCAGTGAATAAAGTGTACATGCATAAGGCATATTTTGTCAGAGGTCCTGAGTCTTGCCATCACTCAAGGCAAACAGAGTACAGGAATTTTTAGAAGTTAATATTAGGGTGTTAGTTCTATTTTCTGGAATGCAAAATCACTTACACTTTTTTGATATTTACTAAAAAGGCGAAAGTACGGGTCTTTTTTCAGTTGACTCCTAAGTTTACCGAACAGCAACATTTTGATACTGCATTTAATCATATCTGCAATTGCTTTCTTTTTCTCTGCAAGTTATTCAATTTGGAAGTCATGGAAACTACCTATTATCTGATTCAGTTCTTGGGGGAAAAAAAAAGCATGCAGGGAAGTAATCCTTGAATTAAACAGTTTTTTTGTTTTTTTTTTCACAGCCTTCCAAGATGACCACACACCATTTGTACAACAGAAGTTGGTGTTCCCCATGCTGGGCAAACAATGGGACGCCATCCTGTCTTTGAATAGAATGTTAGCCTGGAGTTAGAGATTTTTATGTTTAATTTACAAATGGATCTTAGGAGAAATCTGAGCAACCAGTGGAAACAAATGAAATAAAGGGATTTTATAATGAAAGGTTCAGGACAATCTGTTAAACAATTGATAACAGTTAAAAGCAAACTGGTTTTAAAGGCATTCTGACAAGGAGAACTGCAGAGCATTTCCAAATTCTAAACCAAGAATGATTTCTTAGGGGATGGGAGCAGTTCCTTGTAACTGCACATCTCTCTTTAAGTTGATATTTAATCAGAAGTATAACTCTTGTGCCAGTTTTTATAGCTATAAAGAGTACTTTTGATGAAATATTTAGAGGCGTAGTATTGTTATTTGGAGCATATTGGCATATATTCCAATGGAATGGTAGCCTAGGTTGCATTCTTTCATTTTAAAACTCAACTTGCAATGGGGTGATAGACAGGTGCCACACAGGCCTTGGAAGGAATTGTGATGGTTGTGTTTCTCATTATTGTCTCTGCTGCTTTTCCCTTTGCATTCAACTGGGTCTGAAGGAGCAACCGTGGAGGTTCTCCACTGCTGTGACTTAAGTGTGTTTGTCATGGATCCGACTCTGCTCAGGTGCTAGGTGGGGCTGAAGGTGATTTCCAAGTTGTCAGTCTACAGCTTAGTGAAATGCATTTTTTTTTTTTTTTGCCCCTTGTCAACAACTGATTGGAACTTGAATGACTACAAATTAGTTTAGTGACAGAACACAGATATCTTTGAATCAGTTGAAAATGAATAAGGTTGACAGAAACTCAAGAGCCTAATGAGTCCTCAGAATGGGTCCAGACACTCTGCGGACAAGTTGACAATAAGGTGTACAAAATATTGGAAATCAATATTTTGCTATGGAATTTCATTATACACCATTGTTTTCAGTTCATAGAATTTTATATTTTGATGGATTATCTGACGTCCATGACTCTTGAAAATATCAGATTGCTAGGAAATCCTCCCACTCCTTAAAAATTAATTATGAATGTCTTGGGCAATATTGATTGGTTTTCAGGGGATACCGTTTTGAGGTTTGCAGGTAGAAAACAATGAACGAACCCTTTTTCCTTTTTTTTTTTTTAAATTCCTAGATAACTGTTAAGGCTCCCTCTCTAACTGTGCCTTTTGATGTTTGTAGGAGACATGGAAAAGGGTCAACCAAATGGAACCACTAAGAACAAGGATGCCCACGTCTGTGGCAGGTGCTGTGCCGAATTCTTTGAATTATCAGATCTTCTGCTCCACAAGAAGAACTGTACTAAAAATCAATTAGTTTTCATCGTAAATGAAAATCCTGCTTCCCCTCCTGAAACCTTCTCCCCCAGGCCCCCGTCTGCTAATCCTGATGAACAAATGAATGACATAACTAACAAAACAGATCAAGTAGACTGCAGTGACCTTTCAGGACACAACGGGCTTGACAGGGAAGAGTCCATGGAGGTGGAGGCCCCAGTAGCTCATAAAAGCGGCAGCAACGGTAGTACCACCCCCAGCTGCAACGGCAGCTCCTCCACAGGTACCTCAGCTACCACAACCTCACTACCTCAACTCGGGGACCTGACAACACTGGGCAATTTCTCCGTGATCAACAGCAACGTCATCATTGAGAACCTCCAGAGCACCAAGGTGGCGGTGGCCCAGTTCTCCCAGGAAGCGAGGTGCAGTGGGGCCTCTGGAGGCAAACTGGCCATACCAGCCCTCATGGAGCAGCTCCTAGCATTGCAGCAACAGCAGATTCACCAGCTGCAACTGATCGAACAGATTCGCCACCAAATATTGCTGTTGGCTTCACAGAATGCAGACTTGCCAACATCTTCTAGTTCTTCTCAAGGTACTTTACGAACATCTGCCAACCCCTTGTCCACACTAAGTTCCCATTTATCTCAGCAGCTGGCGGCAGCAGCTGGATTAGCACAGAGCCTCGCTAGCCAATCTGCCAGCATCAGTGGTGTGAAACAGCTACCCCCAATCCAGCTACCTCAGAGCAGTTCTGGCAACACCATCATTCCATCCAGTAGTGGCTCTTCTCCCAATATTAACATATTGGCGGCAGCAGTGACTACCCCGTCCTCAGAAAAAGTGGCTTCAAGTGCTGGGGCCTCCCATGTCAGCAACCCAGCAGTCTCCGCATCACCTTCACCAGCTTTTGCAATAAGCAGTTTATTAAGTCCTGCATCTAATCCACTTCTACCTCAGCCGGCCCCTGCTAACTCGGTTTTCCCCAGCCCTTTGACCAACATTGGAACAACTGCAGAGGACTTAAACTCCTTGTCTACCTTGGCCCAGCAGAGAAAAAGCAAGCCACCAAATGTCACTGCCTTTGAAGCAAAGAGTACTTCGGATGAGGCATTCTTCAAACACAAGTGCAGGTTCTGTGCGAAGGTCTTTGGGAGTGACAGTGCCTTGCAGATCCACTTGCGCTCTCATACCGGAGAAAGGCCCTTCAAATGCAACATCTGTGGGAACAGGTTCTCCACCAAGGGAAACCTCAAAGTCCACTTTCAGCGCCACAAAGAGAAATACCCTCATATCCAGATGAATCCATATCCTGTGCCTGAGCATTTGGACAATATTCCCACAAGTACCGGGATTCCATATGGCATGTCCATTCCCCCTGAGAAGCCAGTCACCAGCTGGCTGGACACCAAACCAGTCCTGCCTACTCTGACCACTTCGGTTGGCCTGCCATTGCCCCCAACTCTCCCTAGCCTCACACCATTCATCAAGACGGAAGAGCCAGCCCCCATCCCCATCAGCCATTCTGCCAGCCCAGCAGGCTCAGTCAAAAGTGACTCTGGGGTCCCTGAGCCAACCATAAGAAACCCGACTGCCTTCCTTGAGGAAGCGGAAGGATCCACTCTGCCACCCTCCAGTGGCAAAATCGAAGAAAGCAGTGTGGTCATCAGCTCCATCCCAACAGCAAGCAACAGCTCCCTGAGCTCTCCAGCTGGGGACTCTGGGTCAGGCAACACTGCCACATTCACCAACCCGCTGTTGCCACTCATGTCAGAGCAGTTCAAGGCTAAGTTCCCATTTGGGGGACTGCTGGATCCGGCCCAGGCATCAGAGACATCCAAGTTGCAGCAACTGGTTGAGAACATTGACAAGAAGGCAACTGACCCCAACGAGTGCATCATCTGCCACCGAGTTCTCAGTTGTCAGAGCGCCTTGAAAATGCACTACCGGACACACACTGGGGAGAGGCCCTTTAAGTGTAAGATCTGTGGCCGGGCTTTCACCACGAAAGGGAATCTGAAAACTCATTATAGTGTCCATCGGGCTATGCCACCACTCCGAGTCCAACATTCCTGCCCCATCTGTCAGAAGAAGTTCACCAACGCTGTGGTCCTGCAGCAGCACATCCGAATGCACATGGGAGGCCAGATTCCCAACACCCCGATCACAGAGAGCTACCCGGAATCCATGGAGTCAGATACAGGCTCCTTTGATGAAAAGAATTTGGATGACCTTGACAACTTTTCTGATGAAAACATGGAAGATTGTCCTGAGGGCAGTATTCCCCATACGCCCAAGTCTGTGGATGCATCCCAAGACAGCTTGTCTTCTTCGCCTCTGCCCCTAGAGATGTCGAGCATTGCTGCTTTAGAAAATCAGATGAAGATGATCAATGCTGGCCTAGCAGAGCAGCTGCAGGCCAGCCTGAAGTCGGTGGAAAATGGGTCCATCGAGGGGGATGTCCTGACCAACGACTCGTCCTCGGTGGGAGGTGATGTGGAAAGCCAAAGTGCTGGGAGCCCAGCCATTTCAGAGTCTCCCTCTTCCATGCAGGCTCTGTCCCCATCCAACAGCACCCAGGAACTCCACAAGTCAGCCAGCATGGAGGAGAAATCTCAGAGAGCATTAACAAGTGAGTTTGCCAATGGTTTATCACCCACCCCAGTGAATGGTGGAGCTTTGGATTTGACCTCTAGTCATGCAGAGAAAATCATCAAAGAAGATTCCCTGGGAATCCTCTTCCCTTTCAGAGACCGGGGTAAATTTAAAAACACTGCTTGTGACATTTGTGGCAAAACATTTGCTTGTCAGAGTGCCTTGGACATTCACTATCGAAGTCATACCAAAGAGAGACCATTTATTTGCACAGTTTGCAATCGTGGCTTTTCCACAAAGGGTAATTTGAAGCAGCACATGTTGACACATCAGATGCGAGATCTACCATCACAGCTCTTTGAGCCCAGTTCCAACCTTGGCCCCAATCAGAACTCCGCAGTGATTCCCGCCAACTCGCTGTCATCTCTCATCAAGACAGAGGTCAATGGCTTTGTGCATGTTTCTCCTCAGGACAGTAAGGACACCCCCACCAGTCACATCCCTGCTGGGCCTCTGTCATCCTCTGCCACATCCCCAGTTCTGCTCCCCGCTTTGCCCAGGAGAACTCCCAAACAACACTACTGCAACACATGTGGGAAAACCTTCTCCTCTTCGAGTGCCCTGCAGATTCACGAGCGAACCCACACTGGAGAGAAGCCCTTTGCTTGCACTATTTGTGGAAGAGCTTTCACGACAAAAGGCAATCTGAAGGTACCTCACCCCCCACTCCCACCCCGCCCACCCCTACGTCCCTTTCTCACTGCCCTGATGATTGGTAATGCATGCGCCCAGAGTCATGGGCCCAGATATTTAGGGAGAGAATTCCCACAAGGGAACCTGCCAGATGGGGCCTACAGTTGAGGTGTGGGTGCCTGTGAGCCTCAGGATTGTGGCAGGGACAAGGGCAAGTTGCAGCTTGCTGAATGTCAGCGTGCACTGAATAATTTGGTACAGCCGTGGAGCAGCGGCATATCTCTGTTGTCTTGCTAAGTGCACCAAATGAATTGCTTTACCTACCAAATAAGACAGCCCAGCGTTGCCATGGGGTATTGATTAAAGACCTCCATGTGGCCTGTGTGCTGCCCGTATCACTTAATAATTACCGTGCTCTTTGGCGTGTGCATCTATTTTTCATAACTATGCAGTCTAGCATGGCTTGTTTTTCTAAAAAAAAAAAAAATTAATAACGTCACTGCGCAGCTAATGGGTATTATGATAATTGATTGTACAACATTTCCTACTGATGTGTTGGAAATAAAGCAAATATGCTTAAGTTCTAGAGCAACAGTTGAATGCTCTTACTGTGTACATTTTTCTGTTGACAGAGTATTTCTCCAGAGATTGCTGCCAGTAATGCAAGATGAATAATTACTTTCAGGGTTTTCTCGCTATATACGGGCCCTTCAGTGGGCAATCAGTGACGGGTACTTTCTTCCCATCTGAAAAGGACATTTATAGGGTAAAGGGTGTCAGATACAATATTTACCATTGCAATGAGAGTGGACATAACAATTGTAACCCTGAAAGGAGCTATCTGCTACTGGCTGGCTTGCTTGAGGCCATTATAAGCTAAATACAGGTAATAAAAACAGAGTAAGTAAGGCAGGAAGAGAAAAGGAGATGCAGGGCTTCGGAGAGGGGACACGTTATTACTAGTCCATGGGAGTGGATGGTTCCCGTTCCCTTTTCCACTGTCGGTCACTTAATAAGAATAGACATTTAGGCCACTTGCTTTGTCTAGTGTTGGGATATGAGTTGAGACAGATTCTACTATTAAGTTTCTCCCTCCCTCTTCCTTTTTTCCTTTCGCTGTCTCTGCATGTCAGGTACACATGGGCACTCACATGTGGAATAGCACCCCTGCACGGCGAGGTCGGCGGCTCTCTGTGGATGGCCCCATGACATTTCTAGGAGGCAATCCTGTCAAGTTCCCAGAAATGTTCCAGAAGGATTTGGCGGCAAGATCAGGAAGCGGGGATCCTTCCAGTTTTTGGAATCAGTATGCAGCCGCGCTCTCCAATGGGCTGGCGATGAAGGCCAACGAGATCTCTGTCATTCAGAATGGTGGCATCCCTCCAATTCCTGGAAGCCTTGGCAGTGGCAGCAGCTCACCTATTAGTGGGCTGACGGGAAATCTGGAGAAGCTCCAGAACTCGGAGCCGAATGCTCCTCTGGCTGGCCTGGAGAAAATGGCAAGCAGTGAGAACAGAACCAACTTCCACTTCACCCGCTTTGTGGAGGACAGCAAAGAGATTGTCACAAGTTAAAACCTCTTGTGGGCTTGAGGAAGAACATTCCTGTTCAGAATGCGACCTACAGTTGCCTCCCCCTTCTTGCCCCATCCCTTGTCCGCTGCTCCCCTAGATCTATGAATTACTTACTACAGCATTATGAAGACATTCTTTTGTACCTTGTTCAACTTCTAGAGTTCTAAGAAAGCTTATTTATTAGTGATATAACCTTGCTTTGCAAAGAGAATGCAAGCATTAACTTTGGTCTTCTGTATTTTGAACTAAATACTAATTGACTAGAGTGTTGTAAACTTGCTGTAACATTTATGGCAATTGCAAGTTGCCCTGCTAGGCGGTCTGAATCTGGCATTAACTTATTTTCTATACCCAGTTTACTATGAATCTGGTGTTGATGCAATGCCTCCGTGATGCGTTAGATCTCTAATAAAGTCTGTATATAAATGTACACTTGAATCCTGCTGGAAAAGTTTATCAGCAAACACATTGTCTAATCTCTCAAAACAGATTTAAAGAAAGGACTGAAAGTACAGCCTGAACAATGTGGTTCTCTGAAAGGTCCAACTATTTTGATTTTTATTCTAAAATTCAACTTTTTGTTTTTATTTTTTTGTAGATTTAACCATTTCCGTTTTGAACTGCTATTTGTATTGTGCATTTTACTTGAGTTGTCCTTAATGTTAATACGTTTCTGTACAGTAATAAGCACGCAGAATTCTTTAGAGAAATACCAGTGTTGTTTTGGTAGTTGAAACTGAGACGTAACATTTTGCCTTGTAGGTATATTCACAATAGAAAATGTGTGCTGGAATTTCACAATGCTGCTAATTATAGCATCTTGAACAACCTTCAGTGGAGAAAATGTAGATGCTCTTGTATATACATACAATAAGAAATATCACTTTCATTAAAATGTATATATGTTCCTTACAAGAGCAAATGCTTCTTCCATGATCCAGAGAGCAGGTACCCTATTGGTTTATTTTGTATTCATTGTGGGAGGAAACATTGGACTGTTACATGCACTTTCTTAGAAAAGATGAAATTAAAGGCGAAAGGGGTCCAGTTTCTTAAACATTTAATATTAACAACAGATAATTTTACTTAAGTAATCAAATACATTTTAGGGTTGTTTTTTTTTTTTTTTTTTTTGCAACAGATAAAGCACTGAGTCTGATTTTAGGGTGTATTTCTATTTAGCCAAGCCCCTCAATGTATTTTAACATTTACCGAGGTACCAGTTATGATACCAAAATCTATATTATATGTGTTGCTGTAGGATCAGCACTGGCCCACTTACTACAAGGTTGGCAGTTCAAACCCACCAGCCTCTCCTTGGAAACCCTGTACCAAGGTCACACTGAGTGGTAACTGACTTGACAGCACTTAACAACAACAACAACGTAGCTCTAAGAAATTGTAAAAAGTCTAATGGAGTCCTTGTATGGCACTGTGGGATAGAGGTATAATAGGAATGGGACTGCACCTGCCTTTAAATTTGGAGTTAATTTCCCATTATACATTATGCATTACTTGTCTGGGAATGTATTTGATAGTTGTTCATTTTTCTCACACTCCATCCTCCTCCAAAAAAGAAAAGGTTGTTGGTGGTTTCTTCCAGGCCAGGTGAGTTTACTTAGGCCTGACGATATTTTGTGCCCATTTAGACTTAAGCTTAATTTCAACTGTTGGGTTTCCCCTTGTGAAAATTGGGTGGCATTTGTTTCAACCTCTGCAAGAGGCAGTGCTGGAGAATTCAGTGCTGCTGGTTATATACCCAGAGAGGACAACATGCACTTTACTGAATGAAACTTCTAGGCATTTAAACGCACGTGTATATTTGATAGAAAAAGTCAAGTGTATTTAGAGTCAACTATTTCACCGCCAAAATTCAAATTAATGCTTCCTCTCTCCCTTTAGTTTCAGGGGGAAATACATTTTCCTCCTGAGCACTATTGGGGTGAGCAAACTGGACAGGATACAAATGGTGTTTGTCGGGGGGTCAGCCAATTTTTCACAGTCATTCAGGTAAGACAGAAATGTCATGCCACTTTCAGAAGTGCACTGCCTGCCCTGGCCAAAGGTGCGGGCCTCGAGGGCGCGTAAAGCGCTGGCTCAGCCTCAAGGTCCCAGACCTGGCAGTGTAAGGGTGAGGGGACACCCCTACCACCCCTACATGAGAAAGGGCGGGTATGGGTTTTGCGCTGCGTCGTGGGGCAGAAGCACCCGAAGGAACATTTAGAGGGCGACGTTGCTAGTTCCCACTCTCATGCCCCAAGAGGGACAAGGGGAGGCGGCAGGCCAGAAGTTCCAGTTCTAAGTAGGGCCAAACCCGGTCTTGGTCTTTGAGAATGAGAAGATGGTAACCTTCCCAGTAGGTGACCTTCCCATAGCTGGGCGTGGCAAGGAGAGGGGACGTGGGCACCCTGGGGCCAGGCCTGGAGGCATCTTGAAGGAATTTTCAGACTCTTCTCAGCCAGAGCGCACACCTGGCTACCCGGCCTCGCAGGCCCTAGCCAAAGGCGTCCAGTGGGCTACACCCCTACCCGATTTCCGGGGAAGAGAACCTGCCCCCCGCCGCTAGGCTCATCTCATGACCCCTGGCTTCCAATCGCTGCAGCCCAATGCCCAGGCTCCCGTGGGGCCCGGGGATGAGGACCTGAAAGGGACCACCCTTCCCCCCACTCCGGGGCAGCCCGCCCATTTCTGCGTGGGGGTTGGGGGACACAGCGGGTGGGCAGCCAACGTGAAGGCTGAGCGGGGGTTTTCTTTTCTCGCCCCCCCAGCCTCCTAGTGAGGGGAGTAGAAGTAGCTGCTCCTTTAGACTGAATTCCTGAGAAAACCCGCAGTTCTTAGGAAAAGATCGCGCCTGAGCGTCTTGGTCTTGGTCTTGGTCTCTCCCCCCCCTCCCTTTTGCTTTCCCGCCTCGTTCTTGCCTATCCATCTATGGATTGACTATCTTTCTAATCTATTGATCCTTACCTGCCCATTCCTCTCCGTTTCCAAAACGAGAAGTCACCCTCAGCTCCGCTTCGCCTCGCAGTATACTGATTACACTTAGCCGTTCAGCTCAGCCCAGAAGAAGAAAAATGGACTTACAGTTATAAAACAACATCTTTATTTTAAGGCTTATGCTGTTCCTACACCCCCACCATGCCTTCCTGGCCCCACACTCCTTATTCATTTGCATTTTTCTTTCCCTTTCTGGAATCTTGAGATACTTTGAGATTTTGGATCCACTGTACACCGAATATACTAAACTAAGGAGAGGTGCGGTGAGGTTAAGGTCTCAGCCTTCTTGAGCCAAAAATAGTTTGGTAACGTTTTCCCATTTACTTTTTAAACTAAACGGTAATATATATATATATATATATACCGAGAAATACAGGGAATTGTATAAAACCCCTTTGCGCAGCATACAAAATGAAATTATATATATCTATATATATATATATATATACCGAGAAATACAGGGAATTGTATAAAACCCCTTTGCGCAGCATACAAAATGAAATATTAGCCACTTGTTTTTCGTTTTTTAGTAATATATTTTTTGTTCTTCCCTGTCTCACTGTGTCGTCACTCATTCCCTTTCCATGGCTTCTGCCTTCTCTTTCTTTATGTGTGTGTATTTCACCACCCCTAATTTCTG
Organism: Chrysochloris asiatica; assembly: GCF_000296735.1. Taxonomy (NCBI): domain Eukaryota; kingdom Metazoa; phylum Chordata; class Mammalia; order Afrosoricida; family Chrysochloridae; genus Chrysochloris; species Chrysochloris asiatica. The sequence goes on along the minus strand of NW_006408769.1, from coordinate 1,947,381 downwards.
GAAAATAAATTGGGAAGGAGCTTGGTGTTTGAAAATGAGAGATTATTAATGATGTTGTTGTTATATGCTGTGGAGTCGGTTCCAACTCATAGCGACCCTGCACAGGGTTTCCGAGGCTGTTAATCTTTACGGGAGCAGAACGCCTCATCTTTCTCCAAAGGAGCAGCTGGTAGTTTTGAACTGCTGACCTTGCGGTTCGCAGCCCGATTCGTAACCACTATGCTACCAGAGCTCCTTATTATTAATGACAGACCCAAACTATACACGAAACCCTCCCTCCGCCTCCTGATGGTAGCTGGGTGAGAAGACAGGGTAGATCAATTGGAGATTTCTGAAGTTAACTATGGGCCTCAGGTTTTAAACCTCAATCCTCAAACAGACTACATTTATCCAAATGCCCTTGGGGAGCGGTAAGAGCAATTTATTTTTTTTAATTAGGATAAAGTGTTGAAAAATAAAATCCTAATAATTTTGAGTTAAGATTTGTAGTTTGTAACAGTAGATTATTTGGTTATTGTTTTTGGCATATTGTGAATGTCAAGAATGAGAGAACTTAAAAAAAAATAAGGCATTGCTTCCATTCTGTTAAAATGTAGCAGTCCTGTTATAAAAATAAAGCAAACTAGGAGTTACTTCTCCACCCCAGATGAAACTTGTCAGAGGGGTAACAAAGTGGGGGGGAAATGTAAAGTGAATTTCAAAGGGTTCCACAAGCAAAATGCAATCTGAGATTCACAGAAAGTGGAGAAGGATAAGACAGGAATTAGGTCATCTCGTCCAGACCCCAGGAAATATGTTTAGATCAAAGCCCACTCCTTTAGAATAAACAAAACAGGACCCATTGGGCCCTACCAATATTTTCATCTCTGTACAAAGGGCTGCTAATCTAACCAGCTCTAGTTGATGAAAGGGGGTAAAAATGACAACTGTAAAAATGACTAATAAAAATAAGGATGTCCTCTCAACTATAATGGCTAGATAAAGATTTAGATTTGAGCTAAAAAGTAACAAGATCCAGGCCTACAGCAACACAAACTTCCCGGAATTTTAGCACTAAGTAAATTATCTAATCCCAGCCCATTGTTCCCTTCTTGCATTCCCTACCCCTTTAGCAATTGAGCATGCTAGATGATTTACATTTTAAAAAATGGTTAAATTTTAACTTCTCTCTTAGAACCTTGCAGGAGAAAGACTTATTTTGCATTCCTTTAAAGCTTTAGCCTCCCACCAGCCCCAGACAGTTGTTGGGGTAGTGTCCTGTTTTACTGTTGTGGGTGGTTCTCTGTAAACCTCATCTTAAAGTTTGGTCTCTCTTTCCTTGTAACGGCAGATTGACTGGGGCTAGGAGCTTGTGTCGTCTAAGCCTGGCTGTGGGGCCACAGGAGCCAGTAGCAGTTGATACTTAAGCAGCTCAGCCCAAGTACGGTGTAAGGCTTTCTTTCACCACAGAACCCGGAGCCTCACACCAACTGCCAGGAAACAATCGAAAGATAGAAACCTCCAGAAAAAGGACAGGAAATCCCAGAGAAGGAAAATTCACCCAGGCTAAATCCAGAGTTGTAGTTTCTTGCTGGGCCCGGTTTCCTCTTAGCTATTTAAACATATGACTTGGCTCCTCTTGTTTTTCTTTGTCCATCTGAGCTCAAGTTTAACAAAGACTCATGCAATGCGTGTAAACTTGGCTCCAACTCCCTCTGAAGCTGGGGACAGTGGTGGGGAACCAGACGGGCCTTTATAAACACCATCAGGAACAGTCTATCTCCTGTGAGGGGCCCTTGGCTACTTACCTCACTGAAGACAGTTCCAGGATCTGCCTTGCCTTACCTTCTGTGGAGGGTTTTGAAGACAAGTGGTATTGTATTGGATGGAAACCACCCAAGTCCATTCCTCTTCTTAACCTAGTGTGGGACTCAGTTCAGACTCAAGTTGAATCCTCATGCTGTTCCGTCTGTGAATTTAAAGAGACCAGGGGCCACATCATTTTGTAATCACAGCCACATTCAGTTTGAGGCCTAAATTGTGGTTAAGTGCTGTTGAGTCAGTTCTGACTCATAGAGGACCCTGTATAGGTGGGTTTGAACTGCCGATGTTGTGGTTAGTAATCTTGTGCTCATCTTACAGTACCACACCAGGCCTATAAATATAGGTAAAAGGAAATATCAAAAAGCATTGCTACTAGGAGTCTAGTTCATATATACATGAGTTTATTACAAACATACATTTTAAAATGTGTCTGCAATTAGTGGATTGCTACAGACAAGTTCTCTCAGTAACACACTTGTCTTAGTCTCATTAAACTAAAAAAAAAAAAAAAACAAACTGCCACCAAGTCAATTGCAGTTCATATCAACCCTGTTTAGGGTTTCTGAGGCTGTACATTTTTCTCCTTAGGATTCCTTTTGAAAAATAATATCGTTTTTGTGTCATGGGGACGGAAATTGTCTTCAGATTAAGGCTAAAATCAAACTTTAAATAAAACTCAAGTAACCATCTTCCCAAATCCCTGAAGCTTTGCTGCAAATTTACAGGAATGCTGCCCCACATAAAACAACAGTTTTCAGATAGACCAAGTGTTTTAAGGAAGGTTGGGAAGACCTCAAAGATGAGTATGGCATAGAGGTCAGCTCAAATGGTTATGACTATTTTGGGGGATTCCCAAGGGGTAATCTTGATACATTTTCAAAGGACTCAGGACAATCTCAGGGGCTTATATCATGAAAAAGTTTTAAGAAAAGAGAAGGCTGCATGGGTGAGAAAAATGCCGGGGAAGCTGCACTGGAATTTTTTCTTTTTCCCATCCTGACAGTGCGCCTGCTCATTCTTTGAGGGTAGCAAGGGCTGTCCTGTAAGAATTTCTTTAGGAAACCTTTCCCTATTCACCCTGTCGCCTTGATCTTGCCTCTTCAGGCTTCTTTTTGTTCCCCAAACTCAAAGAACTTAAAGGGAGCACGATTGGAGTCCTTCAAGGATGCTAAAGTTGCAGTCTTGACAGTGTATAAATCGAAGAGCACAGAATTCTTCAGGGAACCCCACTGCCATTCAGATGATTTGGCCTCATAGCCCTGCAGGACAGAGTTGCACCGGCCCATAGGGTTTCCAAGGCTGTAAATCTGTAAGGAAGCAGGTGGCCCCATCTTGCTCCCACAGAGCAGCCGGTGGTTCAAACCATAAAATTTCCAGTGAGCAGTCCAACATTTAACCCACTGCACTACCAGGGTTCCTTAAGGACTGTTTAGAGTTGGGAACACCACCATCAAAAATGTAAAGGCACAGATGAAGGATATGTCAAGAAACAATAGTTTCATGTTTTGAATTTTCATTTAATAAAAGGTTGTATGATTTTGCAGTAGTACGTTTTGACGGGCCCACATATGATAGCCGACTGCACTCCTTGTGTAAGAGACAGGAATAGGAATACTTATCAGCTGATAGGTGTACTTCTGTATTCCGAATTTGGGGGTCTTCCACGTGACTCCTCGCCAGAGATTAACATTGTGATTCTTAATCACATGATACAGGTAGGGACCTCTGGTAGCATAGTGGTTATGAGTCACTATGCAAGACTATGGTCAACAGTTCAAAACTACCAGCTCTTCCACAGAAGAAAGATGAGGCTTTCTGCTCCCGTAAAGATTTATAGCCTCGGAAACCCTATGCAGGGTCACTACGAGTCCCAACCACCACTACCAAAAACAACCATCATCACCAACATCACCACTGCCACTTACCAACTAGCATAAGTGGAGTCCAGGGAACATAGAAAGAACACTCAGACCAGAGCTCAAGAACGCTTTCGCTGTTCTTGTTAGAAGCCATGCAATCTGATTGACTCAGTAACCCCATGTGACAGAGCAGAACAGCCCCATAGGGTTGTCTACACTGTAATCTTTATGGGAGAAGATCACCAGATCACTTTCCACAGTGAAGATGTTAAGTTGGTTCAAACCACCAATCTTCCCCTTGACAGCAGAGAGTTTAGCCATTGTGCCACCAGGACTCCTTAGGAATTCTTGGAGGCAATAATCACTTCCCTAATCCGTGATATAGTTCCCCATCTGTGCCATGAGGTTAGAGTTCCATCAATATCTCCCTGTTGCTTTCATCATACGCATCACTTTCACACTTCCCCTTATTAGAATATCACCAGTGTTATTACTTGGTTGATGTTTTAACTTGAGTTAGCTTCACTTTTAAAACTTGATACTTGAGAAGGAATGGGAATCACTGGATTGGATTCTCTTTTCTGCCCTTTCCCACCCTTACAGGACTAGACAATTTCCCTTGTGTTAGCTGATGTGCCCAATGTCCAATGAACAGGACAATCATGTTGCTTCTGCAGCTACACAGTTTCTTTCTAACCAGCTGCTTCTTGCTTTGAACAAGTTTGAGGTCAGTACATCTTAAATAATTTTATTTCCTGGTCCCCAACCCCAGCCCCTTTACCTGTGAACACACATCTTTGAGCCAGATGAGAGCTTTTCAAATTGTGCGCTGTTACTCATGAGTGCCTTATGAAACTAGTATGGTAGGTCATCACAGCATAATGTCTTAAATTAGTATCGCATAATGTCTTAAAATGCAATGTTGTTAAGTGTCGGTTCCGACCTATAGCGACCCTGTACAGGGTTTCCGAGGCTGTAAATCTTTATGGGAGCAGAAAGCCTCATCTTTCTCCCGCGGAGCGCCTGGTAGTTTCGAACTGCTGGCCTTAAGGTTCGCAGCCCGATTCGTAACCACTATGCTACCAGAGACTAGAAAATATCAGTATATCGCATTTACTAAGGGAAAACTGTTTCATGTGTGCACTAGGTCACAATGATAAATGTAGTTCTTCCCATGAGTTGCCATCAAAATAGTTTGACAGCCATTGAGGTAAAGTCTCCTGACAAAATCGGGTTCTTCTCTCTACTCCTCACCTGAAGTCTGAATCAAGAACTTAGAGTCTGAGGGAGCCGTCAGTCAGCTTTGGGGTGGAGAGCAATGACGAAGACACATAGATCACACAGGCAGGACCCATGTTCTCTTTGCAATCACTCAGCCAGTAGGCAGTTTTTCTAGCTGATGCCTTTGGCAAGTGAAGAGACTGGTGATTAGGCTCGGGTGCTGGCTTGTGTGTGCTCTCCTCTCCCAGGCTGCTTCCACATGGAGGATTTTAATAGCATTTTGTCGTCAAGGGGATTTCTCTTTAAACAGCACATGAGTGCAAAAGAGAAAACAAAAACTGCGAGTAGGAAAGCTTATTTACTGTAACAAGCTACAATGTCCCTTTAAGATCCCTCCCTCATTGGTAATTGGGCCCAGCTCTTGGGTAACTAAGATAGTTTTTGTTGTTAGGTGCCATTGAGTCGGTACCCACTCATAGCGACCTTATGCACAGCAGAAAGAAACACTACCGGATCCTGGGCCAACCTCACTACAGAGTCCTTCTTAAATCCTGCTGTGTCTGAGCATCATTAGTTACTGTGCTAACTATGGGTTTACTACAACTTAATAGTATGAAGTCTTAAGTAATCATTCCTAGAAAAGATCCTTTGGAAAGGTTGTCTGAGGACAAAGATGCATGCATACACCTAAATCTCTAGCTGTATAGAAGATGACTTAAGAGCCAGGTCTGAGTTATTTAAATATATTCTTCTCACTCAGGGTATAGAAGGGACTTGCCAAGTTTCTCAGCTCAAGATCAGTATATAATATTTCAACCCTGATTCTCAGTTCAAAATCAAATCCCACTGCCATTGAGTTGGTTCCAACTCAGAGCAACCCTATGTACAGTTTCCCCACTGTAAATCTTTATAGGAGCAGACAGCCTTATCTGCTGGTGAGTTTGAGCTGCTGACCTTGTGGTTAGCAGTCTAGTGCTTACCCTACAGTATTACACCAGGTAGCTCATATTATTAACATCACTCTTCCAGCCCTCTCAGTAGCCACATCCTTGGCCTCTTAACTTGTAGTACCTTCTCCCTGGGAACTGCATGTGCTTCCCCATCTCCTTCGGTTTGTCCATGTGACTCGCTGTGGCCCATAGATGTAATACTGCACCATTTCCAAGCCCAGCTTTCAAGAAGCCTGCATGTTTCCACTGTGCTCTTGTGCCACTGTCATAAGAGCAAGCCCCCTGAGCTCAGAAACACATTGAGAGACACATGATGTCAACCCTGACAACCCCAGCCTAGATCAGCCCATCCCAGCTAGTCACAGACACCTGAGTGAGCCCCACTGAGCAAAGCCTACCCACAGATTTGGGTGGATAAATCATTACTGGCTTATATCATTGAGTTTGTGGTAGATTTCTTTACCAGAGTGAACTGTCTCATTCAGAGATACTTCTTGTTATTGTTGTTGTTGTTGTTGTTCTTAGGTGCCATTGAGACAATAGCATGAAACACTGCCTGGTTCTACGTCATCCTCATAATTGTTATGTTTGAGTCCATTGTTGCTACTGCTTTGTCAATCTATCTTGATGGAGGTCTTCCTCTTTTTCACTGACTCACCACTTTACCAAGCATGATGTTCTTCTCCAGCGTCTCTCCTGTCAGCATGTCCAAAGTATAAGAGACGGAGTCTCACCATCTGTGTTTCTAAGGAGCATTCTGGCTGTACTTCTTCCAAGACAGGTTGGGTTGTTCTTTTGGCAGTCTACGGTACTTTCAATAGCTTTTGCCAACACTATAATTCAAATGCATCATCTACTGTCTTCCTTATTCGTTGTCAAAATTACATGTAATATGAATTTGAATTGTTGTTGTTATTGTTGTGTGCCTTCAAGTCAGTTCCAACTCACCACAACCCTGTAAAGGGTTTCAGACAGCAGCTGGTGGGTTTGAACTGTTGACCTTGCGGTTACCAGCTCAGTGCTTATCCTACATCACCACACCAAGACTCAAGATGTATTTGGTAATTACTAAATGTGACACATTTTTTCAATGCTTTCTTGAATTAACTCATTTAACCCTTATAACAACCATACGAGGGATGTACTATCATTATACCCGTATTATGGATGAGGAAACTAAGGTTCAGAAAAGTTAATGTCTGAGGTCACATACGTGGTAAGCAACAGGGCTTAAATACAGACACCGTCTCTTTAGAGAGGAAGTGCTGAGCTCTTAAACACTATGGAATTCTACTGTCACAACTCTTCCCAAGAAATCCATGCCTGGTACCTCTGTAACTAAATCCAAAGCTCTGAAATAGAAAATAAGTTAATACAACCTTTGCAGCTTCCCCATTCGAATGTCTTCCCTTTCCTACTATTTTCAAAGCTCCCCAGAGAAAAAGACAGAGCACTGGTGGCTCGGTGACAGAGTTCTCACCTTCCATGCTAGAGACCTAGGTTCAAATCCTCCCTAACACTCCCCGCCTCTGTCAGTGTGGATTGCTAAGATGCTGAACACGTTTCAACAGAGCTTGCAGAGCTCCCTTCCTAAGAGGTGGCGCTGTTCTAAAAATCAGCCAGTGTAAACCTTATGGATCACAGCACTCCAACCTAGGACCCGCACTATTTAGTCCCATTGTCTATGAGGTGGCTAGAAGAGAAGGAACTGACGTGACAGCACTCTACAACAACAGAGAAGACAAATCCTCAGGGATTTCCAGGCAAGAGAGCTGCTCTCTAAATAAACACTTCCTTCTTCCAGGCGATCCCCTCTGACTAGCGTCCTTCATGTTCAGTGCAGGGCGAATTGGCAGGGAGCCTCACTAACTGTGAGTCCTCACACTAGTTCCAATGTTTTTCTTCAGTGCTTTACACATACAACAATCACTTATCTACACAATAAAGATCTTGTTAGTACAGATCAAATTATTTTTGTTTCTTCTCCATGGAGGAAGGATCCCTCCACTTAGCATCTCTCTCTCTCTAAGGAAAAAAGTCACCTGTTTTTCCTTGCACTTTTCACAGAGTGCAAGACATGCAGTTTTTCACTGGGGGAAGCTGTGTCTGAATTATCACAGTGAAGAAATAGTCTCCAGTCTGAGCAGCTGGTGTATTTCTGTCTCCCTGTGAAGACGATCAATGAGGCCCATATTTTCTTACTCACACAAACCTAGATTTGGAAGTTCCTGGAAAATAAAAGGAATGTTTGTTTAGAGAGGTGATTAACATTGAGGAAACCAGAGGGTTAGGTTTACATGGCCTGGGAAGATGAGAAGAGGTGGGAAGGTTGGGAACGGTTATCTTCCTTTCTTCTCTCTCTTGGTGTCCATATCTGATGGCCAGGCACAACCTCCGAAGCTCAGCCATTGACCCCACATTGACGTCATCACGGAGTCGATGTCATCTCACAGTGACTCCATGTGGCAGAGTGGAAGTGCCCATTGGCTTGGCCAGACTGTAATATTTATGGGAGCAGATCACCAGGTCTTACTCCAGTGGAACTGCTAGGTTGATTCGAACTGCCATCCTTTCTGTTAGCAGCTGAGTGCTTAGCCCTTGTGGCCCCAGGGCTCCTAGGGAGTGTAGGAGCAGGAACAAAGCCAGTACCAGAAATCACACGGCCATGGACTGCAAGAGCTCACCTATGCTTGTGTTTCTCATTTTAGCTTAATTACATTTTTCTCTACATAAATCCTATGTGCACAATGCTAGAAAACAAATTCCAGTTCTGTCCATGGCTTAGTTTACCCCGTTGCAAACTGTGTACCCTCACACACAACAACTTCAAGGTCATCCCCCCCCCCAGCTTACTTTTTAGCCCTGAGAGGGTTAGATTGTTGTCATTTAGTGCCATCAATGCTATAGCTGGTGCCTTGCTGTGCACTGAGTTGGCAGCAGATGAATATTCACTCTAGTGGGTCATGGTCCCTAGTAATAGTGTCCCTTCTCTGCCGAGTGTCAGGGAAGGCCAGAGGTGACTTCTCAAGCAATCCCACTCTGCTCCTGTCATCAGCATGAGCTGTTCAATGGTTGAACTTGGAGGACATTGTTGTTGTTATTAGGTGTCATGGAGTCAGTTCTGACTCACAGGGTTTCTAAGGAGTGGCTGGTGAGCCTGAACCGCCAACCTTGTGGTTCAAGCTGACCTTGCAGTCCAGTGTATTAACGTGCAGCATCACACCAGGACATTGTGGTGAAAGGAGTTAGTCAATCACAAAAGGACAAATATTGTATGAGAACAATGTTATAAAAATTTTTTTAAAGGTTTCCTTGAGAAAAGAAACAATTTATGATGGTTACAGGGCAGAGGTGGGGGTGCACAAGGAGGGAAAATTATCCATGGGCTAGAGGGTAGACTGGTAGCGTAGTGGTTACGAATCAGGCTGTGAACCGCAAGGTCCGCAGTTCGAAACTACCAGCTGTTCCATGGGAGAAAGATGAGGCGATCTGCTCCCGTAAAGATTTACAGCCTCGGAAACCCTGTTCAGGGTCGCTATGGATGGAAACAGACTCGACGGCACTTAACAACAACAACAAGAGGGTAGACACATGTTAACATGGGTGACAGGGCAGGTATTGTTGTTGTTACATGCCATCGAGTCGATTCTGACCCATAGTGACCCTGTATAGGGTTTCCAAGGAGCAGCTGGTAAGCTTGAACCACCAACCTTGCAGTTCAAATGACTTTGCAGTCTGATGCATTAGCCCACAGCACCACAGCAGGACTCCTGACAGGGTAGGTAATATACAGAAATAGAGAGGTAAGCAGAGGAAAGATGATGGTAGTAGCAGACACAAGGAAGAATGCAATAGTAAAAGTCAATAGAGGTAAATGCTGTTAACTGTTGGTGCATGCAGGGGATTACAAGCATGTATTGAAGCAAAGAATATGGTTTGTTGCATCTAAAACTGATAATCTGCTCTGTAAACCATCACTCAATCCACAATAAAAAGTTTTGGGGGAAAAAAACACCCACGAATGCTTTTTGTGTTTTCAAACAAACTTCAAGGGTGCCACCATCTTGGTCTCAGATTTTAAACAAAGGAATGACAAAATCACTCTGGGGACTTCAGGTGAAGCCATAGAGCAATTGGAAAGCTGTCACAGGAACTCAGGTGAGACACAGTGAGGACCTGAGAGGAAAAGAAAGGGCGGAAGGAACTTTGGAATGTTGTGGAACCAATTTCACAGCCCAGGAAAGCCATGGGACTGGAGCTCAAAGGGTGTCTTCGAGCCATGAGGTCACACATTGGAGACTTACAGGCTGAGTTGGGCTACATATGTTTTATTTGGCTCATAAAGCAGATTCAACTAATTTTAAAGTGTTGCCAACATTAAGAAGTCAGGGGATCACATATAAAAGTTCAAATTTCCAGATATTTTTTCAAATGTCGCATGATCTAGCATTTTGCTTTCCCAAATTTAAACAATTGTCAGGCACAAAGGTACAATAGTTCCCATTGGACAAAGCTGACTTGTTCTCCACTTTTCCTCAGTTCCCACTCAAATCATTTCACTCATCTACCAGGAATCCTAGTGTGGCGCTGTGGGTTAATGTGCCAGACTACAAAGCTATTCAAACTACAAGGTCAGCGATTCAAACTCACCAGCTGCTCTTTGGAAACCCTATACAGGGTCATTATTGGCCGGAATCGACTCGACGGCACTTGATAACAACAACAACCGGTGGCACAAATGGTTAAGTGCTCAATTATTAGATAAACAGCGATACCTTGAAAGACAGCTAGAAAGTTCACAGCCTCGAAAACCCTATGGTTTCCTACTCTGCACACATGGAGTCACCATGAGCTGGAATCCACTCAATGGCAACTAACAACAACAACTAGCTCTCCTGGCCCCTGTAAGTGGGGGACATCCTTCACTAGAGCTGGTCCAATCAAGTGAGACGATGACCAAGAGACAGACAGAGCACAGGAGAGTGATGACTGTAAGTACAGATTAATTCAATGGGGGAAGGTTCATGCTGAGATGGCAGAATGTACATACCTTTGAGGAAAAGAGATAAAGATATCAATTCATGTTCTCAGCATGAAAACGTTTCTGGAGAAGAGATCCTTCAGAGAGTCACCTTTTGGGGTTAAACAGGACTGGATTTCCTGCAGTAGTCTTTGATGGAGATGCTAGATGAAGAAATGAGAGAAGCTGTGATGATCACCCATTCTCTGTGTGCCGGGGATTTGTGCTTTCCAAAGCTCCTTCACACTCACTGGTTCCTTTAACCCTTTGATGCAAGGCAAATGGTACTCCCATGCCTATTTCGTAGATGAGGTAGCCGGTTTAAGGAATTTAATATGCCTGTATTGGTCTTTTACATTAAGTGGAGGAACCTTGATGATGCTGGACTGCTAACCAAAATGGGGTTACAAACCCACTCAGTAGCACCAAGAAGTTTGGCGATCTACTCCTATAAAGATTGCCGTGTACACAACTCGAAGAAGCCGTTCTACTCTGTCATATGAGGTTGCTGTGAGTTGAAATCAACTCAGTGGTACTTACCATAGTAAGTGACAGAGTATTCAATTTATAGCTATGTAGGGAATTCAATGCATATACCAGCAGAGTGCAATCAAGTGTACTACAAGTTTGTACATAGGACTATAAACTGTAGTCAGAAATGGGGGTCATTTCTCCTTGTGGAAAGGAACCAGAAGTTTTCTCAGGCCTTGGGAATGTACTTGACTCACTGGGTGGTATGCATTCATTCACTCATTGGTGGTGGTCAGGTGCCATTCATAGAGACCCTGTGTAGGGTTTCCCAGGCTGTAAATCTTTACAGGAAGCAGAGAGCCTCCTCTTTCTTCTGCAGAGTGACTGGTAGATTCAAACTACTGACCTTTTGCTTAGCAACCCAGCTCATAATCCACTGTGCTACCAGGCTCATTTCACTCATTGCTAGGTGCTGTCAAGTCCATTCTAACTTCATGGACAACAGAAGGGAATGCTGCCCAGGCCTATGTTTGCGCCTATCGTTGCTGTCACGGTGTCATGGTTCTAGGTCCTAGGAAATATCAGTGAGCAAAGCAGAGGGAGCATCTGCTCTTATATTGCTCACATTCTTGTGAAATGGCTGTAAGAGTGACTCATCTGGCTTTAGGTGGAATACTTTTGTGAAAGTTGTTGTCCTCATCTAATGGAGTATTTATTACTAGGTCCCCTGCAGCAGTACTGATTGCAGTAAAGATATCCACATGATACCTATGTAGGCTCAGCTGAGCTACACAGGAGAAGTAAACCAAACAGCTACAAACCCAGCACTAAGTTAAGTGACCGCATTTCCTGGAGCTTCCCCTCTGGAAGTATGGAAAAGCCTGCTTGCTGTAGAAATCTTACATGCAGGAATGATCCCCATAACAAGAGGTTAGCCAGACAGTCACAGGCTGCCCTGGAAACCGAGTAGAACAGCCCATTGCTATTCCAGGTGAGATTTTGACTCTGGCTAGACTAAATTGCTCCCACCAAGATAAGGGACAGAGATCAGATGTTTTCCACAAGAAGAGTGTTTATGAGTAATGCAGGCAGAAGAGGAACAGCAACAGCGTCTACCAAAGAAAAACGTGAGGAAGGGCAGGGAGAGATGGGAAGAAGGACAGAGAATGGAGGGAAGAAGAGAGACGGAAAAAAGACTTTTTTACCTATCACCCTTCACCCATAGTTTGGAGTAAATCTGTGTACCAATGTCTAGGGCAAGACCACTGGTGGGGAGGTGGGAGAAGAGGCCAGTCAGTCCTCTGCTTGTCTTCTGGAATCTTGCTACAGCCTACTTTAATTTCCTTTTATAAAACAGAGTGCTGATAGAAACTGGGCCTTTTCTAATTCTAGTTTCCTTTAACAGAATGTAGTTTTTTCAGGAGAAAGAGGAGTGTTTATTCTTACATTAGGGATGGTTGCTAGAAATAATAACTATTGGCTTCGAAGGACAAAGAGATAAAGTTGGGAGCTGTGGTCACTTGAAAGAAACATTTCTTCATTCGAGAGAGCCGCAAAGTAAACACAGTGCTCCTATAAACATGGTCTTTTTGTATCCCCTCTTAAACATTTTGCAAAATGTCTTTAAAAATTAACACGCTATTGCATTGGGGAAAAAAAAAGCCCCATGTCAATTTTTAAAGACATTTTGCAAAATAAATAAAGAGTGCACCAAATACATGGAGCTCCTTAAAGCATAGTGAAGACTCAAGAGTCAGAAGAGGGGCTATGGTGAAGATTCATGACTGATGGTTGGGGTTAATGACACGCCTAATGATTCAATAGGGCTGTATGCCTTTGAGTTTTATTCTGTATTGTATAAGAATATTAAGTGCCTTTGAGTTTTATTCTGTATTGTATAAGAATAGTAAGTGTCTTTACAACAATAAATACGCTCGACTGCCATGGTAAAGAATTTTCTCTCTTTCACTTTTTAAAAACTCATAGTGACCCTGTATAGGGTTTCTGAGGAGCGGCTAGTGGATTTGAATCGCTGACCTTTCAGTTAGCAACCCAGTGCTTATCCTACAGCATCACACTGTTGTTGTTGTTGTTGTTGTTGTTAGTAAGTGCCATTGAGTCGGTTCTGAACCTGTACAGGGTTTCCAAGGAGCGACTGGTGAGCTTGAACTGCTGACCTTGCAGTTCATACCGACTTTGCAGTCCAGCGTTTTAACCCACAGCGCCACACCAGGACTCCTTTAAAATCCTATAAATGGCCAGGCAAGTTCACTGTCTATGCCTGTAAAAGGAACCTTTGTAAAGCCAACAAGGTTTCATCTTAGACGCTGCACTTCACTCCTGAAGAAGTTTAACCGAGGCATAATCTGGAACAGGGTTTTTCTGAGCATTTCATGCTGACTGCCTACTACTGAAGAGAGGACTCCATGGGTGGCACAAATGATGAAGTCCTGGACTATTAGGCACAGGCTGATGGTTCACACTTACTTAGAGGCACCTCAGAAGACAGGCTTGGCGCTGCATTGATGGCAATGGCAGCTAGTAACAACAATACCATCAAAGAAAAATGACAGCATAATCAGAGACTTTGTTACTCTCTCATCTTTCATCCCCAAAAGGCATGCCGTTTTCTATTGTCATCTATATCAGGAGCCCTGGTGGAGCCTGGCTGCTAAACAAAAGGCCGGCAGTTCAAATCTATCAGCTGCTCCCTGAAAGAAAGATGTAGCAATTGGCTCTCATAAAGATTTACAGCCTAGGAAACCCTATTGTGGCAATTCTGCTCTGTTCCCCAGGGTCACTATGAGTTGGAATTGGCTTGATGGCTATGGATTTTTGTTTTTAAGTTTTTATTGTGAATTGTGTGATGGTTTACATGGGAGAACATCAGCTTTACATTCATCCTATAGTATTTCATTTCATTGCAATGATTACAATCCCCTCCATGCATCATCATTCAACAGCACTTGCTTCTATTCCCTCTGTTTTTTTGTGGTTTTTTTTTGGGGGGGGGGTACACCAAAGCACTCAATAATATATAATCATTCAAACAACTAAAGGGTACATCCCACCAGCCTGTCCCCCGGCTGCCAGCACAGCCCCTCTCTCTCCCTGAGTCCAGGGTCCCCAGCTGCTCCATCTCTCCAGGTCATCATCTCTGCCTCCATCTCTGGTGTCACTGCTTCTCTGGGTAGGGTCCCAAACTCCACTCTTCTCCCTTGATGGTCCCAGGGTCCTCCACTCCTAGACTGCAAGATCAACCACTCCCCTTCTTTTGTTACTAAACATCTGCCTTTACATTTGCAACATTCACAATCAGTCCTGGTAGCAATTATTTACTACTGAACCACAAAAGTCTTATCCCCATTGTCTTTCACCAGCCCTGTCCAGACAGTTGGAAACCACTCAGTGGAGATTCTACCTTCCCCCAAACCCTCTGAAACTAGGCTCTCTCTTGAAAGCTTGTAAGCAAGTCACTTGGTGCCTTTCTAGCCTCCCCATTTTGGGTAGCCAATATCTAAGTTGCCCATTTCTGTCAACCCTGTGTACCGATGGGGTGGGAATGATCCTCGCTGTAAAGATTTGTGTCCTTTTTTGAGCTACTACATCCATAAGTATAGGTCAAGTTCATCAAATTGTAGCAGGTTACTCTTTTTTTCTTTTCTGCTGTGCATAAAGTCACTATGAGTCGGTACCGACTCGATGGCACCTAACAACAACTCTTTCTTTTTCCCTCTTCTTTCTTTCTCTAGTCGAGAGTTCTGATCATCCAGCCATCAAAACCAGGCCAAGTGGGTACTATCTGCAAATATGGGTGTTCTTGTGCATCTCCCCTCACTTCACATCTGCTGGATGCTTCACCCTAATGGTTATGGATTTTATATAAGCTTTATTATGATGTAGAATTGCCATTGTTGTTGTTATTATTAAGAACCTTGGAGTAAGTGTTTAATATATAGTGTTTCCAAGAACTGGCTGATGGATTTGAATTGCTGACCTTGAGGTTAGCAGTCTAGTGCTTACTTAGCCTAAAGCCTAAATCAGTACTTCTCAAACTTTGCTGCTTTCTCAGATCACCAGGGAATGCTGTTGAGAAGTCAGTTCTGATTCGGTGGCTCTGGAGGGAAGACTGGCTGCTGCTCATGTGTGTACCAGACTCTGAGCAACAGCGGCCCTGCCAGCTTTCTAATGTGGCCTCATTCTCAAAGGTGCTGCCTCCCTGGCTGACTCGGTTCTCTAGTGCTGCTATCACAGAAATACCACAAGGGGGTAGCTTCAGTAAACAGAAATTTATTTTCTCATACTTTAGGAAACCAGAAGTCTGAATTCTGGGCACCATTTCTAGAGGAAGCCTTTGTCTCTCTGGATACTCTGTGGGAGGTCCTTATTCATCAGTTCCTTAGTGACCTTCATGTGGTATGGCATCTCTCTTACCCCATCTCTGCTGTATGCCTAACCTGTGCTCCTATATCTCAAGAGATATTGATTTAAAGCAAACCCAGCATTAATACTGCCTAATTATGATAACAAAGACAACTCAGCCCCAAATGGGATTATAACCTCAGCTACTGGAGTCTTGGTGTGGCACTGTAGGATCAGCACTGGATTGTTCATTTCAAGGTCAGCAATTCAAACCCACCAGCAGCTCCTCTTGGAAACCCTACATAAATAACAATGTTGTTCTTAAGTACTGTTGAGTTGGTTCCGATTCATAGCTACCCTGTGTAGGGTTTCCAAGGAGCAGCTGGTGAGCTTGAACTGCTGATCTTGCTATTCAAACCAACCTTGCAGTCCAGCGCATTAACCCTCAGTGCCATACCAGTACTCCAACCACAACACTGGGGTTAGTATTTAGAATGCATATTTGTGGGTCCACAATTCAATCTGTAGCAATGGTCTTTCATTTTTTTAAAAATGTGACAAATGTATTCTATACACTGTGCTTAAAAATTCTGGAAAATTCTGCACCCAGATCTTCCTAATTTCCCCATGTCTCACCCCTCCTGTTGCTTCTGCTCAAATGTCACCTCCTCAGAAACATCTTCTCTGGTCACCCAGTCTAAAGCAGTGCACTTTCCACATTCCTTTTTATACACCCCTGTGTTTTATTGCCTTCAGAGTTCCTATTATTATCTGGAATTATCTTGTCTATGTATATGATTATTGTTTATTGATTGCCTATCTTCCATAAGCACAGAGATTCAATCTGCCTTCTTCCCCATCCCACTGGGTGCTGCACTCAGTGACTAACTCAAAGGTTGGAGGTTTGAGTCCACTCAGAGGTGCTTTGTTTCCAACAAATCAGCCATTAAAAAAAACCTGTAGAGCACAGTTCTACTCTAGCACAATGGGGTCACTATGTTTTGTTGTTAGGTGCCATCGAGTTGGTACCCACTCATAGCAACCAATTCTATGCACAACAGAACCAAACACTGCCTGGTCCTGGGCCAACCTCACAATCATTGCTATGCTTTTCAAATTATAAATATCATTATAATACATGTTCATGGTAGACAATTTGAGAAAATAAGAAAACATATGCTACATTAAATTATGGTTTTCATTTTTTGTGTGTTTCCTTTTAGAATACTTTCAATATTTAAAATGCATAAATCTTACAGAATAGATGTGTAGTGATATACTTTCATGTCCTGCTCTTATTTTATTTACCATTCATTACAGGATGAACATATTCTCATGGCCACAAAGTGTCTTTTAGAACATGGCTTTAAAAGTTGTTTAATATTCCATTATATGCATGGAAATACATAATTTATTTCCTTTATTTTTTTCTCTCTTGTCCAGAAAAGCACTGTTAACTATCTCTCTTTTAAGTGGAATAGAAATATCTGATAAATGACTTTTTCCTTGATAAGAGCAGTGGTTCTGATCTGATTTCTCCTCCAGGGTACATTTGTCTGGAGACCATTTTGGTTGTCACAACTAGGGATAATAGTGCTATTGGTATGTAAGGAAAGAGGCCAGGGTTGCTGCTAAATACCCTACAATGCACAGGACAAACTCCCACAAGAAAGAATTATCCACACAAAATAGCAAGAGGACGGAGGTTCAGAAACCCTGTTCTAGAGGCTTCTTGGTATTTAGAGAGTGCCAGGGTTAATATTCAACATTCACTTAAAATTCAAATTAGCATTCTACCTTTAGAGTCTTGGACTTTGCCCTAGAATTCTGCATTAGAATAATGCCTCAGTTAATTAGAACTCCAGTTGCTAAGATTTACACTAACTGACATTGTACTTTCATAATTTGCAGTTTATCAGAAAAATTTAAATGACAACAGAAAAAAGAAAGTGAAAGTATATATATTTAAATGTTTTATTGTGAATTATGTGATAGTTTACATGGGAGAACATTAGCTTTACATTCATCCTATCTTATATCATTTCATTACCATGGTTACAATCCCCTCCATGCATCACCAACCAACCAAAGGGTATACCCTGCAAGCCTGCCCCACAGTTGTCAGCACACAGCCCCTCTCCCTCTCTGGGTCTAGAGTCCCCAGCTGCTCCATCTCTCCATGTCACCATTTCTGCCTCCATCTCTGGCATCCTGCTCTCCACTCTTCTCCCATCTGTTCCTAGATTGCAAATTTAATCACTCCCCTCCTTTTGCTACATAATATCTACTTTTACATTTCTAACCCTCACAACCAGTCCTGATAACAATTATTCACTATTGTATCACAAGAGACCTATCCACATCTCCTTTCATCAGCCCCGCCTAGACAGATTGGATACTACTCACTGGAGAGTCTACCTTCCTCCACACCCTCTGGATCTAGGTTCCCTCTTGAAAGCTTGTAAGCCAGTCACTTCTTGCCTTTGTAGCCGGGCCCCCCACCCCCCCTACCCCCCAACACTGAGATTATATTTTAAAAATTAAGTTCTAGTAATGAACACAATGGTTCTGGGCTTAGGATATGTTAGAGTCCACTCTTTTATGTAAACACTGAGGCCCAGAGAGGGTGAAACCCCACAGTGCAATCTCAGGCTGCCAGCCCAGCTCAGTAGAAAACATTTGTGAAGGCACAAAAGTGACTCAGCCATTTCTAGAAATAGAGTTTCCAAATTCAAAATGGGCTTTTGAGGAACACTTAGTTGAATCCAGGAATTTGGAGTCCTCTTCCCTGAGGCTTTCCTTGAATGGAGGTTTTTAACTTTTTTTACAGCTTTTGCAATATGTGAACTTGTTGGAAAATTCCACATTTAGACAGCAAAGTGAAGGAAACCACCACCTTCCCTTCTGTTGAGAAATGGGCATGTTCTTTTTTGCTTTTTAATCACAGATTTAGTTCTCTAGGACTTTACCTGACCTTTGCACAGAGACTTTCAGTGGCGAGACAATTTGTTATGACACATCCCCAGGGATGATCTAAATACCATTTGTTCAGTTCTAGAACAAGGGGAATGTTTGCTACTGCTTTTCTTCCTGAAGTTTACTGTGAATAGACCAGGAGTTCAACTTGGAAATGTTTGGAATAGGGTTTTGAATATTTAAGTGATTAAACAAAAAAGTTTTTGCAATAAGTGCTGGGCAAGAGACACCAAGCAGTTAGGAATCACTTTCTGTGCTAGAACAATGGAAATGCAATCTTTAGTTAAACAGGGACTCAGAATTTAGAGCTGGTGAGTCAGGCTACAGTCAGTGGTTCCAGGCAGACCTTGAAATCAATTCACATCTCTGAATGGGATCGTTTTTGTGCACTAGTTAGCACTCTTGCCTCCTGCTGCATATTATGTGGCTTATATACAGAGCTTCTCTGGGTGTCAGATCCACTTCCGGGAGGCAGGCATCTTCCCCGTCTCTACTCCTCTTCCCAGACCTGGCTGAAGACAAGAGGTGTCTCGAGGCTTTAAGCAGCTGCATGAGTCTCATCTAATGGCATATTTGGAAAGTCTGGAGGGAGGAGACCACAGGGAAACAGCCGCAGGACTGGAAGACAATTTAAAATCAGCAATCATGGGTTGAGAGAGAATATGCTGGTTATAAAATAAGTGCAGGAATAAAAGAGATGGATGGGAAGTCAATTCACAATTCTTCTAGATGACATGCAGGCTTTCATTTTTCTGCTCTTAGTCAGCAACCTTTGGTTTCCAAATACTCATTTTCTTTGTAATTTTCTATTAAAATATTGATTCAACTATTGAAAAACATGCAGCCAGGACTTTCAGGATTTGCAAGGCTATATCTGAATGTCTGCAGACAGCACACCCAGATATGCAGGGGAAGGCACAGAACACACACACACACACACACACACACAGAGGTTTTGTTTGTGCTCAACCAAATTCAAGATTCAAATCCTTTGACTGGAGTGTGCGTGTCTGGTGCAGGTGGTGAGACTGGAAAGTTAAAAGAAATAAACAGACTTCCTTCTGCAGAATTTCTCAAAATAGTGACTTTAACTCCAATAAAAGCCCCAAAGGCAAATCCTGACTTACTACTTCAATGTATTTCATCTTTGATTTCAGCACATGCTTGTTATTAGCTCCATGGAGTTGTTCCCAACCCGGGAGGATCCCATGCACTTGGATCACTGTGATCCATTGGGTTTTCAATGACTGATTTTTAGAACATAGATCACCAGGTCTTTCTTTCTACCTAGTTTGAAAGCTCCATTGAGCCATTGCCAGCATCCTAATAAAATGGAAGCCATCACTAACAGCTGAATTGTATCTGAGCATGGAATATATTGGCCAAGAACCAACCCTGGGTCTCTCCCAGATGTTGTTGTTGTTGTCAAGTGCCTTGGAGTCGATTCCTACTCCTAGCAACCCTGTATAGGGTTTCTGAGAAGCAACTGGTGGGTTTGAACTGCCGACCTTGTGGCTTGCAGTCCAGCACTGATCGATCCTACAGCATCACACCATGAGTCCATGGGTCTTCCACACGTAAGGTGAGAATTCTACCACAGAATCCACCACTGCCCCTAACAAATACCCACCCAGTGTCAATAGTGAACCTATTATATAGGGCAGAGTGAACTGCTGTGGAGGGAGGCTGCAAGTCTTTACAAGAGTAGCCTGCCTCATCGTTCTCCCCTGGAGTGGCTGGTGACTTTGTACCACCATCCTTGTGATCAGCAGCCCAGTATTTATCTTATAGCATCACCAGGGTTCCTCTAACAAATACCAGGAAAAAGTTCATGGAAATATGAATTAGACAGCATCTCTCTGGTCACCAAATGCCATGCCATACCATAAGAATAGTCTATCAACATTGGAGTTTTAAAAGTCTAAGTTAGGTATCAGACAATTTTACAAATCATACAAGTCATGAATACCTGGTTCAAATTTGGTTTTCGAATTCTAAGTTGGCCCCTTAGAATTCTTTCAAATAGCTCCAGTCAGTGCAACCTGGCCTCCTGATGGACCAGTCAGACCAGGTTGTGGTTGTTACTTCACCCACCTGTGGACAATGGGATTTATTGGTTAGATTCTTGGTTAGATAAAGGAGATTCCTTATAAATGGAGTTGATAGTAATACTATCCTGGAATTTTCAGCCCTAGAATAATTTTGCCTGATAGTAAAAACAAAAACAAAAAAACAGCAGAAACCCAGAGATAGTAAATGATCTAACCAATGTTACATACCTGGTTATTTAGAAGAGCAGGGAACAGAACACAAGGTTACAGACTTTGGCTTTTCTCTGCTCTTCTTGCTATAGCATGCATCGCTGCTTCACATCCATACCTACAAATCAAGGATCTGTGTATATCAGGTTCTGGTGTCTGGGGATGTGGCCTAATACAGGCAGGAGAAGAGGACGCAGTTCCATTGAGATAGAACCATGTAAAGCACATAGTAAAATGTCTGCTACATGATAAAGCTCAATGAATATGAATTATTATCACCATCCCTTTCCTCATTTTCTTCATTTTTATTGTTACTACTATCGTTTTGTATGTCGCTTTTAGGAAATCTAATCTATGACAACTTCTACTTTAAAAACTGGTAAATTGACTTTTCAAAAAGATTCTTCACTTTACAGAGGCATCTTCTGTAGTTTTCATTTAAATTTTGATCTGTGGCTCAAAAAAATTTACACAAATTGAATACATTGTTATGTAAAGGAAGATACATTTTTTCAACTTGAGTACACATTTGCATAACATAAGAAATGTTAAATCGATTTTCATTTCTCCTGTCTACATGATAACAAAAGATGCCCATAGTGTCTAGAAAATATAGATATTGTTTTTACGATTAAAGCTGGCCTTGCCCACATTATTTATATTAGCCTATGCTGCTTCTAGACTTTAAGGACATCCCATAACTATAAACATAGTAAACTAGAGTAAATTGCTTGCATTTTGGTAGATTTCTTAAAGTTTTGCGTGTTTGATTTAAAAAAAAACAGCAACTATATTTTATGATGGAATCTCCATGTTTATAAACAAAACCCTGGAAATTTACAGAGAAATTATTTTGACCTTTTTACTCAATATGGGTTCCATAAACCATGACCAGATTATGGAAAATCCTAATTCAGGGGATGATTGAGCTATTTTGAATTAGTTTAATGTGTTCAGGACTGGACAATATTTTGTTTGTTCGATTTCCCTAAACTTCTCTCTCTCTGACGTTTTGAAATTAAATCATCAGGGTTCATTTTTCCTGGGCATTGCTATATATAGGAGAGTTTTGTGCCCCAGGATTTTCTATTTAGTCTTCAGGCACATATTGAAAGTTAAAACAATTTTTAAAACAAACAAACAAACAAACAAAAAAACACAAACATACCCCACGCTACAAAACAGGTTACTTTCTACTTCAAGTCTTCAAGTGATATGTAGGGAGTAGGCCAAGTGGAAATGTGGACTGTTTCCTAGTTTTCTGTATTGAAATTAAATGGTTTTCCAGGTTCCACAATGACAAATTCATAGCGTGGGTGACATCTGCCTGGTCAATAAGTGGCCAGTGTAGGCCTGAGTCAGCTAATTGTGCGTAATTGGGATTATGTGGCAGGGATGACACTCCCCTCTCCAAACAAAGAAAATCACATTTGTGCTGTTGCATGTGACTACACCTTTCCTGGCCATCGAAAGCAGAAATTTGGGTCCTTGCAAAGTCTGTGTTTGCAAATGGCCAAGATGGCAGGAGTGATCAATTCTGGGATAGGCGTGAGACAATAGGCAGTGGGGGAGGGGAAGGAAGCCCAAAGGCAAGAGGAGAGTAAGAAGAGATGGGGAGCGGGGGAGGAATGTTTGGTGCTGGAAAACCTACAGTCATGGAGCGGCTGTATCCTGAAATACAGGCAGAATCAGTGTTTAATACTTACATCGAGGCTGCAGAATCTAAAATGATCAGCCAGGTAGCTTCCGAGGGCAAATAAACTGTAGATTTGGGGCTGCTAAAAATCAGCGGAGCCATGTTCTTCTATAGCAGGTGTAAGCAGATTAGGGGTCAGGGGATGTTGGGTGCTTGGGGAACTGGGGTGGTGACAGTGTGCAGAGATGTGTACTTTGTGTGGTAATACCATTGATTTCAGGGTTGGTGATTTATCAAAGCCCCACCAATGGCTCAGGCACCTTGAAGCTCAGAAAACCAACATTCAGCAAACAAGTGACTGGAGTGGCACCCTGTGTGGGGTCAGGAGGCAGACCTGTCCTCAACAGTAACAGCATAGCTGGCTGTGGGTAGTTAGCAAATGGGCTACTGGAATGAAGACTCTGTTCTCCAACCTTGATGATCAGAGAGGAGTGAGGGTCTCAGCAATCTCCACCTCTATCCCTTCTCACCTAAAGAGAGTGTCAAGGCAGCATGGTTGCAAAGTAATAGCAACACTGGTAATTCTGGCAAGAAGCCTCAAATTGGTGGTCTCAGCAATCTCCACCTCTATCCCTTCTCACCTAAAGAGAGTGTCAAGGCAGCATGGTTGCAAAGTAATAGCAACACTGGTAATTCTGGCAAGAAGCCTCAAATTGGTGTAACATGAGCCCAGGATTGTTTAGTATCGGCCCCATTGTCATTTGGGGTTGAACAATTCTTTGGGGACTGTCCTGAGTGTTGTAACATGTTTTGCAGAACCCACCTCTGGTGTGGTACTACGGGCTAATGTGCTAGACTACAAGGCTGATGATTCAAGCTCAGCTGCTGTTCCTCTGAAACCTATGAATCAGAAGCGACTCGATGGCACTTAACAACAACAACCACCTTTACTCATTAAATGTCAGCAAAACCACCTCCCTCCAGATTGTGACAACCAAAATTCTCTCTGGTGGTGGTTGGGTGCCATGGGTCGGTTCTGACTCATAGCAACCCTGTACAGGGTTTCCAAGGCTGTAAATCTTCATGGGAGCAGAACGCATCATCTTTCTCCTGTGGAACAGCTGGTAGTTTCGAACTGCTGACGGTGAGATTAGCAGCCTGATTCGTAATGACTATGCTACCAGAGGTCCTTTATGCTACCAGAGCTCCTTAAATTCTCTCTAGACATTCCAAATGTCCCCTGGGCCAGGGGAGGGAGGATTTGCCTATGTCTGTGCATACACATTTATGCAAGGCTGTCCATGTTTTAGTGACCACCTGAGACTGTTCTAGGCGTTGACCAGTTCTTCTGGTTCAACGGTCAGTCCACATTGTGCAAATGCCATGGGTTTGAGTTAATGGAGATGAAGAGGGTGCCTAAAGCAAGGCCTCAGAGAAAAAACTGTGGCTGAGACCAGAGTCAAGATTCCCCAGGAGACCCTGCTGAGCAGCTCAGGCATAGGTCTCTCCATCCACCCTACACCTAATACTGGGATCTGGAGACATAAAGGTTAAGTAATCCAAAGGACACACCTGCAGGGAGTTTAAATTCCAGAAGAAATTGGTGGATACAATGATTTCAGGTGACCTGGTTTTTCTCTGGTTAGATTCTTCAGAAACTGGTAAGACTCAGGCTTTGAGATCCCCATATGTCATGCCTCCTGCCAATCAATGTCCATGAGGGGTCTTGGCAATGTGTTTATGTTTCTATGCAACCTGCAAAAATAAGATGGTTTTTCTTTAAGTAAAACAGCTGCTGTTTAATCTAGTTCAATGTATGGTAACTCCATGCCAGACCAAATAGACCTGTGCTCCAAAGTATTTTCAATGCTTGAGTTTTTGAAGGTAGATCACCAGGCCTTTCTTCTGAGAGCCCCTGGGTGGGATTAACCACCCACCTTTTTGTTAGTAGGCAAGTGTGATAACCATTTGCACCACCCAGGGACTTTGTTTTCTTGAAGCAGGTCCTCTAAATTACATAAGCTTCAGACCTTACAAAACCTGAGTCTGTTCCCAATTTTTAACCTCAGAAAATGATTAAATGTTAGGCTATTAACCAAAAAACTGGAGATTCAAGCCCACCCAGTGAGTCCTGGTGTGGCCCTGTAGGGTGATGTTCTAGATTGCAAGGTCAGTGTGAACCACAAAGTAGATGGTTCAAACTCACCAGCTGTTCCTTGGACACCCTGTACAGGGTCATTGTGAGTCAGAACCAACTTGATGGCACTTAACAACAACAGTGACTATGAGCAGAAAGACCTGCAATTTAATCTTGTAAAAAGCACTAGGAAATGCTATGGGGCATTCTACTTTGCCAAATGGGATTGTTATGTGTTGAAATAGACTTGATGGTGCCTAACAATAACAGACCTGCAGGTAATAACAACAATAGTTAAGATTTATATTACGCTAATTATATGTTGTTGAGTTGGAGTCAAATTCCAACTCATAGTGACTCTTAGGACAGAGTAGAACTGCCCCATAAGGTTTCCAAGACTGCAAATTTTTACAGAAGCAGACTTGTCCTGTCATTCTCCCCAAGACTGATGAAGTTCAAATTCCAACTTTTTAGTAAGTGAGTACCTAACCACTTCCCGTAAAGATTGTTGTTGTTGCTAAGTGCTGTTGAGTTGGTTCTGACCCATAGCGACCCTGGATAGGTTTCTGAGGAGCGACTGGTGGATTTGAACCGCCAACCTTGTGATTAGCTCATTCTACAGTAGTGGTTATAAATTGGGCTGTGAACCGCAAGGTCAGCAGTTCGAAACTACCAGCTGTTCCACCGGAGAAAGATGAGGCTTTCTGCTCCAGTAAAGATTTACAGCCTCAGAAACCCTGTACACGGTCGCTATGAGTCGGAACCGACTCCACGGCACATAACAACAACAACACAGTGCCACACTAGTAAAGATTACAGCCGGAGAATCCTGTGCAGCAGTTCTACCCTGTCATATGGGGTCTCTACCAATTGGAATAGACTTGATGATGCCTAGCAACAACAACAACAACATGCATTACAGAATCAGGCCCTATTTCAAAATAGATTAGGAAGGACAATGGGACAGATATATCCAGTTGTTTTAAATTCACTGGCAGCAGGAGAGAAAATCAGCCATCATTTGTAAAACAGTAAGGAGGAGAAATTACTTTCATAGTCCATCACTCGGTGGGTGGGTGATTATTCAGGTATTTGTTTTAGGGCCTGGGGTCCACAGAGTCACCAGCACCCGGGTAGGGGATGCACAGAGGGCTGTGGAAGCTGCAGTCCCCGTGAGGAGGGGCTGAACAGCTGGCTGGAGCCCCTCTGTGGAAGCTGTGATGCGCTGCTCTGGGCGGAGGCTCCAGCCTCCCAGCCGGGACCTAGCGGTCTGCCCCCGGCTTTCTCCCGGCCATTGTGAGCCGATATTGATCAGACCGGAAAGCAATAGGGCTACAGCAGCTGAAGCTCGGGGTGGGCAGCATTGATCCCCGGCCCCTCCCCTGGTTATTTACAGGATGTGCCGCCCTAGTAAGTAACCCTGGAGAGGTTGTTTAACGTGGGCTCAGGACGCTCTTCGCTAGCTGGTTAACTTTAAGTATTGGAAATGGAATTGATACGCACATAATAATATTATGATTCATACAAACCACTTCTCAGGCAACTCAATATATTTCATTACCTCCTTTCTAGCAAATGTATTGATTTCTGTTTTGCGGTTTTATAACACAATTTCAAGGCTGTTGTGGGCTTAATGAGCCGTGTTCTTATGATGTTTAAAAAGATTTGAAGCTATTGTTGAAATAAATATTATGGATTCTCACTCCCACCTCGCCACCTCCCCGTCCGTCTCCTTACCCCCCTCACCCCCCTCCGCGTTCCCGCCCCAACCCGAGAGAAGCCGCCAGCAAGAAGCAGGGGGCTCCGGGCTCTGCGGCCCTTTGTGGCCCAGATCAAAGGGCCCGAGCGCCACAAAGGCGGCCCCACTCGGGCCGCACGGCCACACACAGCCGCACCTGCAGCGCGGCCAAATGTCATTGTCGCTTCTGCGGGGCGAGCGCGGGGGACGCACCTCCGAGGCGGCAGATGACTCTAATAACGCTTGATGGTAATTGATGGGGAAGGGGCGCGCGGTGCCCAGGGCTTTTTATTAGCTGCCCCGACTTCCCGAGCCTGAGCCCGAACGGCTGCACCTGTGGACCCCCTTCCTCTCGGCCTTTATGGAACCTGACAGATTTTATTAACTTAAAGGAAGAACTTTCCAGTGTGTGGAGGGCCGCAATTTATTTTATATTCATGCGAAACGGAAACCGAAAAAGCCATGTTTACATATTTACCGGCCCCCGTGACCTCCCTCTGGGACTCCATAAGTCACGCTCCAGATTAATTTTGTCATAAAACTGACTTGTATGCTAAGGGATCTTGGGAATTTGGGTGATGCTGTTGGATGTCTGATTTTTCCCCCAATGGGAGAAAGATAGATTCAATTATCTAATACCTCGGAGGAACCCCCCATAGGATTTATAAATCGT
This sequence comes from Chrysochloris asiatica, assembly GCF_000296735.1. Lineage (NCBI taxonomy): Eukaryota > Metazoa > Chordata > Mammalia > Afrosoricida > Chrysochloridae > Chrysochloris > Chrysochloris asiatica. The sequence continues at coordinate 1,920,274 of NW_006408769.1, read as the reverse complement.
GCAGAAATTGCCGTCTCAGAATTCTTTTTAGAAGCGTTTGCTGAAGGGGTGAGAACGCTTACGAACAATCCAAGAAGCCTTGTTCCACAGCAAAGTTTCCCGCATCTTTTTGATGATCTGGAAGCAAAAGCAAGAGCTATCTTCAAACTTCGTAGGAAGTAGGGGAGGAGTCACGCAAGTGGCTACTCCGGAGGCTAAAGTCAGACATATTTCAAAGAAAAAGTGTATAATTGTAGTTCATCGAGTAAAGTGATAAACTTGGTGAGAAAATTATTGTTATATAACCCAACAGGGCTTTACATGATTTTCACACTCTCAATTATTAGAAATATTCTAAACAAAATTGGGGACAAAGGCTCAAGACTTTGCTTATATGTTTAGTTGTCAGTTGCTGTAAGGGTGTTTCTAGGTTTTACTTCTGGCACATGGCACTCGGGGACCAGGGAAATTCATGCTATACTCCTCCCTCGTATTAATGGCCAAGTGTTGAGAATTCAGTCATACAGTCAGTTGGGTATACTGCTTATTAGCTTCAAAGCATAAAGCTTTCTGGAGCTTCCTTTTGTGTGCCAGATAAACTTCAAATGAACTGGGGATCATTTTGCAGGAAAACTCTTAAGTTGAGCAATAATAGAAAGTAGTTAGTAGAATATTACACTTTTCATTTAGGCAAACAGATGGGATGCCTGCATTTAGATTTAATCAGGGGCTGACAGACAGGTAGGACTCCGGCATATTTTAGTTGGAGTCTCTTTCTTTCAGGGAAGAATGAAACTACTTAATATTCAGTGTATCTCCCCCCTCCCCTTCCATCTATTCCAGGGTACCTCTTGATCTCTAATGCCATTACCAAACTACAAAGGTGATTTTACCACAAGTGAATCCATTTATTAATATGTCTTTTCCCTTCTTCTTCCCTTGCCCCCGCCCCCAATTATGGAAGTATGTGTGTATGTATATATGTGTTTAAAAAGTAACACAATGGATGCTTAAATCACCAAGAGACACCCGAATCTACATTTACATAGACACAGACGTAAATAAATGATTTAACAATTTGGGAGTCAGGAGTCTCTGACCTCATGCTTTCTCAACTAACCTTTTTAAAAAGATTTTGATATCAATTGTTTCTCTTTTTTCCCCAGAAGTATAATACGGGTAACCTTAGCACACACAATCTGTTTCAACAGAGGGATGGAGACAAGCGCAGCCAAAGGTAGATTTTCATGTCGCGGCTGAGCTTATATTACCTTGCTGAAACAAAATCTCTCCCCCCACTTCAAATGCAAGTCCCCTGACACCCCCATCGGAGATCATTTGTTATGCAGAGTTTTTTGAGGCAATCAAAATTAATTCACAGTGATCTTTTCACCCAGAACCTCCAGCTTCTAATAATGCTCTTTCTCAACAGGTGTTCATTGTGGCAGCCTGACTTCAAATTGCCAGACTAAAGGTTTTATTCTTTAGTCATTTCTTTTTTAATCTCGAATTTGTAATTTACTAATCTGCAGCAGCTGCCAAGAAGGGCCCAGCTGCTTACCAAGAGGGGAAGTGTACCTCCAAGGAGGGGAAGGCAGGGGAGGGGAAGAACTTCATCTCTGGACAACAGACCACGGGGAGGCAAACATCCAAATTCACAGCCTGGAGAGAGGGCACAGCTAGGGGACTAGGTCCTAGCATGGGCACTGGCACTGCAATTCCTTACTCTGGGGCTGGTACAAAGTTGGTGATATTGGTTCAGACACTTTTGGAAAGGCTTCAAATAGCCTGGGTTATGGTCCTGGTGTGGTGCTGTGGGTTAATGCTCTGGACTACAGTTTGAATCGCAAGGTTGGTGGTTCGAGTTCATTATCTGCTCCTCAGAAACCTTATACAAGGTCACTATGGATCACAACTGAGTCAATGGCACTTAACAACAATGCCTAAGTGAAAGGAGCCTGGCAAGGTCAGCAGTTCAAATCTAGCAGCCACTCCATGGAAGAAAGATGAGGCTTTCTGCCCCGTAAAGACTTACAGCCTCAGAAACCCTGCAGAGGGTTGCTATGAATCGGAACTGACTCCACAGCATAAGCATACCACCACCATCACCATACCTAAATCAAGGCCCCCTGGTCAGTGCTAAGGTTTAAGCATTTGGCTGCTGATTGAAAACTCAGTGGGTGAAAGACTACAGCCTTTGGGGCCATTTTACTCTGTGGACTGGGGCCTTGGTAAAGATTCCAGCCTATGGGGGCCATTTTACTCTGTGGACTGGGGCCTT
>NW_006408769.1:1906277-1917799 GCF_000296735.1 Chrysochloris asiatica | reverse complement strand
GTAAAGATTCCAGCCTATGGGGGCCATTTTACTCTGTGGACTGGGGCCTTTGTAAAGATTACAGCCTATGGGGGCAATTTTACTCTGTAGCCTGGGGTCTTTTTGGGTTGACTATCAACTAGAAGGCATCTAACAACATCCATAAATTGGTGGAGAAGGGATTGCAGCAATAGCAGCTATCATGGACACAACAATATCCTGAAGAAGGAAAAGACTTGTAAAAACGAACATTTTTTCAATTCAGCTGGTTTCACTAGTCCATGCTCACCACTGTCTTATTCAACTTCCAAATTTGCCTCCTTTTAAGGTAACTTAGAGAGAGATGGGAGGAATTCAAGTTTTACTGCAGAAATTCTTGCACTTGCTGGCTCATCAGAATCAAGTTGGGTGAGTATGTGCAGAAAACATGAGATTAGACTCCTGATTTTCAGTGTGCTAAAACTAGCGTCCAGGCTCCCAGCACTAGAAATGCAGATGAAAGAGGCATTGGGGCCTGGAGTCTATGTTTACCCAGTATTCTGGTGGTGTGGTCTGCTTTAGTGGTGAACCCACAGATAAACCTTGAATCCTGTTCATCACAGTCAACTCTTGTCCATTCATTCAGTAATCCTGTCTCTGCAGTGGGCTCCATCTCTTCTGTCTTCTCCATTACATAGACCCAAATGCAACCACGGTTTTGACTGTTGTTAGTTGGCAGCCAGCCAGCCCCTGTCTCTTGGCACTGATGGTAACCCCACGTCCGACAGAACGAAAGTTGCCTGGTCCTAAACCTTCCCCAAGAGTGGTAGTGAACCAGACTCTTGTGACCCATAGGGTTTTCACTGGCTGGTTTCAGGAAGCTGATCACCAGTCCTTGCATACGTAGTCCATCTTAGTTCCACTGAGCTCTAGTTAGCAACGTGCACGTCTTTTCTGCTGACAGTGGTGTGGTGGCGCCACAGGAGGCTGCACAGCCTGGATCCTGCATGAGTGGTGGGAATCCTATCAGTGAATCTTTGTACAACTAAAGGGCTCTATTTTTGCCCCAAATGGTGACATACATGTTTTGTGTCTTCGAGGAAGTGACAGCCTTAGCTACAAGGTGATTCTTGACCTGGAAAGTTAAAGTGAAGAGGACTTGAAGGCCTTATTTGTTGAAAGTGAAGAGGACTCAAAGCATTTATTTATGAAGACCAAAGACTCCAGCCTTCAATATGGATTACACCTCACCATAAAGAAAAATCCTCACAACTGAACCAATAAATGGTACAAACAATTCACTTGACTGCTCATCAAAAAGCTGGAGTTTGGAGTCCCTCTGGAGGTACTGTAGAAGAATGTCCTGCCTCATTTCTGGACTAGATAAAATAGCCCTCTTATTTCAAATGGGAGAGGATACTCAGCCTCACTAGGAAAATGTGTTTTTTCTTTGCCTGGAGAGAGGTCTTTCTGTCATGGACATTACTGCAGGGAAACTCAAAGACGTTCCTAAGAGGGGATTTCTAGCTTGGATGGGTCAGATGGCTTACAGAGTTCAGAGACTGTCATTCTTAGGGGTGTTGGCTATTGCCAGTCTGGAGAAGTAAACTAGGGATGGTATGATTCTCTGAAGGCTGCTTAGCATCATTTTGAACTTTGTTTCCCTGCCCTACATAGCAGAAAAGATTGTGTTCATTTGACACATGAGGAAACTGGATCCAGAGAAGGGGAGACTCTTGCTCAAGCTCACACAGCAAGTCGGAGATAGAGCATATTGCTCTAATGTTGGGAGTCATCTTTTGACCTGCCATTCAAAGTGTTCAGTCTGTTAAACGATTCCATTTCTTGTTATTGTTGTTTGCTGTTGAGTTGGTCCCTGGCTCCTGCCACCCACAAGGCCTTTTTTCCTAGAAGCTCCACTGGCACCTGTTTAGCATCATGCCAACACACAAGCTTCTATTGCAGACAGATGCAGGCTTGCCTGAGATACACATGCCAGAAGTCTTACCCGGGTCTCTTGCATGCAAGGCAAGAATTCTACCATGGAAGCACCACTACCTCTAAACCCCCTGTTGGGGAGATGGTAATATTTTTTGTTTTTTGTTGTGGTATAGTGTTTTCACAAGTGGTTTTAATTATATTATCATCCATTCATTTGAATCAGTCATTCTTGTATTCAATCATTCAGCAAATATAATTATCAAACATAAGGAGTCGTGGTGGGGCACTGTGGGATAAAGCACTGTACTACAAGGTCGGTCTGAATCACAGAGTCGGCGGTTCAAACTCACCAGGCACTCCTTAAAAACCCCATGTAGGGTTGCTATGAGTTGGAACTGACTCGATGGCACTAAGTAAGAACAACATCGAACAGAAAACAGTAACAAAGTAATTGGGGGTACTGTGACAATAGACACTTCCAAAGTCTTTGTGGAACTTTGGGTGTAGTGAGGAAAACACACTAAACAAATCATTTCACCTAGCGAAATCGTTAAGTAATGATAACTGATTTGAAAGGAGAGTTCAAGGCGTTATTGAGAGGTTTGCTCAAGCATGGGCTCAGGGGAGGATGGCAATATTAAGGAAGCCTGGGTATATCTATCAGGTTAGAGAATGTTATTTTGTTGTGATAACAAACAGCCCCAAACAACAGGGTGTTCAAACATTCCATTTTTACCCTTGTAGGTCAGCAGGGAGGAATCCTGGTGTGGCACTGTGGGTTCATGCACTGGTCTGCAAAGTCACTTTGAACCACAAAGTCGGTGGTTGAAGCTTACCAGCTGCTCCTTGGCAACCCTACACAGGGTCACTATGGGTCAGAACTGACTTGATGGTACTTCACAACAACAGGTCAGCAAGGAGGTTCTGCTCCTTCACTTTCATTCAAGACCAGAGAGAAGCCCCTCGCTAGCACAGCGTCCCCAATCACAGGGGAATGAAGTACTGTGGATTTTTTCCCAGCCATATTAATCACTTTTGCTCTCATATCACAGGCTAGTTCAAGTCACACTGCCACACCTAGCTTGAAAGAAGGTGAGAAAGGTGCCAAGAGGAGGAAATAGCGCTGTAGGATCAGCACTGAACAGCCAACCACTTCACCACCACCACCACCACAACATAGGAAAAGGGAAAGCTCTGTGGCTTTACTGGGATCTACATTTTTCATACTGGGGAGGGTGGTGGCTCTGTGGTAGAATTCTTTCCTTCCAAGCAGGAGACCTGGTTTTGATTCCCAGTCAATGCGCCTCATGCATAGCCAGGTTCAGGCTTTGTGTGTTGCTAGGATACTGAATGTTTCAGTAAAACTTCCAGACTAAGAAAGACTAGGGAAAAAAGACCTTGTGATATACTTCCAAAAGTCAGTCAGTGAAAACCCCCTGGATCACAACTAATCCAAGGTATGGCACAAGACTTTTGCTTTGATGTGCATGGGGTCACCATACATTAGGAACTCTCTTTAACAGCAGTTAAGGAGCTCTGGTAGCATAGTGGTTATGAATCAGACTGCTAACCTCAGGGTCAGGAGTTCAAAACTACCAGCTGTTCCACAGGAGAAAGATAAGGCTTTCTGTTCCCATAAAGATTTACAGCCTCGGACATCCTGTACAGGGTCTCTATGAGTTCAAGCCAACTCCACAACACATAACAACAACAATGACAACAACAACAAATGTTGCATAAGAGTTAGCCAAGGAAAGGCTCATTTAAAGGATGAGGGTAGGGGTGTAGGTGCACCTTAGCAGTAGCAGCGGCATGCACACTGGCCATGAGACAGGACGAATCACAGCCCGTTAGAGCAGCAGAGAGGTGACCTGACTGGGAGCTGAAGTCAGGGTCGAGTCAAATGTGGTGCTGTACCAGCAGTACTTGCAGGGACTTCAATACTAACATGAAGTGGTTAGTCTGTACCCCAGGAGGAAAGACTGAGCCCTGGAGTGGTTTAAGAGTGTGTGTGTGTGTGAAACGATGAAATGGCATTTCGGAAAACACACTCGGACTTCAAGATGAGGAAGAGGCAAGTGGAGTGAGGAATTGCAAGAGAGTGTATCATAATATACCTGTGAGAATGCCTGTTCTATTGGCAAGGAAACTGAGGAGCTAAAAGCAAATCTCCCTGGACTTGGGGAGATCAGGGGTCCAATGGGGGTCATTTGCTACCTTTAGTCACAGACTAGAAGTCAGCTTTCTGCACAGGGTCAGAAAAGAGGAAGGGAGGATGACACTCAGTGTCCTATCTATCCCAGACCTTTGGTGGAGACCTAAAGTACTTAGGAAGGAGGTCTTGTGGTCAAGTGTGAAGTGCTCAGTTGCTGACAAAAAGGTCAGCAGTTTGAGCTCACCAACTGCTCCGCTGGGGAAAGATGGGCAGTCTGTTTCCAAAAAGAGTACAGCCTTGGAAATCCTTTGGGGGAAGTTCTGTTCTGCCCTAGAGAGTCGGTATAAGTCAAAGACAACCCAACTGCAGTGTTTCTCTATTTAAGTACTTTGCCCAAGGGTTGCAGCTAGTCAGTGATGGAGCCAAGACGCTAACCCTTTCCTGGAGGTTCAGAGCTCATCTGGTCCCCACTGCCCACAGGGGTTCCTGACTGACATTCAGAGAGACTTCTCCTTTTGGGTTCTCCTCCAGCCCCTAGCAGGGAAGAGCTCCGATTGTAAATGGAATTTGTGGCTAATGAAGGATGTAAGTACAAAAAGGAGTCTTCTTTCCAATTGTGGACAAGCCTTTCTGTTACCATTTTGAGAAGGTGAAATTTGTGTGTGAAGAGTTTGTTGGGGACATCAGACACTGCAGAAATGGCTTCTGGAAAAAGCAGGCAAGCTTTTCAAGCGTGGGGCCCCATCTCCCAATTAGCATACAAAAACATTTTTAAAGGAATAACCTTTAATAATAAAATGCTATAATCTCAATAAGACATTTCAGCAGGGGAATTATTAGATATTAATTCATGCCTAGTTGCACTGACAGCTCTCGGCCGTCAATGTTAGCCTAATAGCACACTAGGTGAGAATTAATATGCCATAATTCACACTCTGTCATGCATTATTGCTTAAATAAGATACATGAAGAATAACCTATTCTGGCAAAATAACTGGGATTCTCAGAGTTCTCCTGGCCAAGTTATAAATAGTTATGTTAGGATCCAGAATTTTTTTTGTATTACTAAATTTGAAATAAATTGCATATATGTAACCTCATCTATAATTACCATGAACATTTTCTTAAGTACTAACATTAAGTTCAGTCATATTCCATGTTTTAAAATTGAACTTAAGCAAAAATAACATAATTTTCTCAAGACCAAAATAGAAATTTCTTTCACCCATATATAATTGTATCTGGTACTGTGGCCATGATATAGCTTATATGGACGGTGACTTAGGAGCAGTGAAATTGACCTAATCTAGAAGGATACAAAATAGAAATGGGTATGTAAGGGGTCCCAGAGGATATTCTATTTATGTTTAGGAAGAGTTGGTGTCTCTCTGGACAAGTATGGTTCCTCATGAGCACTAGCAAGGATGAGGACATGAAGGAGGAGGCAGTCTGAGTCTTCTGGACTGCATGGTCTCCTGGAAGGGACAGTACTGCTGTGTGTGATAAATTAACCTTGTCCTCACTCAGGCACTACCTGAGAAACTGCCACGCAATGAAGGGGAAGCCCATGAAGCCCTGAAGGAACTCTGTGAAAAGAATAGTGGACATATTGAAGTAGGAGATGAATGATTAGTGAAGTCAATCATTTCGTTACTGAATCTTTATCAAGCACCCACTCTATACCAGTTCCTCTGCCTGACAGTAAGCTGGCAGTCTGGTGAGGGAGACAGTCACTTCAGTAAGTGATGCTCATACCATATGGCAAAACAATATAGGAGAGATGCTCTGGAAGAACAATGTCTATCTCAAACTGGGGGTGGAGTGAGGCGTAATTTGGTTAAGGAAAGCTTTATGAAAAAGGTGAACTTTGAGGTGAGGAGGAACTAGCCAAGTTAAAGGTGGGGTTGAGGGGCCAAGGTAAGAGAAAAGGGCTTGGCAGTGAAGGTTACCATCAGTACTAGTTGCAGCAAGTCATTCCTGACTAATGGTGACCCCCATGGAACTCTGCTTCAATGGCTGACTTTTTTTTTTCTCTGAATTGGATTTCCAGGCTGTTCTTCTGAGACACCTCTGGGTAGATTCGAACTCTTAACCTTTCATATAACAGAGCAGCAAGCACATTAATCATTACTATCAACCACCAAGGGACTTTAATAGATGTCAGTGGAGGCCAAATAGTAGACGTTTTTCAGAGCATGGTAAGGGGCTTGCATGTTATCATTTTTGATCATTGGACTGATCTGCAAAGACAAGTGGAAAAGCAGGGAGATTAAATAGGAAGCAGTTATTTTAGGCCAGGAGAAGGCAGAGAAAGAAAGAATGGCACATGCATGGGAGACAAAGCAGGACTATATAGAGATTATTGGGTAGAAGATGAATTGACTTCACAACCTGATGTGTTTGAAGCCAGAGCTCATCAGGAGAGGAGCTTGGGCCACCTGTGACCTGAGGCTTATCTACATCGTAAACCTAGAATAGCAGAGTGGGAGGGGTGATCAGAGATTGTCTTACCCATTCTACCATCCATTTTAAAGGTAGGGAAACTGACTTCTTGAAAAGAGAAGGGCACTATCAAGGTCACAGCTGATTTTCAGAATCCTTTACAGGATATTAGATGCCACTGAGCTGGTTCTAAGTCATAAACTAAAACTCATAGTTTCAATTCCAACTCATTAACCCTACAACACAGAGTAGAACTGCCTCATGGGATTTACAAGGGTGTAATGTGACATTCTGATGTGTCATAGATGTGTCTGATGTTCTGGGTTAATACACCGTACTGCAAAGCCATTTGAACTGCAAGGTCAGAGGTTCAAGCTTACCAGTTGCTCCTCAGAAACCCTATACAGGGTCTCTATAGGTCAGAACCAACTCGATGGCTCTTAATAACAACAAATATGAAATCCTGGTGGAGCTCTGTGGATTAATGTGCTGTACTGCAAGGTTGGTTTGACCTTCAAGGTCAGTGGTTCAAACTCACCAGTCACTCCTCAGAAACCCTCTACAGGGTTGCTATGGGTTGGAATCGACTTGGTTCCAAGGAGCAGCTGGTGAGCTTTAACCACTGCCCTTGTAGTTCACACGACTTTGCAGTCCGACATTAGCCCACAGCACCATACCAGGACTCCCTGTCTATAATAGAGGGAAACATTTCCCTGATTCTGTGCCATCACCATCCTCCCAATGTTGTTGTTGTGAAGTGCCGTGGAGTTGGTTCCGACTCATAGCGACCCTGTACAGGGTTTCCGAGGCTGTAAATCTTTACGGGAGCAGAAAGCCTCATCTTTCTCCCGCGGAACTGCTGATCGTGAGGTTCACAGCCCGATTCGTAAGCACTACGCTACCAGAGCTCCTTATCCTCCCAATAGGAGGTGTACATTGCATCATTTCCCTGATTGCTTCCTTTCAATGGAAAATTTTGTTTCAATTATTGAATAAGATAACTATGAAAACAGAGTAGTTTTCATAGTTTGCAACATTTCCTAGACCTCAGTCTTCTTAAGAAAGCATCATTCATCTCCTCAGACGTCCACTGCTCGGCCCAGTCAGTGGCTCCATAGGCTTCCCCTTCATCTCCTTATGTTTGTTCAGATAGTGCCCTGTGAGGACAAGGTTTAATTATCACACACAGCAGTCCTTCTGAAAGTTGGACTCTACAAGGCTCTCTCCACTTGTTGGGTAGGCATTTATATTGTTACTGTTGTGCATATGGGGATTTCCCAGGAGCCACTGGTAGATTGTAACCACCGATCATGCTGTTAGCAGTCCAGTGCTTCTCCTACAGTGCCAGCAAGACCCCAAGAGGCCCACATGAGTACACATAATTGTCCAGAGAAACACAGGCTCTTGTGAAACATAAACAGAACATCTACTAGGGACATTTCTGAAGCTGTACCTTTCCCCCAGTTGTAGTTGAAGAGAGCCGTCTTGCCTTCAGTTCCTCTCTACCCGATCTCTACATGGACCAAGAGGCAGTTGTTCAAACAGAACATGGGAACACTGAATGGTTTCAAATTAAGAAAGGTGTATTAAAGGGTTGTATTCTTTCACCTGTATGCTGAGCACATAATCTGAAAAGCTCGGTTACATGCAGAAAAATGTGACATCAGGATCGGAAGAAGACTCATTAACAACCTACGATATGCAGATGATATGCAGATACCTGCTGAAAGTGAAGAAGACTTAAAATATTTACTGATGAAGATCAAAGAGCAGTGCCTTCTATATGGATTGCATCTCGGTGTCAAGAAAACAAAAATCCTCACCACTGGACCAATAAACAACATTCTTATCAGTGGATAAAAGATTAAAGTTGTCAAAGACTTCATTCTTCTTAGATCAATGATCAACACTCATGGAAGCAGCAGTCAAGAAATCTAATGACGTATTGCATTAGGTAAATCTGCTGCACAAGACCTTTTTAAAGTGTTCAAGAGCAAAAATGTCAATTTCAAGACTAAGGTGAGCCTGACCCAAGCCATAGTATTTTCAGTAACCTCATATGCATGTGAAAGCTGGACAATGAATACGGAAGACTGTAGAAGAATTGATGCATTGGAGTTATGGTGTTGGAGGAGAATATTGAAACTGCCAAGGGCTGCCAAAAGAACCAACAGATCTGTGTTTGAAGAAGTACAGCCAGAGTGCTCCTTGGAGGCCAGGATGGCCAAACTTCATCTCTCATAATTCAGACATATTGTCAGGAGGGAGCAGTTGCTGGAGAAGGATATCATGTTTGGTAAAATGGAGGGTCAGAGAAAAACAGGAAGACCCCCCTGTGAGATGGATTGCAAAGTGGCAGCATCAATGGGTTCAAGCCTGGCAGCAATAGTGAGGTAGGCCCAGGATCGGGCTGTGTTTCTTTCTGCTATGCATAAGGTCGCTATGAGTCGATACTGACTCGATAGTACCCAACAACAACAACAACCTGATGCACTAAATCTTACCTTCTGGAAAATGTTTCAGGCAGAGAAATCATCCTTTGCCTCCATCCCACTGTCTGTTTCAAGTTAATACTGACTTTTGTTTCCTTTTCTATAGGATTATAGCCTGAGAACCCTATGGAACAGTTGTGCTTGGGATCACCATGAGTCAGAATCAACTCAGACTCCACAGCAGTGGGTTGCTGTACAGCAGGTGGAGGGGACTCTTCAGGGCCACTGGTTTTCAAGACTCAGTGGTCTCATCCCAGGTGTGATTTGAGCAAGTTGGTCTGGGGTGGGGAAAAGAGTGGGCAGTGGCAAGGAGGGGGATTTTGAGGCCATCACCAGAAGGACCTGCTTTTTTTTTTTTTTTTTTTCCAACTGTTTTATTGTGAAATATGTGATAGGTCGCATGGGAGAACATTAGTTTTACATTCATCCTATTGTATATCATTTCATTGCCATGGTTATAATCCCCTCCATGCATCATCAACCAAAAAGGGTATACATTACAAGCCTGTCCCCTCACCCCCACCCCTGGTCATCAGCACATAGCACCTCTCAATCTCTGGTTCTAAAGTCCCCAGCTGCTCCATCTCTCTGTGTCATCATCTCTGCCTCCATCTCTGGCGTCACTGCTTCTCTGGGTAGGGTACCGCTCTCTGCTCTTCTCCCTAGATGGTCCCAGGGACCTCCATTCGTTCCTGGACTGAAAAGTTAATCACTTCACTCCTTGCTACAAAATGTCTATCTTTACATTTCCAACCCTCACAATCAGTCCTGATAGCAATTATTCATTATTGTATCACAAGAGACTATGTACATTTCCTTTCATCAGCCCCACCTAGACAGATTGGATACTACTCAATGGAGATTGTACCTTCCTCCATGCCCTCTGGATCTAGGTTCCCTCTTTAAAGCTTGTAAGCTGGTCACTTCTTGACTTTGTAGCCCCCCATTTTGGGTAGCCAATGTCCAAATTGCCCATCCCTATCTGCTCTGTGTATGGAGGGGGTGGGAATGATCCTTGCTGTAAAGATTTGTTCCCTCTTTTGAGCTACTGCATCCATAGGTGTAGGTCAAGTTCATCAAATTGTATCAGATTACTCTTTTTTTCCTCTTCTTTCTTCTTCTAGTTGAGCTCTGATCATCCAATCATTGAAGCCAGGTCAAGTGGGTATTATCTGCAAGTGTGGGTGTTCTTGTGCATATGCCCTCTCTTCTTATCAGCTGGATGCTTCATTCTCCACTCTAGTCCTCTGTGGCTATGTCACTGACTCTGGGCCCAAGAGTCCCCAGGTCTTGGCACACTGCTGGTCAACCAGGTTTCCACCCGGGTTCACAGGAGTCTATTGAACGTTACAGGGCTTATCTTACAGTTTCATCACTGCTTTTCCCTCTATTCCCCTTATCGGTGACGAACGTGGTCACCAATCAGAGCATGTATTCCCATTGAGTCTTAGTCTTGGATGGGGGTTTACACTAAGGGGATCCGACCACTTTCCTTGATGTCTCCTGGGTGAGCCACTTGTTTGTTCTTGTAGTAACAGTCAGTCTGCTTATATTGTTTTGTACTTCTCCTGTAGGTCTTTCTTTCAAGAAGTATCTTCTGTTCTTGTAGCCACTCCAGGCTGGTCTGCTCATCCTTTCAAGTGGAAATTTCTCATCTCTGAAGATTCTGGATGTGGTTCAGGAGTCCACCTGTAGTCTTATGTAATGCAGAGGCTCCACAGGAAGCCTCCTTCACTGGGCACGTTGTAGCCCCATTTTAGGTATTCCAATCCATTATAGGCAGAAGATGGACTTACAAACTTTCTATGGTGATGTTTCTGGCTATTCCTTTCTCTCCCCTCCAGTGTCTATTTTATAATATATGCAAGGAAAACCAAGATTCAAAAGACAGCCAAGCATCTTAACATTATTCCCCCCTTTTCGCCATTCCAACCATGTCTCAACCCCTGTATCCCAGAACCCTGTTGTTCCAATGTTGTGCATGCATCATTATTTACCTCTGTCCCACATAGCCCATGCAAACCTGCCTAATTGTTCTCCCATCTGCTTTGTTCTTCCATTCCCTTCTGCCTTCTTGTATATTGCCCCCACCCCCAGCACCCAAACTATCCTGTTGTCTATTCCCTGCCCTGTGCTCCACCTTCCCCTCCCTCCCCTCACCCCACTCCCCACATCCCAGCAACCAGCAAAGAATCTACCCCCCTTTAGTATGGGTTCTTTTTTTTTCTTAGTCTTTTACAGTAGTGGTCCTATGCAGTGTTTCTCCTTTTGTGACTAACTAATTTCATTCAACATAATGTCCTCAAGGTTCATCCATGTGCCTGCAGGTTCCTTGTTATTTTTCAAGGTAGCATAATATTCCATTGTGTGTATGTACCACAGTTTGTTTATCCATTCTTCAGTTGATGGGCATTTTGGCTGTCACCATCTTTTTGCTATTGTAAATAGCTGCTATGAACATTGGTGTGCATATATCTTCTTGTGTTATGGCTCGTATTTCTTGTGGGTAAATACCAAGTAGAGGAATTGCTGGA
>NW_006408769.1:1896734-1905862 GCF_000296735.1 Chrysochloris asiatica | reverse complement strand
TTTTTCCCATTCTGTGGGTTCCCTTTTTACGCTTCTGGTGAAGTCTTTTGATGCACATAAGTTTTTAATTTTTAGTATGTCCCACTCATCTATTTTGTCTACTTTTGTTTGTGTGGTTTTCAAAATGTTTTGTAGTCTGTGTATTCCCTGAATTAGTGACCTCACATTTGTCCCTATTTTTTCATTGATGGCCTTCATAATTCTCGGATTCACATTTAGGTCTTTAATCCATGTTGAGTTGGTTTTTGTATAAGGTGCGAGGTGAAGGTCTTGTTTCAATCTTTTGCAATTGTTTTCCAGTTCTGCCAGCACCATCAGTTGAAGAGACTATCACCTCCCCATGCAATATATTTAGGTGCATTGTGAAAATTCAGTTGGCTGTATGTAGATGGGTTAATTTCTGGATTCTCGATTCTGTTCCATTGATCTATGTATCTTTCATTGTGCCAGTACCAAGTTGTTTTGACCACTGTAGCCGTGTAGTAAATTTTGAAGTCAGGGAGTGAGAGGCCTCCAACCTTGTTTTTCTTCTTAAGCAGTGCTTTGCTTATTCTGGGTCTCTTTCCTTTCCATATAAAGTTTGTAATTGTTTTATCCATCTCTTTGAAGAATGTCGTTGGAATCTGGATTGGGATTGCATTATATATGTAAATTGCATTGGGCAGTATTGACATTTTCACAATGTTCAGTCTTCCTATCCAGGAGCATAGTACATTCTTCCATTTTTGTAAGTCTCTATTGGTTTCTTGTAAGTAGTGTTTTGTAGTTTTCTTTGTATAAGTCCTTTGTTTCTCTGGTTACATTTATTCCTAGATATTTCATTCTTTGAGTGGCTATTGTAAATTATAGTGTTTTCCTAATGTCCTTTTCAATGCTGTCGTTTTTGGTATAGAGTAATCCAACTGATAGGACCTGTTTTTGAATTAGCATCATTTCCTGTGTCTTTGAACCTCCCCAGATCATGACCATGTGAGTTCCTTAAAATGCTTAAAGTAAGACACATGTGCAGACGGTGTGGGGCAAGTCTCTCTGCCCCTCTCTGCCACAACTTTTCTTAAAAGGATGTAGAAATGTCAGTTTATCTAGTCCTTGTTACTTTGCTCAGCCAGTCAATCCCTATGAAAAGAACAAATGAAATGGACTGACACTCATGTATTTAGTAACTCCTGCTATTTGACCAGGATGAGTTTCTTAGGAAGTACCTGTCATAAGGTATCATAACGTGGGATCTTTTGATCTCATGTTACTTGGTGCTGGGAGTTTTTTCTCCCCAAGCTGACCCCTAGGGTGATTCCTGGCTTTCACAGCAAGGAAATGAGATGCCAAGTGTCTCTTCTTCCCTATTGGATGATTGAGTTTATTTATTTTTTTTTCACGTTTTAATTGTGAACTGAGTGATAGTTTACATGGGAGAATATTGGTTTTACACCATCGTTTCATTGTAATGATTACAATCTTCTCTGTGCATCATCATTCAACAGTGTTTGCTTTCATTCCCTCTGATTTTTTTTTGGGGGGTGGGGAGGAGATGTACACAAAAACACTCAGGAATATATAATAATTTAAACAACCAAAGGGCACATCCTGGTCCCCAGCACCCAGTCCTTCTCTTTCCGTGAGTCCAGAGTCCTCAGCTGCTCCCTTTCTCCATGTTCTCATCTCTGCCTCCATCTCTGGTGTCACCGCTTCTCTGGATAGGGTGCTGAGTTTAATTTTTGGCTTATATTTTTTACAACTGATGCAGTTTCTTGCACAGTTCCATGATTTCCAACCATTAGATTCTTGGTCAAGAAAAAAGCTCCCTTTAATTTTGTCAGTACTGGAAATTTGTGTAATTACCATTTTTGAAGTCTTTGTTTTACACATTTTGATTTTATAGTTGCAGAAATCCTAAAAGGCTGATATTGTTATTATCTCCATTTTATGATAAGGTACAAAGGTACAAAGAGTTTAAGGAATGTGCCCAAGGTCCCTCAGCTAGCCCAGGGCCAGGCCTGGATGCCAACCATGCTGCCAAACTGCATGTGTGGAGTGATTTATCACTGTCTGTTGATACTAAAGCTTATATGCACTACTGAATGCTGTGGTATGGGATAGGTACATGCCCTGTGACAATATTTTATTAAGATGTTGGTAGACTGTGTGTGCTGTCAAGTCAGTACCACCTCCTAGCGACCCTGTGCAGGGTTTCTGAGACTATAAATCTTTACAGGAGCAAACAGTCTCCTCTTTCTCCCTTGGAGCCCCCGGTGGACTTTATTAAGATGCTAGACTTCAACATTTATCAGTTATGCTCTCCTTTATCTCTTCACAGCCTTGAGAAGGTAGTTCTACAATGTCTAACTAACAACATTGTTATCCTTAGCTGATGTTGAGGTGGCCTCTGAACCATGGCAACTCCATGCTCTCAGTCTCATAATGACAGTGATAGGAAGTCATGCAGCTTATGGTGAAGAGTCTGGCCTTGAGCTAGCATGTGTCTTACTTCTCAACATTCCCAAGTCCTATCTTCCTGGGAGTACCCATCTGTACAAGGGCTAAAGGAGGTAGGAGAGTGGCGACCTTGGAATTGGAGCCAGGCACCAGGGCTTTAAACCGCTTCATTCTGGTTTGACCCCTGTTGAAAATTCGTACCCCTGATATACTGAATCAGAATCTATACTTGGGATTCATTGTATCATTATATCTAAGGTGGAACTATAAATTCTCACTAGTGAATTCTAGGTTCTAAGCCTGGCCAGGCACATAAACCAAAACAAACCTAAGCCATGGCCACTGAGTCCATTCAGACTCATAGTAACCCTATAGGACAGAGTAGAACTAGGGTTTCTGAGACTGCCAGTCATCATGGAAACAGATAGCCCCATCTCTTTGCTACTGAGCTGTGGCGGATTTGAACTGTCGACCTTATGTTTAGCAATCCAACATTTAGCCCACTATGCCACTGGGCATATAAACCTCAAACCAAACGCACTGTAATCCAGTCAATTTCAACTCACAGAGACCCTTTGTACAGAGTACAACTCCTCCTTTGGATTTCAGAGACTAACTCATTATGGGAGCTGAAAGCTTCATTTTTCTTCCGTGGAGCAACTGCCATGAACCACTTAGCAACCCAACACAACCTACCATGCCACCAGGAGCCCTGGCAGGCACCTTGGGCACATGGTTGCTGTTGCTAGGTGTTTTCGAGTTGGTTCCAACTCATAGTTACCCTATGCACAATGAAACAGTGCCCGGTCCTGCACCCGCCTCACAATTGATGGTACCCTTGAGCCCATTGTTATTGCCACTCTGCCAATCCATCTTGTTGGGGGAACTTCCTCTTTTCTATGACCATCCACTTTAGCAAGCGTGATGTCCTTCTCCAGGAACTGGTCCTTCCTGGTCATGTGTTCAAAAGAGAGATGAATTCTGGCCATCTGTTTTCTAAGGTTGTACTTCTTCCAACACAAATCTGTTGGTTCTTCTGGCAGTCTGAGATACTTTTAATATTCTTCTCCAATGCCATAACTCAAATGCATCAATCCATCTACAACTTTCACGTGCATCTGAAGCAATTGAAAATACCATGGCCTGGGTCAGGTGCACCTTAGTCCTCAAACTGATATCTTTGCTCTGGAACACTTTAAGAGATCTTGTGCAACAGATTTGTCTAAGGCAATACATTGTTTGATTTCTTGACTGCTGCTTGCGTGAGTATTGATTGTGGATTTCAGCAAAATGAAATCTCTGACAACTTCAACCTTTTTCTCTGTTTATCATGATGTTAGTTATTGATCCAGTTGTGAGGATTTTTGTTTTCTTTGTATTGAGGTGCAACACATACTGAAGGCTGTGGTCTTTGATCTTCATTAGTATTTCAAGTTCTCTTCATTTATAGCAAGCAAGAGTGTATCATCTGCATATTGCAGGTGGTTAATGAGTTTTCCTCCAATCCTAATGCCATGTTCTTCCTCACATAATCCAGTTTCTTGGATTATTTTCTCATCATACAAATTGAATAAATATGGCGAGTAAAATACAACCCTGGCACACACCTATCCTGATTTTAAACCATTTAGTATCAGCTTGTCCTGCTTGAACGACTGCCTCTTGGTCTATGTACAGGTTTCTCATGAGCACAATTAAGTGTTCTGGAACACCAATTCTTTGCAATGTTGTCTGTAGTTTGTTATTATCCATGGAAGCTTTTGCATAGTCAGTAATGCACATGTAGATATCTTTCTGATATTCTCTGCTTTCAGTCAAGATCCATATGATGTCAGCAATCTCATCCCTAGTTACATGTCCTCTTATAAATCCAGCAGTTCTCTGTTGATATACTGTTGCAGCCATTTTTAAATTATCTTCAGCAAAATTTTACTTGCATATGACATTAATGATATTGTTTGATGATCTCCACATACCATTGGGTCACATCTCTTTGGAATGGGCACAAGAATGGATCTCTTCTAATCAGTTGGCCAGATAACTGTCTTCCAAATTTCTTGGCATCAGTGAATGAGTACCTCCAGTGCTGCACTGGTTTGTTGAAATATTTAAATTTGTTTTCTGTCAGTTCCTAGAGCCTTGTTTTTTGCCAATGCCTTCAGTGCAACTTGGACTTCCTCCTTTAGTACCACTGAGTACTAGTGATTAGAATGCTACCTCTTGAAATGGTTGAACATAGACCATTTCTTTTTGGTACAGTGACTCTGTGTATAACTTCTATCTTCTTTTGATGCTTTCTTCATTACTCAATATTTTGCCCTTATAATTCTGTAATACTTCAAGTTGAAGCTAAAATTTTGCATCATTTCTTTCAGCTTGAGAAATGCTGGGCATGTTCTTCCCCTTTGCTTTTCATGCTTTAGCATGTCTATGCTGAAGAGCAAATTTCAGAGTCTCTTCTGACACCCATTTTTGTCTTTTCTTTTGCTCCTATCTTTTAAAATGACCTTTTACTTTCTTCCTGTATAATGTTCTTGATTCATTACAAAACCCTTCTGGTTTCAGGTCATTAGTGTCTAATGCATCCAGTCTGTTCAGGAGATGTTCTCTAGATTGACATGGGGGATGTGTTCAAGGTCATATTTTGACTCTCATGGATTTGTCTTAATTTTCTTCTATTTAAGCCTGAATCTGCTACATCTCAATGTAAAGAAAACAAAAATCCTCACCACTGGACCAATACTCAACATTCTTATCAATGGAGAAAAGACTGAAGTTGTCAAGGACTTCTTTGATTCTTCTTGGATCAACTATCATCACTCACAGAAGCAGCAGTCAAGAAATCAAACGGCGTATTGCATTAGGCAAATCTACTGGACAAGACCTTTTTAAAGTGTTGACGAGCAAAGACGTCACCTTGAGGACTAAGGTGTGCCTGACCCAAGCCATGGTATTTTCAATAACCTCATATGGATGTGAAAGCTGGACAGTGAATAAGGAAGACCGTAGAAGAATTGATGCTTTTGAGTTATGGTGTTGGAGGAGAATATTGAAAGTGCCATGAGCTGCCAAAAGAACCAATAGATCCGTTTTGGAAGAAGTGCAGCCAGAGTGCTCCTTGGAGGCCAAGATGGCTAAACTTCGTCTCTCATACTCAGACATATTGTCAGGAGGGAGCAGTCACTGGAGAAGGATATCAGGTTTGGTAAGATGGAGGGTCAGAGAAAAAGAGGAAGACCCCAAGGAGATGGATTGGCAAAGTGGTAGCATCGATGGACTCAAGCATGGCAATGGTAGTGAGGTTGGCCCAGGATTGGTCAGAGTTTCTTTCTGCTGTGCTAAGGTCGCTGTGAGTCGGTACCGACTCAATGGCACCTAACAACAACAACTGCATATGAGCAATGAATGGTCTGTTCCACAATAGTCCCCTGGCTTTGTTTTAACTGATAATATTGCATTTTTCCAGTCTCTTCCTTCCAAAAGATGTAGTCAATTTGATTCCTATTTATTCCATCTTATAGTCCATGCTTATAGTTGCCTTAAAGGTATTTGTTTGAACCACTGGTCTTGAAAATTCTATCATGCGATCTCCAGCATCAGTTCTATCACTAGGGCCATATTTTCAAACTACCTATCCTTCCTCTTTGTTTCTAACCTTCTCATTCTAATCACTAGTAATTATCAATGCATCCTGATGGCATGTTTGACCAATTTGAGACTGAAGAAGTTGGTTATTACTGTTAAGTGCCATGGAGTTGATTCTGACTCATAGAAAAGCTGTGAAGGTTTTTAAGGATCATCTGGTGGGTTTGCACCACTGTCCCTGTGGTCTGTAGTCCACTGCTTATCCAAAAGAACCACACTAGGAGTCCAAAGAAGTTGGTAGAATTCTTCAATTTCATCAGCACTGCCTTTAGTGATTGGTGCATAAATTTGACTAATAGTGGTACTAACTAGTCTTCCTTGTAGGCATATGGATATTTCTATCACAGAGAACATTGTACTTCAAGAAGGATCTTGAAATGTTCTTTCTGGCAATGAATGCAACACCATTCTTCTATTTGTCATTCCTGGCATAGTAAACTATATGATTGTCAGACTCAAAAAAGTCAGTAGCAGTTCATTTCATTTCACTAATGCCAAGGATATTGATCTTTATGTGTTCCATTTAATTTTTAACAAATTCTAATTTTCTTTGATTCATACTTCGTACATTCCATGTTCCAATTATTAATAGATGTTTTAAACAGTTTCTCTTCATTTTGAATTGTGTCCCATCATCAAATTAAAGTCCTGAATGCTTTACTTCATCCGTGACATCATGGTCACCTCAATTTTGAGGAAGCTCTTCCACTGTCATATTTGGAGTGCCTTCCAACCTGAGGGCTCATCTTCCTTCACGATATCTGACAACATTATGGTGTTCATCACAATGTTTTCATCTTCTGTCACCATATCGAACACCAGCTGCTTTTGTGATTAAATTTGCATTTTAGAAAGCTCCTTCTGGGAGAGATACATTGAAAAAATCCTTGCTGGAATTAGGGAGGCAAACTAGAACACTTAAAGGACAATCCAGAAAGACATGATAGGACACTGACTATGGTCACCGTAGTGGATGGAGATAGTAAGGTACAGAAATTGAAGAGGTCAAATTTGCACTCACCTCTTAGAAATGATTTAGGGATATTGAGTAGACTAAAATGACTTCTCCAATTCTCGTTTGGTGATTGGGTGGATGATGGTGTTTTTCTCTGGGATTGTGGTTATAGGGTGGTGATTATAGGCTTGAGAGTACATGATTAGTCCAGTCTGGGAAGTATTGGGGTCGGGGTGCTTAGGGTGCTGCCTGAATGGGACCTAGATAAATGATTCTAGACTTTTGAAAATGAGCCCTGATGGTACGCTGATTAAGCACTTTGCTGCTAAGTGAAACGTTGATAGTCCAAGAGAGAAAAGGCCTACCCATTTGCTTGCATAAAGGCTACAGCTTAGGAGACCCTATTCTGTAGTTCTAATCTGTTGTGTAGGATCACTTTGAGTCAGAGTGGACTTGACAACAACCAACAACAGACTTTTAAGGTGACAGAGAAGCTCAATATGATGAGTCATCAGAAAAAGACCAGGGACCAACTATGGGAAATAACTGCTCTTATGCAAGTTTAAGATGAAGCTGATGAAAATTGAAAGAAATCCACGAGAGTCAAAGTACCATCTTGAGTCTATCCCACCAGCATTTATTGACCACCTCAAGAATTTAGTTGATTCTCTTATTATTATCTAGGTCCAGGTGGATTGTGGGATGCCATCATAAATGAAGAAGTCAAAAGGTCAGTAAAAAGACAGGAAGGAAAGAAAAGACAAAAATGATGTCAGAAGAGACTCTGAAAGTTACTATTGAATGTAGAATAGCTAAGTTAAATGGAAGAAACGAAGTAAAATAACTGAAAAGAAAATTTCATAGGGCCTCTTGAAAAGACAAAGTTGAGTATTATAATGACATGTGCAAAGACATGAAGTTAAAAAGCAAAAGGGAAGAATACACTTGGCATTTCTCAAACTGAAATAACTGAAGAAAAAAATTCAAGCTTCCAGTTGTAACACTGAAGGATTCAGTGGGCAAAATATTGGACAACACAGAAAACATTAAAAGAAGATGGGAGGGATGGGGACCAAAAATGATTGGTCAATGTTCAACCATTTCAGGAGGTTATCACATAATAAAAACCAATGGTATTGAAAGAAGAACTCTAACCTGCACTGAAAACACGGGTGAAAAGTTAGGCCTTAGGAACTGATAGAAAAGTTAGGCCTTAGGAACTGGAAGCACTCACTTACCTATGCCAAGAATTTTGGAAGGCAGCTAGCTTGCCAACTGACTGGAAAATACCCATATTTGTGCCCGTTCCAAATAAAAGTGATACAACAGAATGTAGAAATTGTTTAACAATATCAATAATATCACACACAAGTAAAATTTTGCTCAACATAACTTAAAAGCAGTTGCAATAGCATATCGATATGGAACTGCCAGAAATTCAAGTTGGATTCAGAAGAGAACACGGAATGAGTGATATTGCTGATTTAGCTGGATCTTGACTGAAAGCAGCAGAGAATACCAGAAAGATATTTGCCTGTGCTTTATTGGCTATGCAAAAGCATTAGACTGTGTAGATCATAATTATAGGAAGTCCAGAACAGTTCATTGTCTTCATGTGGAACCTGCACATAGACCAAAAGGCAGTCCTTCAAACAGAACAAGGGGATATTGGCTTAAAATCAGTAAAAGCATGTGTTAGGGTTGTATTTGTTCACTATACTTATTCAGTGTGTATGCTGAGCAAACAACCTAAGAAATTGGCACAAATTGGTGTCAATCAAGATGTATTGCTCATTACTGGTGATTGGAATGCAAAAGTAGGGAGCAAAGAGGAAGGACCAGTACTTGGAAAATTTGGACTTGGTGATAGAAATGATGCTGGAGAACGAATGATAGATTTCTGCAACACAAATGATTTGTTCATTTCAAATACCTTCTTTAGACAGCAAAACAGACGACTATACACATGGACCTCACCAGCTGGAACACATAGAAATCAAATTGACTACATTTGTGGAAAGAGAAGATGGAAAAGCTCCATATCATCAGTGAAAACAAGGCCAGGGGCAGATTGTGGAACAGACCATCAATTACT
>NW_006408769.1:1887556-1894732 GCF_000296735.1 Chrysochloris asiatica | reverse complement strand
GGACATTATTTTGTTCTGCTGTGTCGGTTCTGACTCGATGGCACCTGACAACAACAAAGAACACTCATCAGGATTAAAAGAAGACTCACTAGCAACCTGCGATTTATTGATGGTACAACTTTGCTTGCTAAAAGTGAGGATGAGTTGAGGCACTTACTGATGAAGATCAAAGACTACAGCCTTCAGTATGGATTATGCCTCAACATAAAATAAATATTGTCACATCTGGATCAATACACAGCATCATGATAAATGGAGAAAAGATTGAAGTTGTCAAGGATTTCATTTTACTTAGATCCACAATCAATGCCCTTGGGAGCAGCATTCAAGGCATCAAATTGCACCGAGCAAATCTGCAACAAAATATCTCTTTAAAGTGTTAAAAAGCAAAGGTGTCACTTTGAGGACTAAGATTGGCCTGACCCAAGTCCTGGTGTGGCGCTGCAAGGTAGTGCACTAAAGTGCAAGGTCTGTTTGAACTGCAAGCTAGGCCGTTCAAACTCACCAGTCATTCCTCAGAGGAAACCTCTATACAGGGTTGCTGTGAGTCAGAACCAACTTCAAGACACTTAACAACAACATTAACAACATATGCCTGAGAAAGGCTGTCAATGAATAAAGAAGACAGTAGAAGACTTGGTGCCTTTAAATTTAGAAGAAGACTTGATATATTTGAGTTAATGGTGTTGCCAAAGAATATGAAATATATCCCGCACTGCCAGAAGAACAGATAAATCTGTCTTGGATGAAGTACAACCAGAATAACCTTTAGAGTGAGGATGGAAAGACTTCCTCATAAGTACCTTGAATATATTATCAGCAGAGCCCAGTCCTGGTAAAAAGACCAGAAGGCTTGGTAAAGAAGAGGGTCAGTAACTAAGAGGAAGAGTCTCAACAGGATGAATTAACACAGTTGCTGAAGCAGTAGGCTTATGCATAAGAATTATGAGGATGGTCCTGCACCGGGTAGTGTACATGTTTTTGGTAGGTGCCATTGAGTCGGTTCCAACACAAAGCAACCCTATATCGTGTTTCCAAGAAGTAGTTGGAGGGTTTGAACTGCCAACCTTGTGGTTAGCAGTCCATTACTGATCCTACAGTACCATACAAGGACTCCATATATATTTTCTGTGCAGTTAGTTTATTAATTTGAAAAGCAGGCCCTCTCTTAGACATGTTCTCATCTAAGTTTCAAGACAAGCCTGAGTTAAAGCCAGAATCATCTTGCTTTTTACTAAGAAGAAACCGATGTTCTGAGGCGAATAAGTACCCCCTTACCTCAAATAACTTTTATAAAAGTGTAAGTATTAAGCTATAATAATGGGCTCAAACATGCAAGAATGAGTCAAAATTACCCATGCTACAAATATATTAAAATGCCCATCCACGTTTATGACTGCTGACAACACTGGGCTGATCTGTTGAATAGACGAGTGACAGTGGATTATGTAGCAAATCATTTGCAAATTTCTGCCTATGAAATTACCCACGATAGGCTTAGGTTTTGAAATGTTTGTGCAAGCTGGGTACTGAAAAAATTCACAGAAGAGCAGAAGCATTTGTACATCTGCAAACAAAATTTGGACCAATATTGAAGGAAGGTAATTGTTTTCTTTAAAAAAATTGTTACTGGTGTTGAGACATGGATTCATCACTACAGGTCTGAAAGTAAATGGGATTATGGAATGGACGCATCCTTAATCAGCAATGAAGAAAAAGTTCAAAAGCCAACCATCATTTGAAAAATTTATGCTTACAGTTTCATGGGATCTTCAAGGTCCAGTGTTGGAAAATTATTAGGAAAAAAGTTCAACAATCAACAGTGCTTGCTACAGTGAGAGGCTTACTGAAGAGCTGAAGCCTAAAACTGGATTAAACCCAGAGTCCTGTGATCCAAGGGCATTGTGATCTTGCATGACAATGCATGTTCATACACATCTGCCCACACTGGTGACCCTCTGCAGAAACTTAGTTTAGAGGTGTTAAAGCATCCTCCCTATCTTGCTCCATCGGACTTTTATCTGTTTGGTTCCCTGAAAGCACCCCTTCAAGGACAAAGATTCCCTTCTAATGAAGAAGTGAAGACAGTGGTGCATTTGTGGCTCAGAGCTCAGCCTAAAACATTTTTAAATAAGGGAATAAGAACACTTGTTGACAGATGGACAAAGTGTCTTGAAAAGCAAGGAGATTATGTCAAAAATGATGTATTTATCTTTTCTAAAAGTCCATTAAAATAAATTCTACAGCCACAGGGTAGATAATTTTTGACTCACTCTTGTAGAAAGGGTGGTACAGGACTGAGTTGTGTTTTATTCTTTTGTACACAAGATTGCTGTGAGTAGGAGCTGACTTCATGGCACCTACCAACAACAGCATATTTTCAAAAGGCTAGAAAATTTCTCATAGCCTGGAGCATAACTTGTTCTTTCTTTGTATTTCCTAGAGAACTACCCAAAGAACGTGGAGCAGAGAATCCTACCCATTCTTTCCAGAGAGCTCAGAACAAGTGACTATTTCCTCCAGAGAGCCTTCTCTGAACACTTCCCAGCCCACGGTGCTCTCTCTCCCCTGAACTCTGACTCCTAATAGCTTTTCCTCTGGGGTCATGTTGTAAATGCCACACAAAGGGATGGTCAAGTTCAGTGTTTTGTGTCTTGCTTCAGGTAGGTTGTAAACTCCTGGAAGTTATGACTGCTGCTTCACTATCACCTCCACAATGCCTGACGCAGTGCTGAGGACTCTTGCTGACTGAGAGATCATTGTGAAAGGAGGGCTTTCTTGTATGGATTCTGCCCTCACAGAATGCTCAAGAGCTTTCTCTTTTGTCTCCTGTAACTACAGAAATGAGCACTTTGCTCTTAGCCCACACAGGGATGTGAGATACTGAGAAGACCCCCAGATGTCCGATCTGAGCTTGCAGACCTGACATTGACAACACAGAGATAGACCATGTGGCTCTCTGAGAAAGATGCATTTTCAGCTCAATCCTGACTCCTGGATTGTATGTACAACATCCTTGTTCCAGGCACTTGAGAGGGTGGAGTCCAAGCAGGCACTGACTTTCTTGATGGCTTTATTCCTGGCCCCCAATCCCAACCCCACCTTCCATAGATCATTCCTGATTCTCCCCCTTCATGCACATTCCTTACTCAAGCATTTGATCTATGGTCTATAAGTAGATTTAATGAAATGCCAAGTTTCTTTAAAAAGAAAACAACATACTCAAAGACTTGACCTGGGGAGGGTCCCCTAACAGACTGGGCTGAAGCATATTGCTTGCCTAGAGCACCCAAATCCAGGATCCCTCCTGGGACTCTGCCTGCTGCTTGGTTTTGCCAATTATTTCGCTTCTAACCTGTATTTATTTTCATTTTGCTCATAAGGAGCCACAAATAGCTTTAATAGCAACATGTGAAGCATGAGCAAGTGGGCTCCCTCCTTCTTTCCAGCCCCTTCTTCTAGAGCAGAGAGGCAAGTCTAGATTCAGAGAGGATGCTGGAGATGGGCCTTTCTGACACGTGATTGTGTCCCCCACCCAGGTAATGCAAAACAATGCTGTTCTTTATTCTTTGGGGAAAGAGAGGGTCAAGATACTTCCCATCATCCTTGATGGTCCCTCCCCATTATCCTGGATGGCCCCTTTCTAACTATGAACTTTAATCTCATTGTTGGCTGCCCTAGAATTCATTCCTTGGTGGCCCCATGCACAACAGAATAAAATGCTGCATAATTCAAGCCCACCAATTGCTCTTGGAAACCCTATACAGGCTCACTCGAAGTCAGAACTGACTTGACAGCATACAACAACAGCAACAACAGTTGGTTGTGAATTGAATTGTTGTCAACCACAGGGCTTTCACTGGTTGATTTTTAGAAATAAATCACCAGGATTGGGGGACACAATCACATGCCAGAAAGGACCACCACCAGCATCTCTCTGAATCTAGACTTGCCTTTATACTTTAGAAAATGGGGCTAGAGAGGAGAAGGGAGCCTCAACTCCCCATCTATATATATATATATATAAAGGGATTAAATTGGAGAATTCCTATCTGTAGACTTTGCATATCTTAACTGACAAGATATGGGACTCAACTGTACCTAACAACAACAACAACAACAATCCCTACCAGACAATGTGGTAGTTGCTGTAGATACATTCCCTGCCCTCCAATAGTCCACAGTCTGGTGAGGGTGCTCCTAAGTCTTATCAAGAGAAGTTTTTGTCTTGAGGCTAGATTTGAAAATTTAAATGACTAATGAGAAATATACCTCCACAGCAAGATTTTTACAGTCTTGTTATGGTATGGCAATTTCTGTTGGAACTCTTTACATTCACTGACTAAATTAAGAATCAAATAAATTTACCACCCTGGTCTTTTTGTATGCTTACAACAGAAAATCTACAACAAAACTTTCTAGTACCAGTTCTTTCAGTTCCCCTACACATATTCTGTATTTCCTAAATGCAATTTAGGACTGTAAGACACACCACCAATTATATAGGGAGCAAAGAAGCAACCATTGTACATTCAGATAGTGATTATAAAACATAGACCAACTATGCCAATTCAAAAATATTAAAATGGGGCAGGAGCAGGGAGGTAGGAAGTTCTTAAGATCTCAAGAGTCAGATAAATACAGTGATGTTGTTCTCAGAAAATGCTTTCCATGTCTTTAGCACTAAATCTTTGCTTATATTTTCCTTTCTGTTTGGAATCTCTCTTCTATCACCCTCACAAGCAAGCCATCCAGTATTTTTAGATTTTCTTCCTCTCATGAAACCTGTCCTGGTCCTACATATCAGACGTGATCTTTACTTTCATTCATTCTACAAATACCTGAGGTTGAGTCAAAAATTATCTGCATTCTAGCTGTAGAAACTATTTTAATAAACTTTTAGAAAAGACAAATATATCGTTTTTAAACATAATCTCCTTGCTTTTCAATATACTTTGTCCATATGTCAACAAGCTTTCATATTCCCTTATTAAAAAATGTTTTAGGCTAAACTGTGAACCACAAATGCACTGATGTCTTCACTTCTTCATTAGAAGGGAATCTTCATCCTCGAAGGGCTCCTTTTCAGGGTAGCAAACAAGTGAAAGTCCAATGGAGCAAGATCAGGACTATAAGGAGGATGCTTTAACACCTCAAAATGAAGTTTTTGCAGTGTCAAC
Organism: Chrysochloris asiatica; assembly: GCF_000296735.1. Lineage (NCBI taxonomy): Eukaryota > Metazoa > Chordata > Mammalia > Afrosoricida > Chrysochloridae > Chrysochloris > Chrysochloris asiatica. The sequence goes on along the minus strand of NW_006408769.1, from coordinate 1,889,552 downwards.
AGTGTGGGCAGAGGTGTGTGGGCATGCATTGTCATGCAAGATCACAATGCCTTTGGATAGCAATCTTCTGCATTTAATCCAAACTTTAGGCTTCAGCTCTTTTTATTTATTTATTGTGAATTCAGTGAGAGTAGGTTTACAGGCAGCTCATGAGTTTTACATTCATCAAATCAGTGTAATGATTACAGTCCCCTCCATGCACCATCAGCCAACAGTATTTACCTCTAGTACCTTTTTAAAATGTCCAAAGGGTACATTTTGCAAGCCAATCTCCTGCCCACAGGCACACTGCCTTTCTCAGTCCATGAGCCTGTAGTCCTCTGCTACTCTGTCTCTCTATGCCATCACCTCTGCCACCATCTCTGTTGGTGCCCTTTTCCTTGCTCCTTTCATGCTCTTTCCACTTGATGGTCCTAGGGTCCTCTGTTCCAGAAATGACAGATTAACTGCTCCCTACTTTTAGCCGCACCTCTTCTACCTTACAATTTTAACAACTGCCATTAGACCTGATAACAGTTACTCACAATTGAATCATAAAATCCCATTCCCTTCATCACCAGACATCAGGACAACAGGAAAACTGTTCAGTGAGGTTTCTATTTTACTCCCCTCATTCTGACACTAAGAACCCTCATGAAAGCTTGTAAACCAGCCACTTTGTGCCTTTATAACCTCTCAATTTTGATAGTCGATGTCTAAGTTGTCCATCCCAATCAACCCAGTACACTGAGGAGGCACATTTGATCTTTTTTTTTTTTTTTTTCATTTGGTGGTAGTAGCAACTTTTTATTTCAAATCAGGAAATAAGCTCAATATGAACCAAGTCCCTGGGTTTCGCAAACCTGGGTGGTAAAAAGTGTTAATGTGCTTGACTGCTGAGCCAAAGATTTGAGGTTCAAGTCCATCCAGAGACATCTAAGGAGAAAGGTCTGGTGATCTACTTCTTTAAAATCAACCAGTGAAAACCTATGGAGCACAGTTCTGCTCTGACACACATGGAATCATTTCAATTGCAACTGGTCGTTTTATTATACTGTTTACTTACTTGGTCACCACACTATAATATATTTACGTCATAAATGTGTGGTTCTCTATGATAAAGATTGAGCTTAGCCAAAAAGTCAGCTGTTGGAGCCAACTAGCTGCTCCGTGGGAGGAAGATGAGGCTTTCTTTTCCTGCACATATTTACAGCCTAAGAAACTGTATACAGGATCTCTATGGGTCATAATCGTCTTGTGACACTTAAAAACAGTAACAACATTCCATATAAAACACGAGTAACTTTATTTTGAGGAACTATGGTGGTACTGTGGTAAAAGCACTCATCTGCTAGCTGAAAAGTTGGTGATTCCAACCTACCCAAATCAATTTCTCCTATAGATTTGATGTGACAATCTGCTTTTTTTTTTTTTAAGTTTTTATTGTGAATTGAATAAAAGTTTACAGTGCAGACCACCAGTTTTACATTCAACGAATCATATACTTTGTTTCATTCCAATGATTATAATCCCCTCCATGTACCATCAGTTAACAGTATTTCTCTCTATTCATTTTAGCTTTTTTTTTAAACACTCAAGCATATATAATAATTTACATCACCAAAGGGTATATTCTGCAAGTCTACCTCCTGGCCACCAGCTTTCAGTCCCTCTCTTTCATGAATTTAAAGTCCTCAGCTGCTCCCTTTCTCCATGTCCCGTCTCTGCCTCCATCTCTGGTGTCACTGCTTCTCTGGATAGGGTCCCGCATTTTGCTTATGATATTCTCTCTTGATGGTCCTAGGGTCCTCTGTTTCTGGTCTATAAGATTAACTACTTGCCATTTTTGTTACAAAACTTCTACCTTTACAATTGTGACAGTCACAATTAGTCAGGATAACAATTACTATTGAATCAAAAGAATCTTATCCCCAACTCTTTTTTTTTTTTTTTTTAATGTTTTATTGTGAATTATATGATAGTTTACATGGGAGAACTTTAGTTTTACACTCATTCC
>NW_006408769.1:1884058-1886206 GCF_000296735.1 Chrysochloris asiatica | reverse complement strand
CTGTAGCCCCATTTTAGGTATTCCAATCAGTCATAGGCAGAAGATGGACACACTTGATCTTTGATACAAAGAATCCTTCCCTATTTGGTTGGAATTTTGTGTAGCTTCATCCATAAGCAAAGGTCCAGTTGATCAGGTTGTAATAATTTATGCTTGTTCCTTGTATCATACTTCTTGATCTTCATCAGGTTAATTCTGGTCAGCAAGCCATCCAATCTAGGTCAAGTGCGTTGTTGTTGTTGCTGTTGTTAAGTGCTGCCAAGTTGGTTCTGACCCATAGTGACCCTGTATAGGGTTTCCAAGAAGTGGTTGGTGAACTTGAACTGCCAACTTTGCGGTTCAAACTGACTTTGCAGTTAGTATGGGCATATTAACCTACAGCATCCACACTACCTGCAATATTGGGAGTTCTTGCACACCTTCCCCCATTTCAGATCAGCTGTTTGCTTCACTCTTAACTTTAGCCCCTAGTGGCTAGGTCAGTGCTCTTGGGCTTGGGAGTTCACATGTCTCCCTAAACTTCAAATCAACCAGCTCATCCTCATCTCTCTTTCTCATCTCGAAGTCATCTGGTGTCTGTGGAACATGGCCAGTCTCAGCCTACATCTTCTTTTCTGTGTTTCCCCCACTTCCACTCACAAGTTGACCAGGGCAGTTTCCAGTGAGCATACAAGACTGTTCATGTATTCCCTTTGAGTTTCAGTCTTTGAAAGGGGTTTACCCTGGAGACTGACTTTTCAATTGGGAATGCCCCATCTCAGAAGGTTCTGGGTGGGGCTCAGGATTCCACCTAAGGCCCCGTACTCCAAAAGGCTTAACAAGAAGCCTGTTTCCTGGGCACATTCTAGTCCCCTTTTAACTAATCCAATCAGTTTCAGGCTGAAGACCGATTTACAAGCTCTCTATAATCATCTTTCCCAATATTCCTTTGTATCCCACTTAAATGCCTGTATTACACTAGTAGGCAGGGGAACCCAATAACCACAAAACAGTCAAACACCTTAATATTATTTCCCTCCTTTACCCATTTAGAGTCCTGGTGTTGCACAAGGTCAGTTTGACCAAGGTTGGCAGTTCAAACTCACCAGTCGCTCCTCAGAAACCCTATACAGGGTCACTATGGGTCTGAAACAACTCAATGGAACTTAACAACCCATTCAGACTAAGTCTCTATCACTATAACACAGAGCCCTGTTGTTCCCAGGCTGTGCATACATCACAATCTACCTCTTCCTCATTTAGCCCATGCGTACCTCCCTGTGTCTTCCCCTATCATCCCTGTTCATCTACTCCCTCCTCCTTATTGTGTATTGCCCTCTCCCCTCCTATTTATTGTCCTCCCTACCACCTGAGCTGTCATGCATCTATCCCCTAACCTGTGAGTTACCCTCCCTTCCGTCCCACCCCTGGTAACCATCAAAGAATTATTCTTTTAATATGAAAATCTTTTCTTAAGCTTTTACAATAATGGTCTTATGTAATATTTGCCCTTTTGTGCCTGATTAATTTCACTCAGCATTATGTCCTAGATAGAGGACCATCCATGTTTCAAGGTTTCAACTCTTCAGTGAATTTCTCATTGTAATGAGCACTGTTGAGTTTTGAACATTTTTCTTGATAGTGTTCCAGTACTGGCTCTTGAGAATCTCAGGAAATTATAAGCATCAATTTTCCAGCTAATGGCTGACTTCTAAACTTTTTCTTGACCAGTGAGTAAGGATGTTTCCATTCCATGCTCTGCTGTTTAGTCTCAGGCTCGCAATGATGAATCCAGGTCTTGTTACCAGTATGATTTTTTAAAGAAAGTTTTACCTTCATTCATGTAGCAGTCCAAATTTTGTTTGCTGATGTCCAAATGCTTTTGTTTATGCTCTTCCATGAGTTGTTTCGGTACCCATCTCGCATAACATTTTTGAAACCCAAGTCTGATGTGGATTAGTTCATAGGCAGAGCCATTGCTGATTTGCAAATGATTTGCCACATAATCCACTGTCACTTGTCTGTTCGATAGAATCATTTTAAGTGCACGCTCAATGTTACCAGTCATGGACAGGCATTTTTTTTTTTAATGTTTTATTGTGAATTATATGATAGTTTACATGGGAGAACTTTAGTTTTACATTCATTCCATCGTATATCATCTCACTG
>NW_006408769.1:1866089-1882754 GCF_000296735.1 Chrysochloris asiatica | reverse complement strand
GTTTCTACCTATAGTTTTATGTATTGCAAAGGCTCCGCCAGAAGCCTCGTTCACTGGGTACGCTGTAGCCCCATTTTAGGTATTCCAATCAGTCATAGGCAGAAGATGGACTTACAAGCCTTCTAGTGTGGTGTTTCTGACTATTCCTTTCTCTCCCTCTCCAGGCATTTTAATGTAACTAGAGTGAGGATAATTTTTGACTCAGTCTCGTATATTGAATACCAACTCTATGTCAAGATTCCCTGGGTGACACAAATGGTTAAACATTCAAGTACTAACCAGAAGTGAGAGAGTTATCAGGTGTCTATTATTGTTAAGTGCCATCAAATTGATTCCGACCCATAGTAACCTTGTATAGGGTTTCTGAGGAGCAGCTAGTGAGCTTGAACTGCTGAGTTTGTAGATCAAACTGACTTTGCAGCTCAGTGCATTAACCCACAGTGCCACACCCGTACTCCAGCAGATGTGTTGTTGTTGTTAAGTGCCACCAAGTCGCTTCCAACTCACAGCGATCGTGTATAGGGTTTCTGTGGAGTGGCTGGTGAGCTTGAACCACCAACCTTACGTTTCAAGCTGATCTTGCAGTCCAGCACATTAACCCACAGTGCCACACCAGGACTCCAGCAAATATCTAGAGACCTCTTTTTTCTTCCTTTAGAAGTGACTCTAGAAGTTGCTGTCTTGGTTCCACAGAGAACCCAGATCCCCGGGCTCCATAATGAATTTAATTTAGAGTTGTCTATAGCAGGACTTCTCAGCTTTGGAACTATTGATATTTCGAACTAGATTATTGTTAGCTTTGAGAAGGGATGTCCTGTGCCTGATAGGATGTTTCATAGCCCTGGTCTCAACCTACCAGATACCAGTGAAATACACACAGTGTCACCAATTATGACAATCAAGAACATCTCTGTTGTTGTTATTGTTGTTGTTGTGTGCTGTTGAGTTGGTTCTGATCCATAGCGACCCTGCATAGTGTTTCCCAGGAGTGGCTGCTGAGCTTGAATTCCCCACATTGCAGTTCAAACTGATTTTGCAGTCTAGTGCATTAACCCACAGCGCCACATCACAACATCTCTAGACATTACCAAATGACCTTTGGGGTAGGGGTGCAAGTTTGCCCTGGTTCAAAACCACTGCTTTATACTTTATCACATGAAACTGTAGTTGTTATTGTCTTTTGCATTAACTCTGATCTCCATGTGGGCAAACCCACATTCTATTGCCATCAAGTTGATTCCGACTCATGTTGGGTTTCTGAGACTGTAAATCTTTACTGGAGCAGAAAGCCTGCTCTTTCTCCCATGGAGTAGCTGGGGAATTTGAACTGCTGTTCTTGTGGTTAAACAGCCTGACACATAACCCACCATACCACCAGGGCTCCTTCCTTTGGGCAAAAGAGGTGCTTTATTCATTTCCACATGGGAAGAGAGCAGGTGATACTTTCCAGGTGTGTTGAATTAAGTGCTGTTGCTGGTAGAAGACATAGTGGGTTTCTGGGTCAGATGGACTTCTTAAAAACTTTTGTATCATATTCATACTCTCATTGTTGTTGTTGTTGTTAATTGCCGTCGAGTCGGTTCCAACCCATAGCGACCCTGTACAGGGTTTCCGAGGGTGTAAATCTTTACGGGAGTAGAAAGCCTCATCTTTCTCCTGTGGAGCGGCTGGTAGTTTCGAACCTCTGACCTTAAGGTTCGCAGCCCGATTCGTAGCCACTACGCTACCATACTCTTATTAATAAATATTAATTACTGGTAGGTGACAGGTGCCCCAGTGCTAGGGATACACATTGGCAGGGACAAGGACTTATGGGATATATTTAGATTTAATTAGGAATGAGGGGGTAAATAAACAAATGAGCAATGGTCAATCCTATGGAGACAATTCTAGCCTATACACATGGTTCACCAAGAGTCAGAATCCACTCAAAAGCAGCTGGTTTTTGGGAAGAGTGAACAGGTGGGGATGAGGTCTCTGGGTGGTGCAAACAGTTTGCTTTCACTCTGGGTTAATGCGCTTGACTGCAAAGTTGGTTTGAACAGCAAGGTCGGTGGTTCAAGCTCACCAGCTACTCATTGGAAACCCTATATAGGATCGCTATGCGTCAGAACCAACTCAACAGCACTTCACAACAACAACAACTAATTAAAAGGTTGGCAAGTTTGAGCGCACTCAGCAGCACTACAGAAGAATGGTCTGGCGATCTTGCATACAATGGAACAGTTCTACTCTGTAACACATTGGTTGCTATGAGTTGGACAGCAATGGTGCTGGTTTGGTAGCACAGTGGTTACGAATTGGGCTGTGAACCTTAAGGTCAGCAGTTCGAAACTACCAGCTGTTCCGCAGGAGAAAGATGAGGCTTTCTGCTCCTGTAAAGATTTACAGCCTCGGAAACCCTGTACAGGGTGGCTATGAGTCAGTTCCGACTCCACGGCACATAACCACCATCACCAATACCTTAGACTGGGTAGTGGGTAGCATTTCTCTTAGAAGGTGACATTTGAGCTGTTATTAAAACATACATAAAAGATGGCAGTACTTATAAAGTAGTCATCTTTGCTTCTCACCCATCTCTTAGTAGGTGCTCAGTAAATATTGATCTGTGGAGTGAATGCTCACCTTTCTATAGGAGAGTTGGGACTGCCCTTTGAATTCCACTTCGGTTCTAGAAACATTAGCCAATGGGGTGCGATTGTACAATGTTTGTGGGCAAAGTCTGACTCAGCCCTTGAATCATCCTGTCTCCACTGCGTTGTTTTTACAAAGAGAGTTTCTTTGAAACAGACGGGACAATAATCTCTTCTCCAAATCAATTGTTTAATCATGCATCAATCATCGCAGTCATTTAAAACCTGAAACCACATCTCTCCACTCTTGCCATTTCCCGGCCCAGGTGTGAACCCCAGGAAGGACTGGGAGGAATATGTGAGCTTTCCACCCAGTCATCTACCTTGCCAATCAAATGCACTGACTTGAAGGATGGGGTAACATTACCATTGTGCCTGAATGAGAAGGCCTCCTCTGGCCCCCACCCACAGCAGGGGGGAAGGAAAAAGAGCTTAATCATTAATAACACTAACTTGCATTTCTAGAGCCTTGAAAATGAGAATTTTGCCCTTTTTTCCCTGGGAGTAAATTGGGTCAGAGTGTTCCCAGAATTTACATTTCAATTAAAAATACAATAATAACACATTGTGCTAATAGTGAATGATTCCGACTCAGGGGAAGATGACACCGCCTGCTACTTTGTTAATGAAAAGCCCCCTTCATTCGGAGGGCCACACATCAGCGGTAACAAATCTCCTGTCTTGTTCTGTGTCCGGGTGGGGTGAAATGGGCAGGAAGGGGTGGGCTGGGGGAGGTGAGTGGAGGCACCACCGCCCTGCTTTGATGGGAGGAGAGCAACATGGCCTAGACTTGTGCTTTGCTTCTGTTACCAAGGCCAGGTTTCAAATCAAACCTGACATCATTTTTGGATTAGGGCAGTAAGAAAAAAATATGATTATTGTTTATCTGTTTATTGCTTTTTTCTAGGCAATAGCTGAAGGTGTTCTGGTGGCACAAACAGTTGAGTGCTCAGCTATGAACCAAAAGGCAGTTTGAACTCATCCAGTGTCTCCTAGGGAGAAAGTCCTGGTGAGCTGCTCCTGGAAAGATTTTTTTTTGTTTGTTGTTGTTGTTAAATGCCATTGTGTTGGTTCGGACTCACAGCAACCCTGTATAGGGTTTCCCAGAAGTGGTTGGTGACTTTGAATCAGCGACCTTGTGCTTACCCTATGGTGCCACACCAGGACTCGTGTAGAGATTACAGCTAGTGAAATCCTCTGGTGCAATTCTACTGTCATATGAGGTTGCTATAAACTGGAATCAACTCGACGGCATCTAACAACAATAACAACAACAGGCAATAGCTGATAGTATCAGAGAGCTGCCAATCCACAGTTGTGAGTAGATTTAACTTAAAATGCTGTAAAATCAACTGAAGCTCATGGCCACCCCATGTGTGTGTCAGAGTAGAACTGTGCTTCATAGAGTTTTCAGTGGCTTCTTCCAAGAAGCCTCTAGGTGAACTTGAACTTTCTACTTTTCTGGTAGCAGCCTAACCTATTAATGTTTTGTACCATGCAAGGACTCTGACTTTAAAACAGCTCTCACTAATTACTAATTACCTTCTTAGGCTGGCGTCTAATAAATAGAAGCTTCCAGGGCCACATCAGAACCTGAGTGCTTGGGAGTCATTTTTCTCAAGAGAAAGTATCTAAGGGATAGTAGTTGTGACATCAATTCTGTGACTTTTTAAGAGGTCCCCAGCCACCCTAATTTTTAAAGTTGGTTTAGTAATCCCCAAGGTTGTTCCTTGCTCTAGATACATGAATAGGACAAAATGAAACTCAAGAGTGGACATTGGTTTCAGGTTGGCCAGGAGAGCTGGTCCAGCAGGTGGAGGCGGGGCAGGGTGCTCCACTGAGAATCGGTCACATTCGTGTGGCAGTAGTCTCCACAGACACAGATTGTTTTGGAAAAGAAATAGCCTGGTTCTCTTTTCATTAGAAAACAAAGTTTCTCCATAGTGGGGAAGAAAGAGCAGAGTATGAGCCATTGGCGGCCAGCACTTGGACATTCTAGATCTGGCACCAACCAGTTTCTGTTGAGTGGACCCCAGCACATGTTGACTACACATGTGTCCAAGGACAACCATGTGCCATAGGGTTTTCAGTGGCAGATTTTTGGGAAGTATATAGCACCAGGACTGGTAGGTCCGGTAGTCCCTGATTCTCCCCTCTGGGTTGTACCAGGTGAAGTAAAGGGGAAACATCCTAGAATGTATTCATGGATTTTAAATATATATGTGGAAATGAGATATAAAATGCTCCCAAAATCCAGGAGACTGGAAATGGCGGTCGGCTTCAAATGAGCAGAAAACCCAGTGCCCTTGGATGTCTTGTTCTGCAGCTAAGCCTGGTTCCTTCCACATCTGGGAGGTAGCTGTCCTGAGGTGATGGTCCTGAGACTGAGTCATTGAAGGGAGACAAAGATCATCAAGGTTCATGTCCTCAAGTGTTGAGGTTTAATAATTACCCAGCACATTCCATGGATAGGAACTTTGTTTACTGTAATACTCATTTTATTTCACGCTGTGGGTCAGGGTGCTTGGGTATAAATAAAGCAGAGCATGGCTTTCGTTAATGTTGCTCAGTTATTCTCTCTCCATTGTCTTTGAGACCCCAAACTGTCCATCGCAACCCTCACACTGGACACTGAGAAGGCCAGTTCACCTTTCTGATATGACTTTGCTGTTTCACTATCGTCATTAGCTCTGCTTTACTCTTCTAAGATGTCTTGCTCAAGTAAATGGCTGGGCTTTTTATTAAGGAACTTCTCAAAAGACCCTTCAAGTCTATGACAAAGAGCTTTAACAGTTGTGCCCAAGACTCTTTTGAATTCTTCTTCTCAAAATACTTGCCTTGCAGTTTCCACCAGCCCTGAACTGATACCATAATTCTCACCTGCTCTTAACCATGTCCCTGCCTTCAACCAAACTTCCAATAGTATATTCTAAATTTACCTTGTGGCATTGCAGGTTAATTCACTGGACTGCAACGTCGGTGTGAACTGCAAGGTCTGTGAACAAGCTTACCAGTCACTCCTCAGAAACCCTATACAGGGTCATTATGGGTCGGAACCAAGTCAACAGCACTTAAGAACAACAACAACTGTAAGATAAGATGATGCTTTCTGATCCTGTAAAGATTTTCAGCCTCCATAACCCTATATAGGGGTCATTTTGAGTCAGAACCAACTTGAGAGCAACCAACCACCAACCACCATCAGGCAATGCACTCTCTTCCCATGGTAAGAAATGAACTCAGTTTTGTCCTATCAACAAGCTGAATTGCTAGTATATTGTTGTTAAGTGCTGTGGAGTTGGTTCCAACCCATAGTGACCCTGTCTAGGGTTTCCGAGGAGCAGCTGGTGAGCTTGACCCACTGACCTTGCAGTACAAACAGCTTTGCAGTCTGGCGCATTAACCCACAGCGCCACACCACATAGAAGGAGTCAATTTGCGACATCTTTCCATCTTTCTGATTACCTGCTTAAGAATGTCTTTTCTACTTTCCCATTTTTTTTCTAATCTCCCTTTCTTAATAGAGAGTAGACTTCAGGCTCATAGTTTTGATCAGGCAACAATATCTAGCTAAAATTTAATCATATTACTTTGTCTTAATTATATTAATCTTAAATTCACTGTAGAAGTATTATAAAACCAAACTATGAATACTGTTTAATAAATAGTGAATAGTGTTGTTGTTGTTGTTAAATGCTATCTAGTTGATTCTGACTCACAGCAACCCATGTGACAGAGTCAAAAGAACTTCCTAGGGCTTCCTAGATTGTAATCTTTATGAAAGCAGATCAACAGGTCCTTCTCCCTCATAATCACTGGCAGGTTTGAACTGCCAACCTATTAGTTAGCAGCTGAGTGTTTCATGATTGTGCTCCCAGGCTCCTTAGCTGAATAGTACCCACTGCTGTCAAGCCAATTTAAGACTTTGTAGGACAGAGTAGAACTGGCCCATAGGGTTTCCGAAGCTGTTATCTTGTAGAAGCAGACTGCCGCAGCTTTCTCCCATGGAGTGACTGGTAGGTTTGAACCATCAGCTTTGCAGCTAGCAGTTGAGCACTTAAACACTGTACATTAGCACTCAAGGTTTACAATGATCAAGATTCATAATGTACAGCTGGTCCCTTAATTCCCCCCAACCCTAACTCCCTCCACCCTGAATGTCACTTCTCATAACAATTTCTTGAGGCATTTTTCTCTCAGAACTTCTAAATGGCATGCTATGCTGCTATTTCCTGATTTTTTTTCACATACTGAGTAGATACTGTTCATTTATCAATATGAAATTAACACTTATTTTTCACATATATTTCCTCTTCCCCTAACTTCTCACAATAGGTTTATTGCATTTTTAATCAAAAGTTAGTATTTTCATTATTATGAATGGGTAAATATCATTCACTGCTTAGTTGAGCAGTGTCTTAGGATGTCATTCTTCCCTGGCCTTTGCTTCCTTTTGCCTGACTTTCTTTGAACGTCTGCATGACTCTTCCCACACCCTCCAGTAGCTCTGTACAAAAGCTCTCAATCCAATTTTACACCCGGCCACACCTGTCAGTTAATCTGTCAGTTCCATTTTTTCCTGGAAACATCCCTCCTGGACTCGTCCATCCTACCGCCCCATCTGATCTCCTTTCTCCCCAGGCATACAACACAGCTGTCACCTCGGGACTTCCCTCTGCCCTTTTCCTGTGCATGAGCCCCTCTGCCCTGCATCTCATGTCTTCATCTTTTTGGTTTACTCCCTTGTTTTGGTGGAGCACATCCTCTGATATACTTCTGAGAAAGAGTTCTTAGAAGAGAAATTTTTACATACCTCAAAAAAACTTTTCTTATTCTCTTACATTGGGTTGATAGTTTGGCTGTATATAAAATTCAAATCTTGACACTTCACCAAAGAAGACACTTAGGTGACTAGCAAATACATGAAGAGATACTCATGATCATTAGGCATTACAGAGATGCATATCAACTCTAAAACAAGATATCACTTCACCCCTAAAAATGGCACTGATCAAACAAAATCCCAGATAACAACAAATGCTGCAGAGGTTGTGGAGACTAGATCTCTTATAGATTGCTGGTAAGATTGTAAAATGGTACAACTGCTATAGTAAATACAATGACATTTCCTCAAAAAGCTAGAACTAGAAAGACCATGTAATCCAGCAATCTCCTTGCTAGGTACATATCCTAGAGAAATAAGAGTAGCAGGAATAGACATATGTATACTCATGTTCACTGCAGCATTATTCACAGTGACACAAAGATAGAATCAGCCTAAGTTTTCATCACAATGATGAAAAATAATGATGAGACCATGAACATCTTACAACAGGGATAAATATGGATGATATTATGCTGAATAAAATAAATCAATCACAAAAGGACAAATATTATATGATACCACTTTTACAACAAGCTAGGACTAGGCTACACACAGAAAACATTCTTTGAGGATGACCAGGGATGGGACCACTACTTATCTGTTAGTTTGGTATATACTGTGGGGACTTGTATGTTGCTGGAAACTATGCCAACAGTATTTTAAATAACAGCATTGTCTGGTATGGCACTGTAAGATAAACACTGGTCTGTTATCACAAGGTTGGTGGCTCAAACCCACCAGCCACTCCTTGGAAACCCTAAGCAGAGTTGTCCTGGGAGCCAGGTTTCAGTAGATTTTTCTGACAAAAATAGGAAGGAGAGGCAGATAACTTGGGAATGGCTATACATTGAAAACTTTGTGAATAGCCTCAAAACATTCATTGTCTGATATAGTGCCAGCAGATGAGGCCATCAGATTGGATATCATTCAAAATACAACTAGGGAAGAGCTGCCTCCTCAAAGTGGAGTTGATCTTGATGGAGCATAGTTTTCAAGACCTACATTTGCTGATGGGGCATAACTCAAAATGAGGAGAAACAGCAAACAATCATTAATGATCAGAATTTGTAAAAATATAAAGTATGACTAGGGAAATTGGAAGTCGTAAAAAATTAACTGGAATGCATAAAGATTGATATACTAGGCATTAGTGAATTAATTCTGAATTAGGCAATCATACAGCTTACTATATTGGGAACAGCAAATTGAAGAGGAATGGAGCTGCATTCATCAACAAAAAGAACATTTCACGATCTGTCTTGAAATATAATATATGTGATAGGAAGACCAGTTGACACTATTATTATTCAAATTTACACACCAACCACTCAAACCTTGATGATGAAATTGAAGAATTCTGCTGACTTCTTCAGTGTGAAATTGATCAAGCAAGCAATCAAAATGCATTGATAATTGCTGGTGATTGGAATGTGAAGGTTGGAAACAAAGAGAAAGGCTCAGTAGTAGGAAAATATGACTTGGTGATAGAAATGATGCAGGAGATCCCATGATCAATGATTCATTGTCAATACCTTTCTTTCAGGAACACAAAAGGTGACTATACATGTTAACCTCACAAGATGAAATACACAGAGATCCAATTTGCTACATCTGAGAGAAAAGATGATGGGGAAGCCCCATATCATCAGTCAAAACAAGGCCAGAGGCTGACTGGAACAGACCATCAATTGCTCATATGCAAATGCAGGCTGCAGCTGAAGAAAATTAAACTAATTCCATGAGAGCTGAAATAAGACCTTGAACATATCCCACCTGAATTTAGATCACCTTAAGAATAGATTTGATCTCTTCCAAGACTAAGACGCAAGGGAAATATACACTTTGACTGACAACCACGCACGTCACCCAGAAGGGGAAGTGGCCGAAGAATATCAACGAAGGGGTGAGCTAAGCCCTACATCGTTCAGCAAACTACTGTGAACCCGGATGGAGACCTGGTCGGCCAGTAGCGAGGCAACATCTGGGGACTCATGGGCTCAGGGTCAGTGACACAGCCACAGAGGTCTAGAGTGGAGAGCGGGGCGGCCAGCCGATAAAAAGAGGCCAGACAGACGTAAGAACACCCACACTTGCAGATGATGCCCATTTGACTGGACTTCAATGACTGGATAAACAGAGCTCAACCCTAAGAAGAAAGAAGAGGGAAAAAAGCGTCATCTGATGCAATTCGATAAACATGACCTACACCTATAAATGCAGTAGCTCAAAAGAGGAAACAAATCCCGGCTGCAAGAATTATACCCACGCCCTCCACACAAAGGGTAGACAGGGATGGGCAAATTGGACATTCGCTACCCAAAATGGGGGGAAGGATACAAAGGCAAGAAGGCACTGGCTTACAAGCTTTCAAGAGGGAACCTAGATCCAGAGGGCGTTGGAGGAAGGTAGAGTCTCCAGTGAGTGGTGTCCAGCCTGTCCAGGAAGGGCTGATGAAACGAAATATAGATGGGTCTCTTGTGATGCAATGGTGAATAATTGTTATAAGGACTGATTGAGAGGGTTGGAAATCTAAAGATGGACATTTTGGAACAAAGAGGGGAGTGATTAATTTATCAGTCTAGGAGCAGAGGACCCTGGGACCATCAATGGAGAAGAGCGAAGAGCAGAATCCTACCCAGAGAGGCGGTGAAGCCTGGGATGGAGGCAGAGAAGACAACGTCAAGAGATGGTGGGGCTGGGGGCTCGGGATCAGGAGATGGAAAGGGGCTGAGGACTGTGGTGGGAGGGGGGTGCAGGTTTACAGGGTACACCCCTTGGTTGGGTGAGGATGCATGAACAGGATGATAACTATGCCAACGAAATGATGGATGATGGAATGAATGTAAAGCTGATGTTCTCCTGTGTAGATTGTCACACACAATTCACAATAAAACATTAAAAAAAAAAGAATAGATTTGATTCATTAGACCAGAAGAATTATGGGGTAACATAAAAAACATTATATGGGAAGAAAGCAAAAGGGCATTAAAAAGACAAGAAAGAAAGAAAAAAGACAAAAATGGATGTCAGGAGAGACTCTAAAACTTGCTCTCCAGCATAGAGATGCTAAGAGAATGGAAGAAATGAGAATGGCAAAGAGCTGAACAAAAGATTTCAAAGGGTAACTGGAGAAGACAAAGTCAAATATTACAATAAAATTTGCAAATAACTGAATTAGAAAAACAGAAGGGTAGAACACACTCAGCACTACCCAAGCTAAAAGAATTGAAGAAAAAATTCAAACCTTGGGTTGCAATATTGAAGGATTATTTGGGCAAAATATTGAATAACCCAGGTAGTGTCAAAAGAAGATGGAAAGTATACACAGAGTCACTATACCAAAAAGAAATGGTCAACCATTTCAAGAGGTAGCTCACTAAAGTCACTGGAGAAAAACAAGTTTCAAGGAACTGATATAATACAAATTGAAATGTTTGTACAATCTTATGGAGCAAGGGAGACACTTTCTCATGCATGCCATGAATTTTGAAAGACAATTGACATGCAAGCAAAATTTTGCTGAAAATAATTTTTAAATGGCTGCAACATGACATTGACAGGGAGCTGCTAGACTCTCCAGACTGATTCATAAGAAGACATGGAACTCAGATGGATCTTGACTGAAAGAAGAAAATTCCAGAAAGAGGTTTGTTATTGTTGTTAAGTACCACTGAGTCGGTTCTGATGCATAACGACCTTGTATAAGGTTTCTAGGAGTCCTGATGTGGTGCTGTGGGTTAATGTGCTGGGCTGAAAAGTCTGTTTGAACAAACTTGGTGGTTCAAGTTCACCAGCCACTCCTCAGAAACCTTATACACGATTACTGTGGGTCAGAACAGACTTGATGACACTTAACAACAACAATATAGGGTTTCTGAGGAGCAACTTTCTGGGTTTGAACAGATAATCTTGCTATTAGCAGTCCAGTGCTTACCTAAGAGTGCTACACTAGGACTTCCAGAAGATGTATACTTGTGCTTTAATGACTATGCAAAGGCATTTGACTTTATGAATCATATAAAACTATGGATAACATTTTGAAGAATGAGCATTCCAGAGCACTTAATTGTGCTCACGAGGAATCTGTACATAGACCAAGAGGTAGCTGTTTAAATAGAACATGGGGATACAGGATGGTTTAATATCTGGAAAGGTGTGCACCAGGGTTATATCCTCTCGCCATATTTATTTGATATGTATGCTGAGGAAATAACCTGAGAAGCTGCAGTATATGAAGAAGAACGTGCCCTCAGGATTGGTGGAAGACTCATTAGAAACCTGATATGCAGATGTCACAGCCTTGCTTGCTAGAAGGGAAGAGCTGTTGATATACTTACTGATGAAGATCAAAGACTACAGCCTTCAGTATGGATTTTACCTCAACATAAATAAAACAAAGTTCCTCACAATTGGACCAATAGATAATATTATGATAAATGGAGAAACGATTGATGCTGTAAAGACTTCATTTTGCTTGGATCTACAGTCAGTTCTTATGGAAGTGGCAGTCAAGAAATCAAATGATGTATTGCATTAGGCAACTTTGCTGCACAATGGGCCAAATGGGATACATGTAAATAGCGATATATACACAACCTTGGAACAACAGTGTTCTGTGTATAGATACATGGATTGAGACATAGGCTGAATGGGTAAGGGAGGAAAACACACACACACACACACACACACACACAAATATATATATATATATATTTACATATGCCACAAATACATATATAAGAGTTTGACAGAGCAAAAAGAAACATCCTTAGATGGTTTCCAGGGGTGGGAGGAAAGGGAGAGTAAGTAGTTCACAGGTTAGAGGGTAGACATATGTCAACTTGAGTGACAGGAAGGACAATATTTAAGAAGGGGAAGGGCAATATCCAAGAAGAGGGAAATTGACAGAAGAATGAAGACAGGTAAAGACACAAGGAGGTGTAGAAAGGCTAAAGGGGACAGAGATAAATAATGATTTTATATATATATATACACATACATATACAACTAGGTGTCCTGGGGTGACACTGTGAGTTAATGCACCAGACTGCAAAGCCATTTGTACTGCAAGGTCAGTGGATCAAGCTCACCAGCTGCTCTTCGGAAACCCTATACAGGATCGCTATGGGTCGGAACTGACTTGATGACACTTAACAACAACACACATATATATGTGTGTGTATATATGTGTATGTGTATATATATATATATACACACACACACACATGTGTATACACACACGAGGGTGAATCAAAAATTATCTGCACTCTGGTTATATTAAAACACCCAACCACTTGCACAGCTGATGACAACTTTGAGCATATGCGTGAAGTTGTTCTGTTGAATAGATGAGTGACAGTAAATTATGTGACAAATCATTTGCAAATCAGCCATGGCTCTGCCTATGAAATAATCCACAACAGACTTGGGTTTCAAAAAGTTTGTGTGAGATGGGTGTCGAAACAACTCATGGAAGAGCATAAACAGAAGTATTTGGACATCTGTAAACAAAATTTGAACCGATATTCAAAAGAAGGTTAAAGCTTCTTTTAAAAAAAAAAAAAAAATCATTACTTTTGATGAGACATGGATTCATCATGAGGAGCCTGAGAGTAAATGGCAGACTACGGAATGGTAGCATCCTCACTTGCTAACAAAGAAAAAATTCAAAGCAGCCATTAGCTGGAAAATTGATGCTTACAGTTTTCTGGGATTTTCAAGGGCCAATATTGGAACATTATCAAGAAAATTGTTTAACAATCAACAGTGCTCATTATAGTGAGCTGCTCACTGAAAAGCTGAAGCCTAAACTTTGGATTAAATGCAGAGGACTGCTATCCAAGAGCATTGTGATCTTGCATGACAATACACATCCCCATACCTCTGCCCACACTGTTGACACTGCAGAAACTTTGTTTTGAGGTGTTAAAGCATCCTCCCTATAGTCCTGATTTTCCATCAGATTTTCACCTGTTTGGCCCCCTGAATGCAGCCCTTTGAGGATGAAATTTCTCCTCTAATGAAGAAGTGAAGACAGCAGTGCATTTGTGCTTCACAGTTCAACCTAAAACACTTTTAACAAGGGAATATGAAAGTGTGATGACAGATGACCACTGTAAATTGAAAAGAGAGGAGATTATGTTTAAAAATGATGCATTTATTGTTTCTAAAAGTTAATTAAAATTAATTTTACAGTCAGAGTGTGGATACTTTTTGACTCACTCCTGTGAGTGTGTGTCTACATATATGTCCTACAGATGTACAAGAGTTTGAAGGAGGATATTAGTACAAACACAGCTGTGAATGTGGTGTAGCATACAGTGGGAAAATGATGAAAACTTCTTAGATGTTATCAAACATCTTAAGACAATGAGTAGCTGAGCCTAAGGACCATAGTCTCAAGGGACCCCATAGTCAATTGGCATAACATAGTCCACAAAGACAATGTTCTACATCCTACTTTGGTGAGTAGTGTCTAGGATATTAAAAGCTCATGAGTTGCCATCTAAGGTGCAGCTATTAGTCTCTCCATGTTCAGAAGAAAGAAGAGAATTGAACATGCTTGGAATCAATTAGTCCAACAGACTAACAGGACATGTGAACATCTGTCTCCATGACTCTGAGGACAGAAGAACTAGATGGTGCCCAGTTACCACTAATGACTGCTCTAAAAGGGGTCACATTAGAAGGTCCCAGATAGAGTGGCAGAATGTGTGGAACAAAACTTAATATTATTAAAGAAAGAAAGAAAAAGAAAGACTGGCTTACTGATCAGAAAGAGACTGGAGGAACCTAAGACTATGGCCCTCCAGCACCCTTCAGGTCTGGAAAGGACCTTAACCTCATAGTTCAACTTTCAGCCAAGCAATAGATAGATATATTGTTGTTGTTGTTATTGTTAAGTGCCGTCGAGTTGGTTCTGACCCATAGTGACCCTGTACAGGGTTTCCGAGGGTGTAAATCTTTACGGGAGTAGAAAGCCTCATCTTTCTCCCGCAGAGCGGCTGGTAGTTTTGAACCGCTGACCTTAAGGTTCGCAGCCCGATTCGTAACCACTATGCTACCAGAGCTCGCTAGATAGATATATAGGCGGACAACAATACTAGTAAGGTATGCTCACTATGAATGATGGTACAGTTAATCATTCAAAATCAAAGGGACAACATGTACCTAAAAATAAAGTGAGAAGGGATGGGAAGGTGGGTAGAATGGAAATAGGAGTCACAGGGAAAATGTGAGATAGCTGTTGTTACATGGAGGGGATTGCAATCATTGAGATGAAGCAAAGTGTATGATTTGTTGCATAGAAAACTGATGATCTTGTTTGTAAATTTTCACCAATAAAAGTTTTTAAAAATGCATAATAAGTTGAAAACATTAAAAAAAATCTGCTGCACAAGACCTCTTAAAAGTGTTGAAGAGCAAAGATATAAATTTGAGCAAAGATGTCATGGTATTTTCTGTTAGCTCATATGCGTATAAAAGTTGGACAGTGAGTAAGGAAGACCGTAGAATAATCGATGCATTTGAATTATGGTGCTAGAGAAGAATATTGAAAGTACCATGGATTATCCAAAGAACAAACAAATCTGTTTTGGAAGAAGTATAGCCAGAATGCTCCTTGGAAGGGAGCATGGCCAAACTTTGCCTCTTGTACCTTGGACATTTTGTCAGGTGGCACCAATCCCTGGAAATCATACTTTGTAAAGTGGAGGATCATCAAAAAAAGAGGAAAATCTTCAATGTGATGAATTGATACAGTAGCAGCAACAATGGGATCAAACACAACAAAAATTGTGAGGACTGCATAACATGGTACATAAAGATTATATTCTAGTTAGTTGAGTAAAGGTTGGTAAACTAAAACTTGTATGTAGCAAAGATACAACTATTGGTCTCTTCCTATCTGGAGCAAAGGAGAGTAAAGGAAACCAAAGACTCAAGGAAGCAATTAATACACAGGACTAATGATCCACACTAACCACAGCCTCCTTTAGCCTGAGACCAGAGGAACTAGATTGTTCTTGTTGTTGTTAAGTGCCGTTGAGTCAGATCCGACCCATAGCAACCCTGCGCGGGGTTTCCGAGGCTGTAAATCTTTACGGCAGCAGAAAGCCTTATCTTTCTCCCGCGGAGCGGCTGGTAGTTTCGAACTGCTGATGTTAAGGTTTGCAGCCTGATTTGTAACCACTATGCTACCAGAGGAACTAGATAGTGCCTGATTAAAATTACCGACTGCTCTGGTGGCTGTATCTATCTTGTTTGATTGTTCCTGTAGCACTTTTCTGACTTCTTCCTTATTTTTCTCAACTCCATTGTAAAGTGTTTTGAGACATTTTATAATCATTTTTCTGAATTCTTTCTCAGGTATCTCCAAGGCCTGCCCTCCTTCAAGCATGGAGAGAAGGTCTATTTCTGGTTCATTTGTCTCAGATATTTTATCTTTTTTCTGGACATGTGCCGATGTGGTCATCTGCTTTTGCTTCTTGTACATGTTTAATGTTTATCTGTGGCCCTAATAATTATGTGTTTTGGTAATTTTTTATGTTTTCTGATTACCTCCAGGAAGATGTGATCAGGATGTAGTCTTCCCTTTTCACTCTCCTTATTGCTTAACTCAGAGTAACTTTTTTGGGCCTCAGTTGGGCCTGGGCCTCGGGCGGGTGGGTTGAGCCTAGAGCAGGTGGTTTGGGCCTCTGGGGGCCTGGGTGTCAGTGTCCGGGCTGCAGGAGGGTTGGGCCTCGGGCGGGTGGTTTGGGCCTCAGGGGGCCTGGGTATCAGCAGCTGGGCATCGGGCGGCTTGGGCCTCAGTGGGCAGGTTGGGCGGATTGGGCCTCGGGGGGCCCGTGCCTCGGGGACTGGGCTGAGGGCGGGTTGGGCCTCAGGGGCCCTGGGCCTCAGCGACCTGGCTATGCAGCGGGTTGGGCCTTGGGGGCCTTGGACCTCGGCGGCAACTGGGCTGTGGACCGCCTGGGCCGAGAGGCGGGTAGGTGATTTGGGCCTAGGTTGGGCCTGGGCCTTTGTGACCAGTCTGTGGGAGGGTTGGGCCTCAGGGCAGGCCTTGGCCTCAGTGGGAGTGTCTGTGCCTTGGGAGGGCCTTGGCCTCAGTGGGCGGGACTGTGCCTTGGCAGAGGGCTGGTCTGGGCC
>NW_006408769.1:1862389-1865719 GCF_000296735.1 Chrysochloris asiatica | reverse complement strand
TTCAAAGGCTGTCTGTCTGCTAGACAGAGGTTTCCTATGTGCGATTCCGCCCCTTTTCCCCAAGACTGCCCTACCTGAGCTGCCTGGTCAGGGAAGCCCCAGAAGTCCTCAATGCTGCTCTTTTGATTCTGAATGATTAACCATTTCCTCTGGTAGTGTAGTAGTTACGAATCGCTGCAAACTGCAAGGTCAGCAATTCGAAGCTACCAGCTGTTCCACAGGAGAAAGATGAGGCTTTCTGCTTCTGTAAAGATTTACAGCCTCAGAAATCCTGTACAGGGTCACTATGACTCCACGGTACATAACCAACCAACCAGCCATACCTTGCTAGTGTTGTTGCCCCCCCCACCCCCCCTCGGCACGCCATATATGTATCTACTGGTTAGCTGAAAATTAAGATATAAACGTGAGGTCCTTTTCAAACCTGAAGAGTGGTCGAGGGCCATAGTCTCAGGTTCTTCCAATCTCTTTCTAACCAGTAAATCCAGTCTTTTAATTTATTTTTTAAAAATAATTTTAAGTTTTGTTGTACATTTTCTTCCACTCTATCTGAGAGCCTCTAATGTATTCAGAACAGTTGGTAGTCATAGTAAGGCACTGTCTAGTTCTTCTGGTTTCAAAGTGGTGGAAACTGGTGTTCACATGTTCCATTAGTCCATTGGACTAATTGATTCCAAGCCTCTTTAATTCTTATTGCTCTTCTTCCTTCCACACATGGAAAGACCAATAGTTGTACCTTAGATCACTGCTCATGAGCTTTCAAAATCCCAGATACCACTCACAAAATAGGCTGTAGACCATTGTCTTTGTGGACTATATTATGCCAATTGACCATGATGTTCCCTGAGACTATATATGGTGCTGAGCCCCCAAGCCCGACAACTCATTGTGTTAAAATGCTTAATAGTATTTAGGAAATTTTCATCATTCTGCCCACTGTATGATCTACCACATTCACAGTGGTTTTTGCAGGGAAGGTAAATACTCATATACAAATATCCTCTTTCAAACTAATATATATTTGTGTATCTACACATAGAACACTGTTGTTCCAAGGTTGTGTATATAACACTATTTACCTCTATCCCATTTAGCCCATGCATACCTTCCTGTATTGTCACTTATTTTCTCATTCTTCTGCCATCCTCCCTCCTCTTGTATATCACCCTCCCCCTTTTTGTATATTGCCCTCCCTGCCTCCTGAGCTAACATGTGTCTACCCTCTAGCCAGTGAATTACTTTCCCTTCCCTACCACACCTAGTAGCTATCAAAGAATGTTTCATTTAGCATGAAAGCCTACTTAAGTTTTTGCAATAATGGTCTCATGTAATATTTGATTGACTAGTTTTATTCAGCATAATGTTCTCCTGGTTTATCCATGTTATAAGTAAGGTGTTTCAATGATTTATCATTATTCTTCAACATTGCATAGTTTTTCATTGTGTGTATATACCAAAATTTGATTCCATTGATGGGCACTTAGGCTGTCCCCATCTTTTTTTGTTGTTGTTGTTCTTTTAAATTTTTATTGTGAATTATGTGATAGTTTACATGGGACAACATTAGCTTTACATTAAAAAATTTCATCCTATCGTATATCGTTTCATTGCCATGGTTACAATCCCCGCCATGTATCATCAAACAACCAACCAGTATACCCCACAAGCCTGCCCCTCAGTTGTTGCACACAGCCCCTTTCCCTCTCTGAGTCTAGAGTCCCCAGCCACTCCATCTCTCCACGTCTTCATCTCTGCCTCCATCTCTGACATCACTGCTTCTCTGGATAGGGTCCTGCACTCCGCTCTTCTCCCTTGATAGTCCCAGGGAACTCCAATCCTGAACTGCAAAGTCAACTGTTACCCTCCTGTTGCTACAAAACGTCTACCTATACATTTCCAACTGACAGAAGTTATTCACTATTGTACCACAAGAGTCTTATCCTCACCTCCTTTCATCAGCCCCATCCAGACAAATTGGATACCACTCAGTGGAAATTCTACCTTCCCCCATGCCCTGTGGATCTAGGCTCCCTGTTGAAAGCTTGTAAGCCAGTTACTTCTTGCCTTTGTACACCTCTCCCATTTTGGGTTGCCTATGTCTAGGTTGCCCGTCCCTGTCTACCCTCAGTACGGAGGAGGGGGGAATGCTCCTCGCTGTAAAGATTCATTCCCTCTTTTGAGTTACTGCATCCTTAGGTATAGGTCAAGTTCATCAAATTGTACCAGATTATTCTTTTTTTCCTCTTCTTTCTTCTTCTAATTGAGTTCTGATCATCCAGTCATTGAAGCCAGGTCAAGTGGGTATTACCTGCAAGTGTGGATGTTCTTGTACATCTCGCTCACTTCATATCAGATGGATGCTTCACTCTCTGCTCTAGTCCTCTGTGACTATATCACTGTGTCTGGGCCCAGCAGTCCCCAGGTCTAGCGATACTGCTGACCAACCAGGTCTCAACCTGGGTTCACAGGAGTCTATTGACTGTGGTAGGGCTTAGTGTGCAGCTTCATTGCTGTTTTTATGTCACTTCCCTTTATCAGTGACCAACATGGTCACCAATCAGACCACATGCCTGTTCCTGTATTCCCCTTGTGTCTTAGAATTGGAAAGGGGTTTGCCCTGAGGGGACCCAACCACTTTCCTTGATGTCTCCTGGGCAAGCAACTTGCTTGTTCTTGTAATAGTCAGTTGGACTGCCATTATTGTTTTTTATTTTTCCTGTCAGTCTTTCTTTCAAGAAGTATCTTCTGTTCTTCTAGCCACTCCAGGCTGGTCTGCTTTCCTTTCAAGTGGAGATTTCCCAGCTCAGAAGATTCTGGATGGGGTTCATGATTCCACCTATGGTCTTATGAATACAAAGGCTCTACAGGAAGCCACCTTTACGGGGCAAGTTCTAACTGCAGTTTAGGTATTCCAATCAGTTATAGGCTGAAGACGAACTTACAAGCTTCTGTGGTGATGTTTCTGGCTATTAATTTCTCTCCCCCTCAAGTGTCTATTTTACAATGGTATGCGAGGGAAACCAACATTCAAAATACAGTCAAGTATCTTAACAGTATTTCCCTGTGTTTTGCCCATTCAAACCATGCCTCAATACGTGTATCCCAGAGCCCTGTTGTTCCAAGGTTGTGCATACATCATTATTTACCTCTGTCCCACTTAGCCCATGCAAACCTGCCTTTGTGCTCTCCCATCCAATTTATTCTTCCCATTTCCTTCCCTGTTCTTATGTATTAACACTCCCCCCGCCCCCGCCGCCCCCAGCACCCAAGCTATCTTGTGTCTATTCCCTACCCTGTGCTCCACATTTCCCCTTCCTCCCTAACACCACC
>NW_006408769.1:1829507-1859349 GCF_000296735.1 Chrysochloris asiatica | reverse complement strand
AAATTCCCCCAGCTGTGAGCCTTCCAACCTTCTAAGTATTCTTTTATATGTGGTTCAGAGTTCTGGGACCAGCCCCTGAGCCTGCTTGTTTGGGTATTCTATGTTGTTGTTGGCGAAGCTCTCTGCTATACGTCCACCTGATCCACCATCTTGCTTGTTTCCCCACCCCACCCCCATCTTTTTTTAAAAACTGTTTTATTGTCAATTGTGTGATAGTTTACATGGGAGAACATTAGCTTTGGGTATATGATTCTTGTTTGGCAATATTTTTCCCTTCAGACTATTGTATATGTCATCTCTTGCCTGCATAGTTTCTGTTGAGAAATCAGAGTTTCGTCTTATTGGTTCTCCTTTTTAGGTAACCTTTTCGCTTTCCTGTGTTGCTTTCAGGATTTTTTCCTTGTCCTTAATTTTGGATAGTCTGAGTATATGTCTTGATGATTTTCTTTGGGGATTGATCATGTTTGGGGTTTGTTCAGCATCTTGGAAGCTTATCTTGTCATCATTCATGATGTTAAGGAAGTTTTCTTCCAACAACTCTTTGACAATTTTCTCCCTGTGTGTCTCTTCCTGTTCTGGAATTCCAATTACCTGTTAATTGTTCCTCTTCATGGTGCTCCACAACTCTTTAGGCTGTCTTTGGACTTTTTCATTCTTTTTCCTCCTTTTTCTTCTAACATGCTTGTATTGAGATATTTATCTTTAAGCTCACTAATTTGGGCTCCCATTGCTTTGCATCTACATCTTTGTCCTTTGAATGTATTGTCCATTTCTGAGATCATAATATTAATCTGAGTATTAATCTGGATTTCTAGTTGTAGGTTTTGTATTGTTTCAAAATTTGCATTTGTTTTCACTGTTTGTTCTTATAGTGTTTTCTTGAATTCTTCTAAAGTTTTTATTGTATTCTCCTTGCTTTCCTTGATCTTTTCTAGAGGTGGATGAGGTGGATCTGACCACACTTCTGATTAGCAGGGGAGAGTGGGGAAAAAGCAGAAATCGCACCTTTTCCATCCCCTGAACAAATCTGCTCTGCCAGCCCTCCCTCTGCTGCCAAAGCTGTTCACAAGATGGTTGAACCATGTCTGGCTATCCATTCACTAGTCAGCGTCCCTTCTCTCACTGTCCCTGCTCAGTCTCTCCTCCCATCACACACTCCATCCACTACACTAACTTTTCTTCTGGAGTTCAAGGTTCCAGAATTTGCATCTGTGTTTGTTTTATTTGATCTCTCATGTCTTTGTTGTAGAGGGTCCATGTAGTGCATCTGCCTAGTCCACCATATTTCTGAAAGTCCTAGACTAATAGAGATTGGAGAAACATCTGAGCCCAATACCCTTTTAACTTGGAACTGAAACTACTCTTGGAGAACACCTTTCAGATGAATAATAACTTGGCCTGTAATCTAATGTGCTCCTTAGAACAATAATCAAGTATGCAAGGCTATACTGGCATCATTTGTCCCAAAGTAAAGATAAGAAGGCAAAGAGGGGCAGGGAAACAGGAAGGAAGGAGATGGGGAAGGCAAGGTTGAAATGGGCAGAGTGCTGACACATTGCAAGGATAGCCAAAGTCAAGGAGGAATTTGTGTATAAATTGTTGAATGGGAAACTAATTTGTTGTCTAAATGTTCACCTAAAATACAATAAAATGTTCCACAACTTTTTTTCTAGGTTTGGACTATTCTTAGAATTTTGAAAGTCCTATTCAACTGGCTTAAGGAGCTCTGGTAGTGTTGTTGTTGTTGTCAAGTGTCGTCGAACTGAGTCAATTCCGACCCATAGCGACCCTGTATAGGGTTTCCAAGGAGCAGCTGGTGAGCTTGAACCGCCGACCTTGCAGTTCAAATGGCTTTGCAGTTTGGCGCATTAACCCACAGCGCCACACAGTGGTTATAAATCAGGGAGAAAGATGAGGCATTCTCCTCCGGTAAAGATTTGCAGCCTCGGAAACCACTTGCAGGGTCACTATGAGTCAGAACTGACTCCACGGTACTTAACAACAACAACAACAACAAATTCAACTGGCTTACAGTTTTTTTTTTCCTTAAATGTTTTATTGTGAATTATGTAATAGTTTACATGCGAGAACATTAATTTTACATTCATTCTATCGTATATCGTCTCATTGCAGTGGTTACAATCCCCTCCATGCATCATCACAAACCAAAGGACATAACCTGCAATCCTACGCACCCCCAGGTCTTCAGCACACAGTCGCTCTCCCTCTCTGGATCTAAAGTCTCCAGCTGCTCTATCGCTCCACGTCATCATTTCTGGCTCCATTTCAGGCATCACTGCTTCTCTTGGTAGGGTCTGGCTCTCTGCTCTTCTCCCTTGATGGTCCTAGGGACCTCCGCTCCTAGACTGAAAAGTTAATCACTCCCCTCCTTGCTATAAAACGTCTACCTTCACATTTCCAACCTTCACAATCAGTCCTGATAACAATTATTCACTGTTGTATCACAAGAGACCCATCTGCATTTCTTGCATCAGCCCCGCCTAGACAAATTGGATACTACTCACTGGGGATTCAACATTCCTCTAGGCCCTCTATATCTAGGTTCCCTCTTGAAAGCTTGTAAGCCAGTCACTTCTTGCCTTTGTAGGGCTTACAGTTTTAAAAACAACAACAACAAAAAGCACTATTTCACTCATTCACTCATTCCCAATTCCTTACACAGTGACCTATTTTGTTTTCTCAAGAGAAGATCTTAGATTCTTTTTTCTATTCCAAGTGCTCTGAAATCCAGGATAACATTCTTTGGTGTGGTTGGTTGTTCATTCATTCTAATAGACACTCAGTGGACCCATTTATCAGAAAATCAGTCTTTCATTTCTGACAATTTGTCTTATATTAAAAAAAAAAAAAAATTCCCTGTCCTCTGTATCCTTTGTTTAGATGGAAGACATGAAACCTTTACTCATTTCTTATCCATTCCCTGTTTTCTCCAACTTTTCGACCTCTTCCTTGTTCTCTGAGTATTCCTTTTTATAGTTTTGTGTTCTTATTTCATGGATGCCATACCTATTCTTATGTGAGTGTGGAAGAAGCTACAAGACCCAACACTATCCCCTTGGGCCCTGCTGGTTTTGTGTATGCAGGTCAATGTCCCCTGCTGAAGAGGACTATCACAGTCAAGTAGTAAAATACTGTTGTTGTTGTTGGGTACCATCGGGCTGATCCTGACTGAGAGTGCCCCAAATGCCAGAGAAGAACTGTCTAGGATTTATGAAAACACATTGCCAGATTTTTCTCCCACAGAATTGCTGGGTGGGTTCAAACTGCCAACTTTTTAGTTAGCAGTCAAGTGCTTAACAATTGTGCTACCAGGACTCCTTAGTAGAACACTAAGTGTTTGTTATAGTTGTTAGTTGCATTTACCACTTTTAAAATGTGTGATCAAGGATTTTGATGATGGACAGACCAATTCATTCTTCACCTTCCTAGGTAATAAATAGGCAACCCTCTGCTGTAGTAGAGAGAGAGTGGTCTCTTACTGATACTTGGTGAAGAAGGGAACTAGGAGTCTGACAGGTTCTCTTCCAGATTTTCAATGGATCCTCCTGGTTCGACCCTACCTGGAGGTTTCTCACGGTTCTAGTCTCAGAACCACGCATCTCTTCACCTCCTTCCCCACAGATCAACATGACCATTACCCCTCCGATTTCTCACTAGCCTTGTTGGTATCTGCCATTTGCTATTCACTTCCTCTGTTCTTTCTGGTCCTGTGGGCTTGTGCTTTAAATATATATATATTCCTTAATTGTCATTTGATTAAGGTTTTAGGAATGAGCAGAGAAATATTTGTGTTTAATCCACCATGAATGAACTACCATTGTGAACCTTTTTCTTTTTTTAAGTTTTTATTGTGAATTGAGTGATAGTTTACATGGGAGAACATCGGTTCTACACTCTTCATTTCATTGCAATGATTACAATCTCCTCCATGCATCATCATTCAACAGTATTTGCTTCTATTCCCTCTTTTTTTTTTTGTTTTTTTTTTTTGAGGTACACGAAAACACTCAGGATTATATAATCATTTAAACAACCAAAGGGCACATTCTACAAGCCTGCCTTCTGGCCATCAGCACACAGTCTTCTTCTTTCCATGAGGTAGTCTTCAGCTGCTCTGTCTCTCCATGTTCTCATATCTGCCTCCATCTCTGGTGTAGCTGCTTCTCTGGATAGGGTCCTGTATTCCACTTGTGCTCTTCTCCCTTGATGGTCCTAGAGTCCTCTGTTCCTGGACTATAAGATTGACTACTCCCCCTTTTTTGTTATAAAACTTCTACCTTTACTGTTGTGACAGTCAATTACTCACTATTGAATCATAAGAATCTTATTCCTGTCTCTTTTCACCAGACCTGTCTAGACAAGATGAAAACTATTCAGTAGGGATTCTATCTTCCCTTTTTGTTGTTGTTGTTAAGTACTGTGGAGTCAGTTCCAACTCATAGCGACCTTGCACACGGTTTCTGAGGCTGTAAATCTTTACGGGAGCAGAATGCCTCATCCTCTTCCTGCGGAACTGCTGGTAGTTTCAAACTAACCTGCACACTCTAAAACTAAACTCCCTCCTGAAACCTTGTAAACCAGTCACTTTGTGCCTTTATTGCCCCCTCCCCCCCATTTTAGGTAGTCAGTGGTAAGTTGCTTGTCCCTATCAACTCTGTATATGGTGGGGATAGGATTGATACATGATGTGAAAATTCCTTCCCTCTCAGTTGGCATTTTGAGCTACTATATCCATAAGTATTGTTGTTATTGTTAGGTACCATCGAGGAGTTGGTACTGACTCATTGTGACCCTATGCAGAGCAGAATGAAACACTGCCCAATCCTGAGCCAACCTCATTATTGTTGCCATGCATGAGTCCATCAATGCTGCCACCTGACCAATCCATCTCATTGGGGGTCTTCCTCTTTTTCTCTGACCTTCCACCCTACCAAATATGATATTCTTCTCCAGCGACTGGTCCCTTCTGACAATATGTCCGAAGTATGAGAGACGAAATTTGGCCATCTGGCCTCTAAGGAACACTCTGGCTACAATTCTTCCAACACGGATCTGTTTGTTCTTTTGGCAGCCCATGGCACTGTCAATCTTCTTCTCCAACACCATAACTCAAACACGTCAATTCTTCTATGGTCTTCCTTATTTATTGTCCAGCTTTCACATGCATATGAGGTTATTGAAAATACCATGAGTATTTGTTGTTGTTGTTAAGTGCCATCGAGTCGGTTCTGATGCATAGCAACCCTGTATAGGGTTTCCAAGGAGTGACTGGTGAGCTTGAACTGCCGACCTTACAGTTCAAACAGCTTTGCAGTCTGGCGCATGAACCCACAATGCCACACCAGAACTCCCCCATGAGTATAGGTCAATTTTATCAAATTGTAACAATTTACACTGTTTCCTTTATCAAAACCTTTTTTTTAAATCTTCCTCTAGTTGAGTACTGATCATGAAGCCATTGAAGCTAGGTAGAATGGGCACTATCTACAAGTTTGGATGTTCTTGTGCATCTCTCCTCACTTCATGTCAACTGGACGCTTCGCTCTCAGCTTTAGCCTGTGACTCTTTTAATATTCATAGTCTATTTATGGCATGCAATATTGTTTTTTCAGGTTGGACAGTAATAAGAAGTTTTCTTCTAAAATAAATATATTCATGTTTTTCCTACAAAAATGAGTAAAGTAAATTAAAATATTTAATAAATGGAATGTGAGGTGTGGTAAAAATCCTGAATATGAAAATCACAGGAGTTTTAAAATTCCCTTGTTTTGACAGGTAAGAATTATCCATGAGGTTGTCTTCTTGGCAATCTCTGGGAAGGACAAGGATTCAGATGTTGAGATGCTCACTGATTCCATAATCAGAGATGGCATCATTGCCCCATAAGCCAAGGGTTAGACAGGTGTGACTCCTAAAATTCAGGATGGGCCTCTGGAGAGGGAAGGTAGATTTTAGAGGACAGCCAAGGTGAGAGAGGGTGGTTTCTGCCCACTCATGAGGAGTCATCCCCTTACCAGGTCTACTGTGGTTCATTCACCTAGAAAAAGAGAATGAGTCCTGGGCCAGGTAGCAGCAGTCCCTGGACATGTTCGTAGATCACAGTGTGGAATCCTGAGGCTCGTGCAGAAGCTGCTTTTTGGTGAACCTGGTACTTACTTGTTCACAGACACCACCCTGATGATCCCAAGCAGCTGATAATTTGTGATGGAATATATTCAACTGCATATTCTCATGATGTCTACATCTCCCAAGAGCCCTTTCAAACATTTTTTTTTCCCAATTTTTCTTTTATTTTCTATTGGTGTAAAAATATAGACAACACAACATTTGCTAATTCAACATGTTTCACAACTGCATTCCAGTGACACCAATAACATCAGTCATGATGTGCAACCCACACCGATACACATGCCAACTTTCCCATCACCATAAACAGAAACTCAAAGCTGTCTAGGAATAATTCCTTTTTTTTTTCTCTCTCTCCTGCCCATGGAACCCACAATTAAACTCTGATCTTATACATTCTAGGTTTTTCATATTGTTGTTGTTGTCAAGTGCCATTGAGTCGGGTCCAACTCACAGCCACCCTGCATAGGGTTCCAAGAAGTGATTGGTGAGTTTGAACCACCAACCTTGAGGTTAAACTGACCTTGCAGTCCAGTGCTTATCTTACAGCACCACACCAGCACTCCTTTCATATTAGTGAAACCATATAATGTCTGTCTTCTTTTGATAAAATTATTTACCACAACAAAATGTTTTCAAATTTGATCCATGTCAAAGCATGGATCAGATCTTTAATTCTCTTTTTGAATAAGTAATATATCATTGCATGTTTGTACCACATTTAGTTTATCCAGTCATTTGTTGATGGGTACTTGAGTTGTTCCCATTGTTAGGCTTTTGTGAAAAGTTCGGCAGTGAGCCTTGAGGTACACATACCTGTTTGTATCACAGCTCTTCTCTAGCTCAGGAACATTCGCTACCTTAACTAGAACTGCAGTATGTGAGAGGGGGCGGGTCTCCTCTTTCAATCACCTCCTTCAAATGAGGGATCGCACCTCCACCCTGTGTGGAGTAAATACCCAGAAGTGGAGAGCTGGCAGGGGATTTGCTTGTGTTGTTTGGGCACGTGGTGATGCGATTAAGGAGCATTGATTGGTCTTTGCTTATAATGAAAGGAAATCATTTCTGTAGCTGCTGAGGTTCTGGCTGCTGATTGCCTGGGGGTTATTTGTTTATTTAAGTGAACAAAGTAATGGGCAGTGGAGGTGTCTGGAAATTGCCTGGGTTTGTTCCCTTTTTGCTTACCTGTCCCTCCTGGGTACCATTACTCTCTAGCACCTACTGTGAGGGTAATTTCACCAATCTATCTCTGTTAGGTTAAATCAATCAGCTCACAGGCTGCAAAGTGGGGGTAGTGGGAGAAGGAGGCCCTCTTGATCTTTAAGCACAGGTTGAGGAAGCCTAATCCTGGGACTTGGATTCTACCTAGAGTGTATGCAATTGTCAAGGCAGAGAAGGTTCTAGTGGGAAGAGAGTTTACAACCTGCTAATGGACTAGTAGAAGAATAGGATGTTCCTTGGAGAACATGCTTGGTAAAATGGAAGGTCAGCAAAAAAAAAAAAAGAGGAAAATCCCAATGAGATGGATTGGTATAGTGGCAACAGCAATGGCTCAAGCTTAACAACAGCTGTGAGGGTAACCCAGAATCAGATAGTGCTTTGTTCTGTTGTGCATAGGGGCATATGAGTCAGAACTGACTTGATGACATCTAACAACAACAACAATCAAGGACCAAGGAGCCCTGGTGACACCTAGCAATAACCAAGGGCCTAGCATGGGCACGGGAGTCTAAAGAGATGCGGTTTTGTGCTGTCTTTATTCATGGTAACAGCTTTATTTTACATGCTTTATATGTAAATTTAAAAAAAACCCCAAACAAACATTTTGTTAGATAAAAGTTACTATGAACACATTTTGGAACCAATGGACTGACCCAGGCTGTTCATTGTGGTGACTGAAGCCCCAATAGGTGAATCTTGTCAGACTTCTAGTGTGGTTTTTGGGTTAAGTAGATATAAGTTGTGGCTAGTGGAGCACTTCAAAAATAGCTACAGAAATATTTTTGGTCCCACATGCCTTTTCTAATTTTTTTCATTCACCATCAGGACATGGAGTCAATTTCCTCTCTGCTTGAACCTGGAAACTCCTTTGCCTCAGTGAACAGAATGTGGCAGAGTGATTCTGCATGACTTCTGAGACTAGGTCATCAGCAGTGATCTGGCTTCCTCCTGGCCCACTTGCTCCCTCGCATTCTCCCCCTTGATGTGTATCTTTGGAGCCCTGAGATGCCATGCGTGAAGACCAGCTGTCTTAAAGTCACTATGCAAGAGGAACCAAGAGGAGACACACCCTAATGATAGAGGGACTTGTTCTAGGAGCCTCAGCTTTTCCAGCCAGCAGCTGGTGAAGCCCAGTCATTGGCCATGTGACTAAGAAGCCAACAAGAAGACACCATCTGCAGCCATGCTCTGGCTTGTTGTCCATCATTGGAGCAACCCAAAGAGAATATATTGTGGATATATATAAAATACAAGCCAGCATTAAATTTAGCATAGATCCATCTTAGGTGCCTGAAGTTTAGTAGGAAAGAGAAAGAGTTCTATAGCATGATCTAATTTATATAAATATAGAACATAGATATACAAAGTAATACTAGGACACATAAGTTGTTGTTGCTGTAGAAGACTATATAAAAAATATTTCACTTCAAGAGTTAGCGTATGATCAAGAGCCCATGTACTGAAAGAAGAAGAAGGAACTAGCAAAGAACAAGGCTCCAGGAATTCATGGAATACAAATTGAAATCTTTCAAAAACCTGATGCACCACTGGTGGTACCTACTCATCTATGCGAAGACATGTGGAAGACAGCTACCTGGTCCACTGATTGTATGAGATCCATATTTGTGCCCATTCCAAAGAGAGGTGACCCAGTGGAATGCAAATTCATTGGACAGTATTATTAATATCACACACAAGTAAAATTTTGCTAAACATAATTTAATATGACTGTAAATACACATTGACAGGAAACCAACAGAGGTTCAGGCTGGATTCAGACAAGGATGTAGAATGAGGAACATGATTTATGAAGTCAGACGGATCTTGGTTGAAAGCAAAGAATACCAGAAAGATGTTTGCCTGTGCTTTATTGACTATGTAAAGGCTTTCAACTGTGTGAATCATGACAAAATATGGATAACATTATGAACAATGGGTATTCCAGAATACTTAATTGTGCTCATAAGGACCCTGTACATAGAGCAAGAGACACTTCAAGTAGAAAAAGGGGACACTTAATGGTTTAAAATCAGGAAAAGTGGGTGCTAGGGTTGTATCCTTTCACCATAGTTATTCAATCAGCATATTGAGCAAATAATCTGAGAAACTGGATTATACAAAAAAGAACATGGCATCAGGATTGGAGGAAGACTCATAAATAACTTGTGATGTGAAGCTGATACAACCTTGCTTACTGAAAGTGAAAGGGCTTAAAATACTGATGAAGATTGAAGACCACAGCCATTAGTATGGTTGGAAATGTAAGGAAAACAAAAATCCTCACTACTAGACCAATAAATAACATCACGATAAATGAAGAAAAGCTTGAAGTTGTCAAAGACTTCATTTTTCTTGGATCCATTATCAATACTCATGGAAGCAGTAGTCAAGATTTCAAATGATGCATTAGGCAAATCTGCTGAACAATACCTCTTTCAAGTGTTCAAGAGCAGAGATGTCAGTTTAATGTCTAAGGTGCGCCTGACCGTAGCCACAGTATTTTCAATAACCTCATATGCATGTGAAAGTTGGACAGTGAAGAAGGAAGACCATAGAAGAACTGATGCATTTGAATAATGGTGTTGGAGAAGATTTCTAAAAATACCATGGACTGCTAGAAGAACAAACAAATGTTTGTTGGAAGAAGTACAGCCAGAATGCTCCTTAGAAGTAAGGATGGTGAGACTTTATCTCTCATACTTTGACATGTTTTTAGGAGGGGTCAGTCTTTGGAGGAGGACATCATGCCAGGTAAAGTGGAGAGTCAGCAAAAACGAGGAAGACCTTTAATGAGATGGATTGACCCAATGGTAGAAGCAATGGGCACAAATGTAGCAACAATTATGAGGATGGTGCTGAACCAGGCAGTGTTTCCTTTCCGATGTGCATTGAGTCACTATGAATTGGAACTGACTTGACAACACCTAACAACAACAGCCTATCAGAACTCCCAAAGGACAGATGAGGGATGGCTGAGAGGATCAGATAGTTTTTTACAAATTAAAACATAAGAGACTTATGACTTGAAGTTAAAGCAGAACACAACAGGAAGAGAACTATAAAAATAGCTCCTGGCAACAAGTAGGAGATGGAAAACTGTGTCTTGAGTGAGTAAGCCAGCCACTTGGGCCGTCTTCATTCTAGGAGCCTGCATAATAACAGTCCATCACTCCTGTTATTTTGTTGTACTGTGGTGGATTGCATGTTGCTGTGATGCTGGAAGCTATGCAGTGGTATTTAAATACCAAAGAGATATCCCCACCTATGGTGGACAAGTTTCTGGACTACAACAGACTAGAAAGGAAGGTCTGGCAATGTGCTTCACCAAATTAGCCATTGAAAACCTTATGGATCATGACAAAACATTGCCTCTAGTAGATAAATCTCCAAAGCTGAACTCCAATCCACTGCTGTCCAGATAGAGTAGAACTGCCCCATACCATTTCCAAGGCTGTCAGTCTTTACAGATGTAGACAGCCACAGCTTGCTTCCATGAAGCACTTTAACCACAGCACCACCAAGTTCCTTCCCATGGTTGAAAGACACGCACAATATACAAACGGCTGCAACAATGGCCTTGAGCACATCAATGACCATGAAAATGACTCAGGTTTGGGCAGTGCTTCCTTATTGTGCATGGACTTACAGCGAATTCAATGGCAGTCCACAACAGTGACAACAAGAATTCAGGCTCATCGGAGAGGGGGAAGCCACTGATTGTGCACTCGCTTGGCAGCTCAGCAAGCTGGCAATGCATTTGGTAAAGAGTTCTGTCCAGGCTGGTTAAAGTGATTTTGTTGTGCCTCTAGGGGGAAGCAACCATTATCTGAAAAATTCGCTTCTATGGAGCTGTTCTCTGACAGTGCTGGATAAATGAAGCATTCCTGTAATTGTATGTAAATCAGGCCCCTAAAGTGCTGGAAAAGTTTGGTGTCTGGAGTAGGCTAAATGTCACCCCCTGCAAGTTTCCTCACCCTCTTAATTTGCTTAGTAAATCCCCTTTTTCATTGTGTGAATTACAGTAAAAGTGGTTTATCTCTTTGGCATTCTGTCAACCAGCTCTGGGGTGCAGGCCCAGCAAAATGATAATGAATGTTCCCGGTGGTGACCCCACAACCCCCAGGATGCTGCAGGCCTCTGAGTCATCTAAGACAGTTGAAATGCATTTCTGCAGAATTTGAGCATTAAGCAGATGTTCTATACACCAAGCTGTTGGAAATTGACCATTAGTGTATAGTGCCCTTTGGAACTCTACTCAGTCGCATATTTGATTGGCCAGAAGGGCCCTCCTGTCTCCTGTGGGATTGGCAGGGATTGGAATTTGTGCATGTTTGTTAATGGAGCTTTCCCAGGTTATGTTTTCTTAACATTGATGGTTAGAAGTGAAATTTGAGAAAGAATATTCTCCGCTGTCCATGCTGTCTGAAACTGTTTTTTCACCCTGTGGTGGATTAAAGATAGTCACAGATTCTTGTCACTCTCCCCACTTAGAGGTGGAGTTGATTTTTTGTCCCTTGCCTTGATTGTTTTAATCCATAGACTATGACAGAAGAGGCACCATGCCAGTTCCAGGCCTAGGCTTTAAGAGGACTAGCAGGTTCTATTTTGGCTGTCATGTAATGCAGTTTTGGGATCCAGTCACCAATTAAAAAAGGCCAAGCTATCTCAAAGGAGAGACCACATGGAAAGCGATGTCCCAGCTACCAGGGATCTCTGCTTAGTACTGTAACCCAGCCACCTCTGGCTGAATCTGCAGGAGAGACTCCAAGCAAGAACAGCAATATAATAATAATTGGTTGATGTTGTCTTAAGCCACCAATCTTTGGTGTGATTTTTTTAGCCAACAATAGTCAATTGAAATAATCTTTTTGGCTTCTAACTTGGTGTTTCTAACTACCATTTCCTGGACTGAGATTTCCATTGCAATCTAGGCAATTTGAAAGGAGCCCTGGTGATGTAATGGGTTATGAGTTGGGCTGCTAACTGCAAGGACAGCAGTTTGAACCCACTAGCCGCTCTGAGGGGGAAAGATGAGGCTATCTATTCCTGTAAGAACTTAAGAGTCTTGGACACACAAAGGGGTAGCTCCCTTCTGTCCTACAGCATCGCTGTAAGTTGGAATCAACTCAATGGTAGTGGGTTTGGTAGACAATTTGAAAACTCAATGGAGATATTGTCTCAGATTTATACATGTTCCTGTAACTAATTATGCCACGTTCAGACACAGATGCCATCCGAGGACTTTCTTAGTGAGAAAACAAGGTATGTGTCTTCTAGAAGGACCTATTGTGGTTGTTATTGTTAAGTGCCATCAAGTTGGTTCCGACTCATAGTGACCCTGTATAGGGTTTTCAAGGAACAGCTGGTGAACTTGAACTGCTGACCTTGTAGTTCAAACCATCTTTTCAGTCCAGCGCATTAACCCATCAAGTTAGCTCTGGATTCATGGTGACATCAAGTACAAACCAAATGCTTTTGTAATCCATAGCGTTTTCATTGACTGACTTTTTGAAATAGATCTCCAGGTTCTATTTTCATAAGCACTGCTGAACCATGTTCAGCATTATAAGAAGGCACATTGACTGACAGGTACTGGCTGTTCATGAGATGCATTAATCAGGAATCAAGCCTATGTCTTCAGCCTGGAAAGAGGGACCCCATCACAAAAGGACACAGGGAAGGACAGGGACTACTGTATTATGCCTTTGGGGTAGTTCCAGCTGACATGTGGGCATCCTAGATAGTTGTTGTTAGGTGGGGTTGAGTCTATTTCAACTCATGCCCTGTCCTGTGGAGTTTCTTGGCTGCAATATTTATGGAAGCAGATCTCCAGGTCTTTCTCCTGTGGAACTGCCAAGTTTTTGAATCTCTAACCTTGTCAGTTAGCAGTAGAGTGCTTAACCATCTGTCCCACTAGGCCTCCTTGTGCCTCCCAAAGATGCTTCACAAATTGTTATTTAGGCCCATCACCAGATTAAGTAGGACCAGACATAAGGGGAGAGGTAAAGCAAAGATTTGTTGTTGTTACGTGCCATTGAGTTGGTTCTGACCCATAGTGATCCTGCATAGGGTTTCTGAGGAGGGGCTGGTGAGCTTGAACTGCTGACCTTACAGTTGAAACCAACTTTGCAGTCTAGCACATTAACCCACAAAGCAAAGACTGGTGGGGAAAAAATCAGATATAGACTTAGGTGTTTCAGAATTAGAGTTACCAAATTTGTCTGCCACATAATGTTGTTGTTGTTGCTAAGTGCCGTGTAGTTGGTTCCGACTCATAGTGACCCTGTAAAGCATTTCTGAGGAGTGACTGGTAAGTTTGAACCACCAACCTTGTGGTCCAGTGCTTATCCTACAGAGCAGCACCAGGTGGCAAAGTGCGTTGTTAATTCCAGATTGGTTGGTTGTTCAAAGCCACCGAATGAGAGTCTCAGAAACGGTACGGAGCAGTTATACCCTGCCCTGTGAGGCAGAATTGACACAATGATACCAGGTTTGTTTTCCATACACTTTTAAGGTGTGTAAACAGATTGTTTTTCTTTTAGTCTTTGATAGGTCTGCCATGATATATTTTATGTAGCAACCGGTTGGAGACAAGTGACCGTTTTAAAAAGAAATTGTAATAATTAAAATACTATCATCTACTAGTATTTTTCACACACTAAACCAGCAATAAAAAAGAGGAAGACTCTCAGCCAGACGGACTGACACAGTGGCTGCAACAATTGTGCAGCTAGTGCAGCACTAGGCAGTAGTTTGTTCTCTTGTATCCAGGGTTCCTACGAGTCACAACCGACTTGATGGCACCTAACAACAGCAGCAACAACAACAACAACAACAACAAACTGAAAAAACAAAACAATTGTTGTCAAGTTGATTCAGAGTCCAAGAGCGTTCAGAGTAGAGCTGTGTCCCACAGAGATTTCCTTTCCGGGTCAGATTGCTTCTGAGATACCTCTAAGTAGTTTCAAACTCTAAGTCTTTAGTTAGTAGCCAGCTGTTTAACCATTTGTGCCACGTGGGGCCTCTTCTCTTAGCTGCTGCTGCTATTGTTTTGAGTACAACTGCCCCCTAGAGTTGTTGGGTTGTTTTTTTCACTGTAATTTTTACTGGAGTGGATCACCCAGTCTTTCTGCCTCTGGATTCGCTGGGAAGGGTTGAACCACTGATCTAATCATTGTGCCTCTGGAAAGAGACTTACTGTTGTGGTTAAGTGCTGTCAAGTGGGTTTCAACTCATAGGGACCCTGTATATGCTTTCTGAGAACTACTGGTGGGTTTGAACAGTGACCTAGTGATTAGCAGTCCAGTGCTTATCCTACAACACGACAGCAGCATCCCAGAAAGCACTAGAGGCATGAATTTAAACCTTGTGGTCAGCAGGTAAGTCATTTTTAAAATTAGTTTTCTCCTCCTTGGGTAGACTAGCTACCCAAGCTCATACACAAACACCAGTCAGACAACCCAATGTCTAAAGGCTCAAGTCAATGCAAGGTCTAGTTCTTGGACCTTTATCCAGGTATGGCGTTCATATGTATCTCCGATGCTCATTTTTTTTTTTAAATATTTTATTGTGAATTATGTGATAGTTTACATGGGAGAACATTAGTTTTACATTCATCCTATCATATATCATTTCATTGCCATGGTTACAATCCCCTCCATGCATCATCAACTAACCACAGGGTATACCCCGCAAGCCTGCCCCCCCACACTCCTCAGTCATCAGCACACAGCCCCTCTCCCTCTCTGGGTCTAAAGTCCCCAGCTGCTCCATCTCTCTGCATCATTGTCTCTGCCGATGCCCATTAATTTTCGACAGGCCCAACTTTGGGAACCCATGACCAACAGCCACCATGGAAATGGGTCTGCCATTTTCCTTATGTACTTGTTTGTGAAGCAGTAAAAAAAAAAAAAAAAAATTCCCTTCTGAGAATATTATTCATTGGTACATGACATTTATCTTCACTTGAGAGACAAGGAGCTCAGAACTTGGGTAGGAAGGTGAAAGACTGATTGGGTGAAGGAGGGGGAGGTTGGGACCAAACCAACAGGGAAAGCCAAGTCCAGTTTGCACCAACACTGGATAGGAAAGGTGATCTTGAAAGAATTTTGGAGTTAGAGGAACTTGTTTCAAGTCTTCGCTTGGTTTATACCCTGGATGAATTGTCCGGTAAGTCACTGAATGTTCTCATGCCTCAGTTTCCTCAGCTTTCACTGTGGATAATTGTAGCACTAGTTCTGCCAATTTCACTGGATTATGGCAAGGGTTTGGTGAGTACTTTTAATGTGGTTTGTAAACTTGAAAGTAGGACACATAAAAGGGATGATTATCCCATAATTAACATTATTAGGCATTGTTCCTGCCCAAGTTGTTTTCATTATAGTTGGGGAGAAAAGACAACCCGTGATAGGGCTGGAGAATGCACAAGATAGGATCGCATTAATTGCTAGATTGTTTGGTGGCCATTAATTGCTAGATTGTTTGGTGTGGAAGAATAAGAGCTGGAATATTCACCGAAGGCTTCAAGAAAGTGGGGGTCCTTAAGGTTCCTTGGGAATTGGGAGCTGGTTGGAATGGGAAGTGTGGAGTAATGAAAGCTTATTGTGGCTAAAGGACTTTCTATAAAGACAGAGGGATCTTTGGGTCACTTGTTCTATGTGTCTCAGTCTTGTAGACATCTACACATCTACACCTCTACTCCACCTGTGTGTCCCAGTACATTCTGGGGAAGTTTACAAGAGGGATGGTTTCCTCTGATTTATACTGTGCATTACTAGCAGTGGCCAAGCCAGTAGAAATCATCTTGTGGCCACCAAAGACCTGAATTCAAGTTTGAATTTTATCTCTTCCTAGATATGTTACCTTCAGCAACTGATTTTTTTTTTTTTTTTTTTTTCATCTAAGCCTTGCTTAATTCCTCTGGGTTTTGAGCTGTGAAAGTTTCTGTGGGGGTATTCTAGAAGTTAATGGAGGTAAATGTACACTAGAACTTGAAAAGGGCTAGACAAATGTTCATTCTGTGTAATCTTATTTCCTTGAAGAATATGTTATTCTCTCCAGAGTTGAGGTGGCATTCAAAAATTTTCAGTTCCAGACACCCAGACCTGGGCTTTAGACCTGTAGCCACTTTATTAGCATGGATACTTAGTGAGTGTTGGTGGTGTTAACTGCCGTCGAGTTGTTTTTGACTCATAGTGACCCTGCATAATGTTTCCAAGGTTTCAAATCTTCTCAGGAGCAGAAAACCTCATCTTTCTCTTGAGATGCTGCTGGCTGGCTCAAACTGCAGACCTTGTGGTTCACAGTCCAGTGCTTATCAAATGGAGCCACCATGCTTCCTTAGTGAGTGTTGTTGTTCTTAAGTGCCATCGAGTTGGTTCTGACCCATAGCAATAAATTGTTGTTTAGACCCTGTATTGGATTTCCAGGGAGCAACTTGTGACCTTGAACCTCTGACCTTGCAGTCCAGCACATGAGCCCACAGTGCCATTAGTAAATGTAGCTTATTTCAAAAAAGATCTTTGTAGTGGGGAACACAGCTGGTAAAGGAAGTTGAGCGGCTGGGAATGGGGATTTCATGTGTTCTGTTGTGATCAGCTGTGTCGATTTCTTCTTGACCCAGGAGAGACTCAAATCCCTAGGGCTTGCTAGATCTAGGCTTACAGTAGGCAAGGGCAGGGGCATGGAATTTCTGCCCAGGCCTGGAGTTCACCTTGCCAGAATGAGGTAATTCTAACAAGAGGAATGTGTCATTTACATGGAAGATGTGATTTGGGAGTCATGGATAAAGAAGCTGACTCATCGCTATGATG
The DNA here is from genome assembly GCF_000296735.1 of Chrysochloris asiatica. Lineage (NCBI taxonomy): Eukaryota > Metazoa > Chordata > Mammalia > Afrosoricida > Chrysochloridae > Chrysochloris > Chrysochloris asiatica. Next base: position 1,842,169 of record NW_006408769.1, on the reverse strand, counting down.
AAATTTGAAAAATAAGACATAGTTTCTCTTCCATGTCTCTTGCCTGGTAATTCCTAAGCCACTTTGAACTTGAACCATTTCCCTAATACTTCACATTATTTATTCATTCCACAAACATTTGAAGTACCTTGTTATTGTTCATATTTGTTGCTGTCTAGTTGATTCAAAAGAAGCCCTGGTGGTATAGTGGGTTATGTGTTGGACTGCTAACCACAAGGTCAGCGATTCGAGCTCACCAGGCGCACTATAGCAGAAAGATGAGGTTTTCTTCTCCTGTAAAGATTTACAGTCTCAGAAACCCTATCCACAGTCACTAGGAGTCTGAAACAACTCCAGGGCATGCTGCCACCACTGCCACCACCACCAATGGACTCTAACACCCGTTGATCCCAAGTATCCCAATCAGAACATCCCTAGGGGTCTGTGTTGTAATCAGCAGCCCCACCCACCCTACTAGAATCAGAGTTTCTTGAGGGCAGATTTTGTGATTATTTCTTCATTAAATCTCTGGCACTGAGTTTGTTGTTGTTGTTATGTGCCATGGAGTTGGTTCTGACTCATAGTGACCCTGTACAGGGTTTGTGAGACTATAAATCTTTACTGGAGCAGAAAGCCTCATCTTTCTCCCACAGAATAGCTGGTAGTTTCAAACTGCTGACCCTGAGGTTAGCAGCCCGATTTGTAATCACTACGCTACCAGAGCTCCTTGGCACTGAGTTTAGTGCCTGATAAATCCTTTGTACTCAAAAAGTACATACTGAATTAAATCATAAATGAAAAGATAACCAAAATACTGAGGGAGCAAATGAGAAATACCAGTGGAATTAGGCACTCTGTGTTGAAGGGGTCAAAGTAGAAACTGATTACTTCCAGTTGGGGTAGTCAGGGAAGGCTGCCCGAGTCAGAGAGTTGAAGAATAGATATGATGTACTTAGGAGCAGAGGCATGGAATCAAGGTGAATGGGGTCTGTGTCAGCTTCTTCCAGAATTGCAACTGGTAAGTCACCATTTCATAGAACTTCCAAAGCTAAGCGGGTTGAAAATACATAAAACAGATGCATCTGGGAGAACAGGGCAAGTGTGAGCTCTCTCCAGAGCACAGACCCACACTTTAGGTTTATCCAGTTGACTGCAAATGCCCTGCAGGGTTCAGAAAAGAATCTCCCACCTCATCAACTGGTAAATCTCCTCCTCAGCTGTGACAGTGAAACCACTGGACAGTCCCATCCCTCGAAATGTCCCAATATTTCGTGATAGACACTTCTGTTGTCTTATGTGCAATAGAATTGTAATCACCTGTATTTAAAACTAATGGATTTGAAATAACCTGCAGGCTTCCACTTTAATGAGAGTTAGATTAATGAAAAAGGACCTTTTGCCTCAGATTGCATGACAACATTTTCAAATTACATTCCTGGAACAGAGAATTCACTTATTCAGAGTAATTGGATGCTGACTTGGGTTAATACGTACAATGTCCTTAAATGAAAATGTTCTATTGTAAGTGGAACTGTATGATACCTGAGGCTTTCTCAATAGATTTGCTTGGACTCAGAGTTAATTATACTGCATGCTATTTTTTGAATGAATTCAAGCATGAATTCTACACAGTAGAGATTGGGATAATTATATTCAATTCTGCTTGGTGCCCCGCTGAAAGAATTGACCTTTTAGATAAAACGAGTCTCCGGAGCAAGAAACCTGAAGAAAGTCTACACAAAGCCGGCAGATGCAAGAGCAGAGAAAAGTCTTAAGTAAGAGGGGAAAAAATGGGGGCAGGGCGGGGCAAGCGCAAGGAACAGTAGCATCAGCAAGATTGATTTTTTGTCACAGGAAAGTATTTCTGTTTTGTAGCTTGTTTTGTATCCTTGGTACATAAAGGTATAATTTAAAACCATTGATTTTACTAAGCTGTTTTCTCATCAGTAACACTGCTAAAAAGTAGCAGCATGAAGAATTAGAAGCCGACAAAAAACAATCTCTGGAGGCTCTCTGAATGTGGGGGCCCCCAGGAGTGAGCAGAGGAGAGTGCTAAGAGAGACAGCCTAGTCCTGGCCACCAGGCCATCCTGCTTTTCAGACTGTGGTTTAGGGACACACTGCCTGGACGCGAATCATGGCTCTACACTCTGGTTTGAGGCTTGGCAGGGGCTTGCTCTCAGTCTCAATTTGTTCATTTGCCAAAGGCATAATCTTCATAAGGTTACTGTATGGATTAAGCAGATGCTAAGCACCTTACATAATTGAATAGTTCAGTAACTATTATTTTTAAAGATATGGTACTGCTTTTATTATGTTTAGTTTGTTTAGCTGCTATTATTAATACTTATATTTTCCATAGCCAAATCTCTTTCCCCAGGATGCTGAAAGAATGGTAATCTCTCCCCGCAAACCCATTGCTGTTGAGTTGATTCAAACTCATGGAGTTTGAATCAGAGTAGGACTACCCCCATAGGGTTTCCAAGGCTGCAATCGATACAGAAACAGATAGCCTCATCTTCCTCCCATGAGTTCAAACCTCTGGCTTTTCAGTTAGCAGCCAAGTGCTTCACCACTGCACCACCAGGAAGGAGTCTTGGTAAACTATCAAGAAAATTAGGAGAATTAAAAATATTTATCTCCCAGGGGAAATGAAGGAGACCATAATGAGCCAGATGCTCTGGACTTTGTGTGTCAAAGAGGAGTCCTTTGAGACAGAGACAAGGCAGGGAGGGTGGATAACCAAATCCTTGTCTCCTGCCCAGACTGGGGTCAGTCACGCATGCTAGTCTGAGGGCAACCTGGTGCTCCCAACCAAAAGGACGCTCCACACTCCAGCAGCCTTCTTGAAAGCAGAGGGCAGCATTTTGTCTCCTGGCCCAAACACCCTCTCACATTTCATAAGAGGCCTCATTATTCTTAATGTATGAACCAGCAATATAACATATACGGCATCTGTCTTTAGTAAGATCTGATCACCAGGGGATGACAGGAGGTTAAAAGATGACTGAGCCCCTCTATTTGAGTATTAAAATGTTTGGGTGTTGTCATTGTTAGCTGCCTTCAAGTCAGCCCCCGATTCATACTGACTCCATGCGCACGCAGTGGTATGAAACACTGTCCGGTCCTGCACCAGCCCTATGATTGGTTGCAGATTGGACCATTGTGATGCACAGGACTTTTTTCATTGGTTAATTTTGGAAAGCAGATCACCAGGTTTTTCTTTCAAGTTCATCTTGCTTTGGAAGCTCCACTGAAACCAGTTTAGCATCATAGCAACACCCAAACCTCCATTGACAAAAGGTGGTAGCTATGTACAAGGTGCTTTGGTTAGGAATTGAACCTAGGCTTTCTGCATGGAAAGTGAGAATTCTATCACAGAGCCACCACTCCTCTGTAAGTGCCTGCTTAAACCAATACTCCTACTGCAGTGTAGTCCTGGTGTGGCGCTGTAGGCTAATGTGCCAGATTGCAAAGCCGTTTGAACTGCAAGGTCGGTGGTTGAAGTTTACCAGCTGATCCTCAGAAACCCTATACAGGGTCGCTAATGATCGGAACCGACTTGATAGCACTTAACAACAACAAAACTGCAATGTAACAAGGACCCATGCTCTCGGGTCCTACAGTGTGTATGGTCTTCCTTCTCCCCCATAAAGTCCTAGTTCCCACTTCTATCTTAACCTAAACCCTTCTGCTGTAGAATACATTTCTTTCTTACAGTATGTATTCATTTTCTGTGACTGCTGTACAAATTACAACAAATTTGGTGGCTTAAAGCAGCCAAAAATTTATTCTCTCACACTTTTGGAAGCTACAAGTCTGAAATCAGTTGACATTAAGATGTTGGCAGAGCTACAATCCCTCTCGAAGCTCTGGGATTATTCATTCCTTGCTGCTTCCAGTTTCTGGTGTCTGCCAGCATACCTTGGCTTTTGGCCACATCATTGCAATTTTTGTCTCTATCTTACATTGCCTTATCCACTGTGTCATCTCTTTCTGCCTCTTTCTGAGGATATTGGGGATGCATTGGGGTCCACCAAGTGATTCAGGATTATCTCATCATTTTAAAAACTTTGATTTAATCCCATGTGCAAAAAGATTCATGATTTAAGAAAATATTCACAGGTTCCAGGCATTACAATCTTTTAGGAACACCATTTAGTTCATTATATCATCTCAGTTTTTTTGCTTCTCTATCCTCTCCATTTAAGGAGCTCTGGTAGTGTAGTGGTTATGAATCAGGCTGCTAACTTCAGGATCAGCAGTTCAAAATTAGCAGCCATTCTGTGGAAGAGAGATAAGGCTTTCTGCTCCTATAAAGATTTACAGTCTCAGAAACCCTATACAGGGTTGTTATACATCAGAACTGACTCCACGGCACACCACCACCATCTTCTTCATTTACCAGAATACTTTAACCCAATCATTGACCAGTTTTTCACTGAAGGATAACATTCATGGGCCACTGACTTGGTGTAGACTTCGAAACACTCTACCCAAACCTACCCAATCCTTGCATTTCTAATCTTTTCATCATCTCTAAAGCACTTCTCATGAAGCATCAGTGATTGGATGCAAGAATTTTCTCCTTCCAAGGTGGATGACCTGGGTTTGATTCCTGACCAATGTACCTCAAGCACAGCCCTGCCCCCAATCTATCAGTGAAGAATTATATGATGCTCTGGTAGCGCAGTGGTTATGAATCAGGCTGCTAACCTCAGGATCGGCAGTTCGAAACGAACAGCTGTTCCATGGGAGAAAGATGAAGTTTTCTGCTCCTGCAAAGATTTACAGCCTCAGAAACCCTGTACAGGGTCACTATGAGTCAGAACTGACTCCATGGCACATAACAACAACAATGGCCCAAACACCTGTCAGTAGAGCTAGTGAAACCCTATGCATCACAGTGGTCTGATGCTCAACTGCTCATGGGGATGTTCCATTGTCCACGAGGTCACCATGAGTCTGGGACCAATTTAACAGAAGCTGAAAACAATAAGTGCATCTCAGGAAGGATTCCAAGTTCTCAGCTAGTCCCACTGATAACATCAGTTATTTTGAGTAGCAAGATGCTGTTTTTCCTTTAGGAAACCATCTCCTTTTGCTTTGTCCACATAGTATGCATAGGGCTGACCTTCCCGGATCTCAAAGTTATATATTGCACTCTATTCTTCAAGATACAATTGTACCTTACTTCAAATTTGGTGGTGACTTAGTCTGAATAAGGGTGTACATTGACTGTTTTGGAACCCCGCTTGGTCAAGCAGAGCACTTTATTCTCCCTGATGAGGACAATTGTTTCTCAGATGGGCATGTGACCCAAGTTACACTGTATCTCAGGCCTGGACTTTTGATAGGACTGTTGGAATACGGAGCTTTCTCTTTTCCTGCTGGACTTGAAGGCTATAAGCCCAGAGTTTCTGGACTATCTCATGGAGGAATCTGCTTGAAAATGGACCCAAGAGTAGGAAAGAAGAACCGAAAGATGGAGAATAAATTTAAGATCCAATGATCAGTTTTGAACTCCTGGTTCCAATTATGCCTGAAATTATATCTTTGACTTTTTGGATTTATCACCCATTTTTTGCTTAAATTAGTCTGAATTAAGTTTCTGTCATTTTCAGTTAGGAGAGTTCTCATTAACAAATTAGTCATGTAACTGTTAGAAGGCATCTACTGCTTGGGTCTAACCAGGAGATTTACCCCCACCTATCCACACCCAGTGTCTAAAGCCCATCTGTTTTATGCTCAATAGTATGTTTGAGTCTGACACACAAAGATTAAGTACGAGTCTATCCCTTCTTTCAGTGTATCTTGCACTAAATTGGGGAGTCAACTTAGGAAACTACTGAGGTAGGCTTCCAATTTACCTAATTTATAATGGCCAACTTCATAACATCAGTTTGTTTACTCAGCCCTGATTTTTCCTGTTGTACATGGACAGCTAGTTCTACCTTAGCTGTCCTGGCACAGTTGGAATTTTCTTCTGTATGTCTGGGTACTCAGCATTGTGGCAATCTCTCTAATTGATAAAAGCCAGTGGAGCTTTGGTTATGACCCCCAGAGGACTGGCCTGGAGTAGTATGGATCTGATTCTTCATGGAATTATATAAGTATGGGGATACAATCTTTCTCTGCTAGCATCAACAGATATGAACTATACTTTCTTTGCCTTTTAGGATGGCTAGGCCAGCTTGATTGTCTTAGGACCTGCTGAGGTGCTCTAAGGGAACAACTCAGGTTCTTGGTTCTTTTTCCAGATCTGACTACTAACCATCTTTTGACTTCACCTTTTTGGGTTGGACTCCTCCTTTTTTAAATGAAGGATTTGAATGTAATCAGGTCCATACCAGACATTTCTAGATGATCACCATACTCTTTCTTGGTAAGCCTAAACACAGCTTCAGAATCTCTTCTAACACAGAACTAGTTGATCCTTAAGTATAATCCTAAACCTTGTGGGCCAAGAAAATGCTACTTTCACTCAGTGCAGGATTTGAATTTTCATTTTCTCAGAAACATGGTTCCTTTGTCCAGAGAGGTAGGGTAGGGAGAGATCTGTCTCTAAATCTAGGAGTTTAGATGATATGAATCAGTGTCATGAGACGGTGGCTTTCTAGACAGCAGAAAGAAGCAAGGCCTGCAACTCTATGAAATTTGGACCAAAAAAAGACACTAACAATTAATTCCATTATGTAGTTATTGTAATTAGTTGGATTTATGTATAAAATCCAACAATTTGTGGCTCAAATTTTTGTGGTTAGTTTTATTTTTCTCCTTCCAAAGGTTCCAGTCCCTTAAATTTGTACATTATCTGCAACTGATATATCATTTATCTAGAGAATAAAGTTGTCATTCACTTCATTTAATTAGTTTATGGGTTCTAAATTATCTGCTAACATAAAATGTGATTTTATACTGCAGATTACAAAGGTTTTCAGAAATTTAATATGCCACTTTTAATTGGTGAAAAGTACCCTAAAGGATTCATAATATTTTTTACTGCACATGCATTTAGACTCAAGAGAGAGAGATTGAAGATGTTTAGTAGGAAATGGGATTTGGGTCAGTGAGATTGGTGATGATTTATTTAGAATAAGGCAAATCTGGAGAGATGGAGTAGTAAATGGAGCCGTCAGAAGATCGTGTTTGAACAGTGAGTTAAAAACTGAGTCTCTTCAGTCTCTTCATTTGATGGGCTAACAATGTATTTGTGGCTCATGCATCCATATTTTCAATGATGACTAAGAAGAGCTTATTTTTGACTGTTTTGCCAACCATTAAATCCATAATGTGCTATGGATATAATATTACTATACCTTCCTTCAATACATTCTTGGTCTTATTGATGCCTGAGCTAAGTTGTACAGCTGGGTAGGAATTTGTTCTGCAAAAAAAAAAAAATGGTTCTTTTTGATCCTTAATCTATGGAAATGCCAAACACAGTGAGGTTACAGTCATAATGAAGAGTCTGGGTTTTTGGGTACAACTTCAAGCATTTACATGCTTATCTATCTTAATGTACTGCCAATAAAAGTTTAGAAAACATGACAAGGGACATAAAAAGTCTAGAGCCTTAAGAGAAGGGTTAGAAACTAACTATCAAAAGTCAAATGTGGGGGAGACTGTGGGGTCCCAGCTGAGCATCTTGTAAAGGTAGCAAGTTATGGCGCCTACACTTGTACCATAGTCATTCTTGTGGGTTTAGACACTAAAGTAAATTAGAAATAAATGTTGAACTATGATTAACTCTTAGTACAGTCATAGTGTGTATGCGTGTGTGTATGTATATATATATACTTATACATACACTCACACATACTGTGTATTTTGTAGAAGAGGAAATATAGCATGCAATTATTTCAATATCTCAAGCCCTCTGGATCTCTGAGTTCTCACCTATAGAGGAGGAGTAACAACAATGCCTTCCTTATGTACTTTTGTGAGGATTGAATCAGAAGCAATTCTAGTAAAGAATTTTGCAGAGTGGCTGCATATGACTGTGCCCAGTAAGTATTAGTTGCAGTTATTACTATTATTATTAAAACTATACTATTGTTGTTGTTGTTGTTAAGTGCCATTGAGTCGGTTACGACCCATAGCGACCCTGTACTATAGCTATCTTTTAATACTATTAGGTATTTTTGTATATTATTGCTTTAAAACAATTTTTATTATTTATTGTTTTGCAAGTAAATGTGTTTATTTATCAAATCAGAGATAAACAAAATGATAAACAATAAAGCGATCCATAATCTCATTGATGAAGATACAAATACTGTTAAATTTTACTGTACATGTTTCAAACTTCATTGTATTTAATGTATTGTTGTTATTGTTGCTATGTGTCATCCAGTTGGTTCTGACTCAAAATGACCCTGTGTATAATTTCTAAGGAGCAGCTGGTGTGTTTGAACAATAGTTCTTGTGGTTCAAACTAACCTTGCGATCCAGTGCTTACCTAGAGTGTCACACCAGTACTTTATATAATATATGCTTATGAATCATATAAAAGGTACATTATATAATATAGTCTATAAACATTATCTGATGTAATTATTACAGTACTACACAAAATCTTAGACTTCTTGTTTGGTGATGTAGAATCAGCACTGGACTGCCAACCACAAGGTCAGCAGTTCAAACCCACCAGCTGTTCCTCAGAAACCCTGTACAGGGTTTCTATAGGTCAGAATTGACTCTACGGCACTTAACAACAACACAAAATTCCAAAAATGAAAAAACAGTTCATTGAATAGATTTAACATAGTATTCTCAGCCAATTCCTTATTGTAGTGTTGTTGTTGTTAGGTGCTGTTGAGTCGGTTCTGATCATAGCAATCCTATGTACAACAGAATGAAACACCACCCGGTCCTGCACCATCCTCACAATTGCTGCCACACTTGAGGCCACTGTTGCTGCCACTGTGCCAATCCATTTCATTGGGGGTCTCCCTCTTATTCACTGTTCCTCCACTTTACCAAGCATGATATCCTTCTCCAGGGACTGGTTCTTCCTGATAATATGTCTAAAGCATAAGAAACGAAGTCTGGGCATCTTGGCTTCTAAGGAACATTTTGATTGTGCTTCTTCCAACACAGATTTCTCTGTTCCTCTGGCAGTCCATGGTACCTCCAATATTCTTTTCCAGCACCACAGCTCAAATACATCAATTTTTCCACTGCCTTTCTTATTCATTGTCCAATTTTAACATGCATACGAGGGTATTGAAAATACTATGACTTGCTCTTGAACACTTTAAAGAGGTCTTGTGCAACAGATTTGCCTTATTTAATATGTCATTTGATTTATTGACTGTTGCTATCATCAGTGTTGAAGATGGATCCAAGAAAAACGAAGTCTTTGACAACATCAATCTTTTCTCCATTTATCCAGTAGTGAGGAATTTTGTTTTGAAGTACAATCCATCCTGAAGATGCAGTCCATATTGAAGGCTGTGGTCTTTGATCTTCATCAGTAAGCATTTTAAGTCCTCTTTGATTTCAGCAAGCAAGTTTATATCATCAGTATATTACAAGTGTTCAGTGAGTCTTCCTCCAATCTTGTTGTCATGTTCTTCTTCATATAATCCAGATTACCAGATTTTTTCTCAGTTTACAAATTGAATAAATATGGTGATAGAATACAACCATGGCACACACCTTTCCTGACTTTAAACCATTCAGTGTCCCCGTGTTCTGTTCAAACACTGCCTCTTGATTTATATACAGGTTCCTGAAGAGCACAATTAAGTATTCTGGAATACTTATCCTCTGTGATGTTGTCCATAGCTTGTCATGATCCACACAGTTGAAAGCCTTTGCATAGTGAATAAAGCACAGGTAAACATCTCTCTGGTACTCTCTGCTTTCAGCTAAGATCCATCTGACTTCCACATCCTCATATGAATCCAGCTTGAACATCTGGCAGTTCCTTGTCAATGTACTGTTGCAGTCATTTAAAAATTATATTTAGCAAAGTTTTACTTGCATGTGATATTGATGATATTATCAGATGATTTCCACATTGCTATGGGTCACCTCACTTTGACTCGGGCACAAATATGGATCTCTTCCAACCAGTTTACCAGATAGTTGTCGTCCATGTTTCTTGGCATAGATGAGTGAATGCCTCCAGTGCTGCATTAGTTTGTTGAAAGATTTCGATTTGTGTTCTGTCAATTCCTGGAGCCTTATTCTTTGTCAGTGCCTTCATTGCACCTTGGCCTTCTTCCTTCTGTACCATTGGCTCTTGATCATATGCTTTCTTTTGAAATAGTTTAACAGTGACCATTTCTTTTTGGTATAGTGACTCTGTATTCCTTCTATTTTCTTTTGATGCTTTCTGCATCATTCAGTATTCTCCCCAAAGAATCATTCAGTATTTCAACTTGAAACTTAGAGTTCTTCCTCAGTTCTTTCAGTTTGAGAAATGCTAAGCATGTTCTTCCTTTTGGTTTTCTAACTCCAGGTCTTTGCACATTCCATTATAATATTTGACTTTGTCTTCTTGAGCTGCCCTCTGTAATTTCCTGTTTAGCTTCTTTATCTCCTCATTTCTTCCATATTCTTTAGCATCTCTATACTGAAGAGCACATTTCAGAGTCTCTTCTGACATGTATTTTCATCTTTTCTTTCTTCCTTTTCTTCTTAATGACATTTTGCTTCCCTTCTGTGTGAAGTTTTGGATGTCATCCCATAACTCTTCTGGCTTTTGGTCATTAGTGTCTAATGTATTAAATCTGTTCTTGAGAGATGATCTAAAAAATCAGATGTGATATGTTCAAGGTCATATTTTGACTTTCTAGAACTTGTTTTACTTTTCTTCAGCTTCATCTTGACCTTGCATATGAGCAGTTAATGGTCTGTTCCATAGTTTGCCACTGGCCTTGCTTTGGCTGATGATACGGGACTTTTCCACTATCTCTTTCTGGAAATGTAGTCAATTTGATTTCTGCATATTCTGCCAGGTGTATAGTCATCTTTAATGCTGTTTTAAAAAGTTATTTGTGACCTACACCTATGGATGCAGTAGCTCAAAAGAGGGAACAAATATTTATAGTGAGGATCATTCCCATCCCTCCATACAAAGAATAGACAGGGATGGGCAACTTGGATATTGGTTACCCAAAATGGGGGTGCTACAAAAGCAAGAAGTGACTGGCTTACAAGCTTTCAAGAGGAAGCCTAGATCCAGAGGGCATGGAGGAAGGTAGAATCTCCACTGAGTAATATCCAATCTGTCTAGGTGTGGCTGATGAAAGGAAATGTGCATAGTTCTCTTATGATACAATAGTGAATAATTGTTATCAGGACTGATTGTGAGGGTTGGAAATGTGAAGGTAGATGTTTTGTAGCAAGGAGGGGAGTGATTAACTTTGCAGTCTAGGAGTGGAGGTCCCTGGGACCATCAAGGGAGAAGAGCAACCCTGAGATGGAGACAGAGACGATGACATGGAGAGATGGAGCAGATGGGGACTTTACACTGAGAGAGGGAGAGGGGCTGTGTGCTGACGACCGGGATGCAGGCTTGTGGGGTGTACACTTTAGTTAGTTGACGATGCATGGAGGGGATTGTAACTATGGTAATGAAACGATATACGATAGGATGAATGTAAAACTAATGTTCTCCCATGTAAACTATTACATAATTCACAATAAAACATTAAAAAAAAAAAAAAAAGTATTTGCTATGAAGAACTCATTGGTCTTGCAAAATTCTATCATGAGATCTTCAGCATCATTTCTATCACCAAGGCCATGTATTCCAAATACTGATCTTTCCTCTTTGTCTCCAACCGTCACATTCTAGTCACCAGTAATTATTAATACATCCTGATTTCATGTTTGATCAATTTCAGACTGAAGAAGTTGGTAGCATTCTTCAGTTTCATCATCACTGGCATTAGTGATTGATGCATGAATTTGAATAATAGCGGTATTACTGGTCTTCCTTGTAGGTGTATGGATATTATTCTATAACAGACAGCATTGTACTTCAAGATAAATCTTGAGATGTTCTTTTTGATGTTGAACGTACTGCTGTTCCTCTTCAATTGTCATTCCTGGCACGGTAAACCATGTGATTGTCAGATTCAAAATGGCCAATGCCAGTCCATTTCAGCTCTCTAATGCCTAGGATATGGATGTTTATACATTCAATTTCATTTTTGTCAACTTCCAATTTTCCTTGATTCATACTTTGTACATTCCATATTCTAATAATTAATGAGTGTTTGCAGCTATGTCTCTTCATTTTGAGTTGTGTCCCATTGGCAAATGAATGTACCCAAAACTTTACATTCATGTCATCATAGTCAACCCTATTTAAAGGAGGCGACTCTGTCCCAGTTGTTTTCTGAGTGCTTTCCAAATGGAGTGTATTATCTTCTGGAACTATATCTGATAATATTCTTGTGCTATTCATCATGTTTCAACATCCAATATTCTGGTGCTATCTGACAGTGTTTCACTACTATTCATAAGGTTCCCAGTGGCTAAACAACTTCATCTATCATACTTCTGCTATTTTGTCAGAAGGGACCAGTCACTGGAGAAGGATATCATGTTTGGTAGGGAGGAGAATCAGAGAAAAGAGGAAGACCCTCAACGAGATGGATTGACCAGGTGGCAGCATCGATGGACTCAAGCATGGCAACAGTAGTGAGGTTGGCCCAGGATCGG